>NC_079397.1:11615297-11946012 GCF_029220125.1 Pseudoliparis swirei | reverse complement strand
CGCTGCCAATCTGCCTCCCGACTGAAGCTCAACCTGTTGATGCTACTGAAGACACCAGGGCCGCGCTTGAGATATGTCACACACATTACGAGGGCATAATGAGCGCGTCGCTTGCGATACGACAAAAAGCCACGTGTTCGATTTGTGTCAGCGACAAAGTGAGGTGAGTAAGTCGCCTCTAAAAGCCCTGAATGGCGCTCGCCCGCTGCACGCCGTCTCCTGCTGAGGCGCCCGCTTATTTATTCACGGCGAGCTGCTGCCGAGCGAGACTTGAAAGAAACAACTGTTATGATCGATTATACAATTCTGTGATTGTACATATTGTATAAGTGTTAATTATTCAGTCAACAAAGTGACATAAAAGTCCATTAGTGTTGCTCTCGCCGCAAAAAAACGAAACAAGAGATGACTCCCGGCGCGAGCCCGCAATCTTAGAAATGATGTTTTATTGGTGTGGGGTTTAAAAAATGCATGATACAAAATATTTATCTTCACTTTTCAAAGGCCTGCGATGCAAACCTCTGATGATGAGCTCTAAATGGATGGTGTCTTTTCAAAAATGGATGCACCGCACAAACCCCCCCCCCCTCCCAGCGTGCAGTGCGAGAGGCTTTTTTCATGAATTTGTTATGAAATGTGGGTTGACAAATACGAACGCATGAATATTGAACGCGTTTACAGCATTTTACTTTATGAGTTGACACATTTAATATGCTGATTAAAAGCCTACAGTTCTAAACGATTGTGTGCACGTGTTGTGTATTAGGCACTTAAATAGCATTCTGCCGAGAAAGGCGCACTTAGAAAACAGCCTCGTACCTCGAGGCGTCATAAACACACTTGCATTACAAAGATAAGACGCTGCTGTGCATATCGCACAAGTTCAAAATGTGCACTCATTGCATTCGTCAGAACCGCCCCGCCTTATGAGAATGGAAGTGCATGAAGCTTTAATACGGACGCCCGGACACACGTGAGCGCCGGCGAGCGCCGCACACACCGGCAGCGTGGACACGAAAAGGCAGCCGGAGAGATTACCATTTAAATGCCTCGGGATATAAGCACACACTTGAGATTCTTGAAAATCACCTCAAAGCAACAAGGCAGATGTTTGAAAGAACACATTGATAAGCACATTTTGCAATCATGTTCTTTTTTCTTATTTTTTGTATTTGTGATAGAAGGAGACACGGTGCAATGCTGCAGTTTGACTTTTTTTTGACAGAGAAATCCAGAACAAAAGATGCGAACGGATACAGTGACATTTCAGGGAGGGGAGGAGGGGGGGGGTGTATAACAGAATTATGTTATAATGGAGCACTTCTACAGTAATTTTGAATTCTCACTCCTCCTCATTCTTTCTTGTGCGGGTAACACACCTCACTGCAGGGAATTCCACTTCTTACTCTTTTTAATATTCAGTGTTTGACAACACACACAAAAAGAAGAAAAGAAGATAAAGAAAAGCCCACCGCTTTGCTCGGAGAGAGAGCTGCTCGATTGTCAGAGAAGAAGAAAAACGGTAAATAGCTCGACAACGAGCGCGATTGAACCTTGTTGTGTGAAGATCAGAGTCCCCAAATCACACCTGACAAATCAAACACTAAAACCTATACACACACACACACACACACACTTCACGTGTCCCCTGTCTCGCTCTCCCGGGTGCTGCTTTATTAATGAGTTGGGAAACATAAAAAGCATCCGGAGGACGGGAAGTGTCACTCATCAAAAAAAGGCGTTTTTCTTTTTCTTTTACCGTCTTGGCGCATGTTAAAGAATTATTCTCTTTCATAAGGACAAGAGACAATCAGTGATTGCTCCGGTGTTTTTCAGATGACCAGACTGTGAATCCTCATCCTCAGACATGGCATGAATATTGTATATAAAGTGTGTGCAAAAGTTTGCCTGGTGGGAGAGAGGGAGGACTGAAGGCTGTAGACACTTGGTGCGGTTCATTATGACTGTTTGCGATGGGAAAGAGTGTGTGGGTGTGTGTGTGCGTGTGTGTGTGTGTGTGTGTGTGAGGAGACAACGAGAGGGTGTGATTCATTTCATTGAATCAATGCAATGTTTTGGGTAAATACAGTCGGGTGTAAACCACAAATGAGTTAAACAAATCCATTTTTGTTCCCGAAAATAAACTTTCAGTCTGACTCAATAAAAGCTGCGTCCTCCACACTGACCCGCCAAGGCCACGAATAACAAACAACCGCGTGACATGTGAGTGAGAGCCTCGGCACACACCGTATACACCACAAAATAGACCCGCAATCATTTGGCGCTTCGCTCACCGAAAGAGACGCGCTCACAAACACACACACTATAAATAACACTCAACAAATGCGTGCCGGCTCATGCGGAGAGCACATGTGTGCATCACGATCCCACACAGAAGCACCACGGTACGAATGCCAAGCAATGAGTGACACACACTCAAGCGCGCACACGCACACGCACACACACACACACACACACTCACGCACAGTTCTATTCCTGTGTGATCTCGCCTGTGCCTTCCTGGACTGGAACAAATAATGGGGGGGGAAGTCGACTGTGGGATTTTGAAGCTCTCCCTGTCAGTGACACTGTGTCAGCCCTGCATCTCCCTCTACCAAACACACACCTTTGCTCCCCCCCCCCCTTCTCCCTCCCCCCCCCTTACTAAAACAGCATAGGGAACAAGGCCTTTGAATAATAAATACTCCCAAGTTTTCACACAACTCCGGCCAGAGATGGCCGCCCGCAAACAATGTTGATGTGTAGAGCAGGAGAAGGAGCCGAGATGAATACGAGATACATGTTCCAGATGCAACGCCGGACTGAACCGTTGGGCCTGCAGAAGAAGAGAGCCGGTGGCCTGAAACTTCAATGTCCCTGTGTACACACAGGCGACTGACATCTCGGCAGAAGTTGGTGCAGAAGTGCGACACAAGCACAAAAAAAAAGTCGAGGATATTTTTTTTTCTCCCTGTGAAATTTGAAGAGGGGAAATTGTAGGAAGCGGATAAACTCGTAATGAGAGAAAAAACAATGCAGGGAGAGTGAAGAGTGACCGAACCGCCGAGTGTTGAAGGTAGTGCACACGTGTGTGTGTGTGTGTGTGTGTGTGTACATGGAGTGTGTGTGGAGCAGAACTTTGCCACCTGATGCAAATGTTCTTCCCGACTTTTTCTCTCCAAACCAAGAGGAGAGAAACCCGTCCTGACATTTCCCCCGTCAACATTTATAATCTTGAGAAATTGGCGTCCCAAAGACCATGAGGCATACGGTCATAACAGTTTAGCGACAGGGGACGGGGGGGGGGGGGACTTCCCTGAGCCGCACTGGGTGGCCACATACCTCACTTTCCTTCAGGGGGTGTAACCGGGGATGCCGGGGCTCGGCCTGACGAACGGGGGCCGTCGTAGCGGTTGATGTGTCCATCGCCGGCCGATATTTAATCCTCCGGTTCCGCAGCGCGGCCCGGACATGACGGGAAATCATTAGCCGGCGTGGGCCCGTTAACTGTCACATGAGTGATTGAAGGGGCAGCGAGCCGTGGACTTTTGTGTGGCAGTTAAACGTCCGTCCTGACGACTCTTGGTGGCGGTCCATTGAGGTCAATGATGAGGCAGATTTGGCACACGGCCACGCCCACTCTCCGAGGGATGGAGCTCCTTAATGTGGAGCATCTGAGGAGGGAGCAACTGGGGGTCAAGTACAGTGGAGTCTACATCTGTGTTGGAAGGTACTTCCGGATATTAAGTCCCTTTACTCATGTACTGCAAGTACAGCTTTTAAATACTTTACTTGGGTGTTTCAATTTGCTGCTACTGTGTACTTCAAGTATTTTTACAGGCACTATATTTATTTGATAACTTTAGTTACGAGGTACTTTGCAGATTAATTTTGTCATAGTTCAAAATGCAAATCAACAAATAAATAAAGTGTTACTGGAGGTTGAGACTTTATTGATCTACCCAGCGCAGTGTATATTTAAATAAAAGTCAGCTGCAACTTTAAAGTGATGCACACATTAATACACCAATAAAGTTAATCCGATAATATAATTATTCATACTTTTGGCACTTTAAGTATACTCTATTTCATTTGTTTTGTACTCGATTGTTGTAAGGAGGACTTTAACTTATATCACAGTCTTTCAACACCGCAGTATTGTTAGTTGTACTTAGTATTTATACACAAGAATGTCGTGTTAGAATGACATTAAACACATCCAAACGGGCAATAATCATGTCTCAGTGGACAGTCTAAAAATATATATATTGCAGGGGAAAAAAAGAAAGATATTCCATGAAACATTATTTCATCTAACATCTAACCTCTCGCCACACACGCCCACTCCACCTCCTTCCTCCCTCTCTTTTCTTCAGCCCTGACATCCAGATCTTGCTCAGCTGCTCTCTGTAACCCAAACATAAGCTCGCTTGTGTTATCCAGCGGGGCCAAATCTCCATACCGTTCCCGTGTGGCCCCCTGTCTGAGTCTGGGAGAAAGCGGGAGGTCTCCCTGACTGGGGAGAGGGGGGGTCAGGGAGAGGGGGAGAAGGGGGGGGGTCCTTCTGTCCAGTTTAAGAGGACGGATCCCATTAAAGCGAGATAATTCTGCCTCTCCTTTTCAAAATGCTACATGTTCATTAAAGTCACCGCTGTTAAATGTTTCTCTCTATTTCCTCTTTTTTTGGGCGGGGGGGGGGAGGGTGTATTATTATTAAAGGAGCACATGAAGGAGGGAGAAGGAAAAAAGGAGGTAGCAAATTGTCAAATTATAAATTAAGCTGCTGCTTCAATTATTTGCCTGGTTTGATAATAATGTGGTTAATTTTTGAACGAGGTTAATTACAAGAGGGTTAATGATATTCGAATAAAAACCAAGAACTCATCACATTTCCCCCGACTAAATTACCCTGACATATATGAACCAAATATTTTCTTCAATTAATTCATAATTGTTAATAAATATGTTACAATTCAAGGGGCCGGGGCCGTGTTTTGGAACGACATATTTGAACATATTCTCGACACATTCTGTAACAATAATTGCCATCGCTGACTTCTCACCGGAGGTAATCTGAGCCTCGCTGTCTTTGGTAGGTGGCCAATTTATTTCATGAAGTGGGGCAGATATTGCACTTGCTGCACAGGGTGTTATTGAGTGTGTGTGTGTGTGTGCGTGAGAGAGAGAGAGAGAGGAAGAAAGAGAGAGCGAGGGAGGGACAAACAGGGGGCAGGTAGGTGTGATCGCTCATTCACACCAGAGCCGCTTGACGTTGAGCCCTACGGGGCATGATTACTGGGCCCTGGGTGATCCTTCAGCTCTCCGCCTGACACACTTGCTGCCTGTCCCCTTCCCTTCGCTCTCTCCCCGCGTCCCTCTCTCCTCATCCATCTCTCTGCATCTTCTCTCCTCAACTCTTATCTCCCTCTCTCTTAAGTTTCCCCTTTATGTTCTCACGGTGTTTTATTTACTCCCGTCTGTCGTGATAATGCGTTTCTGCCAGTCTGATAAATAAAGCTGTTTGTCTTTTCGCGGCGCCCGGGACACTTACAGTTAATGTCTCTTCTTCCACCTCCGCTATTTATCAGACTTCAGACACGCGTTTACGGTGCATGCGAGTCCCCGGCGGGCACATTTCAACAAGGCTATTAGATTTCATGCGCGGAGGAATAAGTGGTATCTACGCCGCAGACTTTAGGGGTGGACCTTTTTTTAAACAGTAGCATTTTCTATATTGACGTTTGAGGTATTCAGGAGAAGCTTTCCGTGGGAATAAACAGCGTTCTGGGTTTCCCGTGTTGTTTGTTGACGGTGGCGTTTCTTTTCGTGAGACAGTTTTTATACATTCCTCTAGGATTTTGTCTGCGTTGTAAAAACTTACAATGGGCCCGGACTTCAGTCTCAGCTATCTGGAACTTTCTTCTGCTCCACCACAAGTTGTGTTCACACCGCTGCCACCAGCTCCATAACACGGAGCGGTCAGGTCACAACACTCGGTCAACAGAACAGCAGGTGGCCTTAGAAATAGGAAATATTTAGGCGTGCATCGATAATAGCACTTTAACCTGCTGGAAATGTGGTCACTTCCTTGTGTATATTTCGTATTTTAGTATTAGTACTTAGTATTGTTATTGTGTTTTGTGTTATATTTTTATCTTTTATTTGTATTTATGCTCTAATGTGCACCCGCTGCTGTGATCCTGAAATGTCCCCACTGTGGGACTAATTAAGGATTATCTAATCTAATCTAATCTAATAAACTAAATTACAGATGTTTGATTATTTGGAAAATGCCAACAGTACTGTAGCAAACATAAACAGTGCTGGGAATTAAACTTTTTGTCCACCGTGTTTGGTGGATTTTAAAATCTAGAAGTTGTTATTGTTTTTTTGCTGGTGTTTGAAGAAAATTTCACAGCCATTTGGAAATATTACCAACATTTGGCTCGTGGCTCATGTTTATTTCCAACCGTGATGGAAAGATGCATATTAACGCCTCTTCTCAGCCTCAAGTCACGTACAAATAATAAACTATGATGATGATCGAATGAAATTCAAATATTTCAGTTACAAAAAAGTCCTGCAGAACCACTGAAACATGTTTGCAAGCTTTCACTCACAACAGCGATGTGGATGAAGTAGTAAAGGTAGAAACAACGAATAAAGACTCGTTTGACGCCACACACGGGTCTCTTTTTGACAAAAAGTTAGCTGTAGAGTAAAAACTGCTTGAATTTGAGCTTGTAGTCTCGGGGTTTAATCTCCCCTTGTTGGAAGGACACGAGGGACTTGCGGTGACTTCATGAGGGGGCTAAGATATTACCATGATGGGCTAGCAGCATCCTTTCATGCTCTATCCAGCAGAGTTCATATCGGCATGCTTGGCTTAAAACCACCTTGTTAACAAAAAAGAGAGGGGGAAAAAAAGAATGGCACTCTGTAAAAATCCTGACACAATGTCTTGTCTTTTTTTTACCATAACAGATGTCGGTTCCCTCTGATGTAGCTCGTAGGGTCTCACTCTTTCTGCATTTGAAGCCATCACTCAATAGCGGATCTGTGTTGTGTTCCACATCAAACGAAGGAGACATTCGCAGCATCACCTGCAGAGCGCTCCAAAGGGATGAAGCGAAAATATCTTCAAATCACTTGTCCAAGACATTTCCCCCTATTAAGGCCGCCTCCACGCGGGCTTTAAGGCCCTTTAGATAAGCTAACCAAACCCGAGTGTTACAGCTGAGAGATCAGACACACGGCCTGTGTTCTGTTCCACAACTCCCTTCCAGTGGCGTGCCATTAAAAAAATTTAAAAAGGGTTCAACCTTTAACACTGTTAAATGAGTAGAATCACCTGCTTTCTATTGAAGGAAACATCAAATTTACGAGAAATACAACGTCTACAAATGATCACACGGTTTGTCAGTGTGACGCGATGAGAAGGAGGCGCAGAGACAGCACACTTTTATTCATGAATTGTTTACGTTATAATTGCCGTATATTTCTAAAATGTCATAAGTCCACTGACCAAACAAAGAGATGTGAACGGACAGCGAGCGAATCGATTAGTTTTGCTTGTCATCATATCTGAATGTGCTGAAATGAGGAGGTTTCTGGTCACAGAGGTCACATTTTTGGTCAAATATCTCCTGTCATGTTGAATAAAATGTACAAACAGTTCAACTCTTCCCTGCATGTGTGTGCACCTATCTTCTGTGTATGAATGTATGACTCCCAACAGTGAATATGTGGAACCAGCACTACACGGTGCTAGATGCGTTTTGGTGTGTGTGAGTGTGTGTTGTAATCTCAGCAGCAGATCATGTTTTCCAGGCCTCAGATGAGGCAAAGCAGCTTTGGCAGCAGGCCGTTTCATCTCAGGCACTGGGGCCCAAAACAAAGAGAAAATGATTGATTGGATGATGAATTATTTAGAGGTGGAGGGCTGAGGAACGAAGCAGCCACGCTGGCGAGAGAGGGAGAGAGGGATAGAGAGAGTGAGGAAACAAGCGAGCGAGTGTGAGTTTGGCTTCCCTTTATCGCTTTCTCTCCTTGTAGGAGATGGGAATCCGAGTAAAAACTTGGCCCTAATTGTACTAATGCGTGTCACCGCAAATTTGCCAAAATAAAATATTGATGTGGACGCAGTGACAGGGGGCTGCACGGCGCCGAGCGCTGATTGGAGAGGAGAGGTGTTTGCTGAGGGATCTATAGGACGTTTGAACCTACATGGAACACGACACCGAAGACGGAGGGGGAGCAGCCCTCCTCAGCACCAGACATCCGTCCTTTCGCCGCACTCTCTCTGCATCTCCTACATATTTAGGAGGAAAACCACCGTCGTCGAATGTCTACCTGCAAACGGGCAGATATTATTTGAATGGCGGCGTCAACAATAAAAGCAAACTTCCTTAACCCTTGTGTTGCCTTCGGGTCAATTTGACCCGATTCAATGTTTCACCCTCCTGTCGCCTTCGGGTCAATATGACCCGATTCAATGTTTAACCCTCCTGTTACCTTTATATTTACTAACATATTTTACCCTTGAGGTCAATATGACCCCAGCTATTAAAATCTCCAGAAAATTATTAGAATTAATATTGTTTTCCAAGTTTAAGTGTGAGGTACTTTATGTTTGTTTGTTGACTCCCGAAAGAACACCGACATTAAACATTGAATCGGGTCAAATTGACCCGAAGGCGACAGGAGGGTTAAATATTGAATCGGGTCAAAATGACCCGAAGGCAACACAAGGGTTAAATGTCCGCGACTGAGCTGGTGAGTGAACCCAGTTTACAGACCCCGATGTGATGCCCGGTTGGACCACAGGGGGCACTGATGTGATATGTGAGAGAGAAACAGAGGAGAGTGAAGGGAGAGTGCGAGAAACAGGGCAAGAGAGAGAGTGAGAGACAGAGGGAGGGAGGGAGAGGGAGAGAGATGCAATGAGGCAAGGCCACAGGGATGAACGCAAAGCATCTCTCTCCCTCCATTTTTTCAATATCCCCTCCTCATGAAATTTCATTTGGATTGTAAATGTTCAGTAATTTACCATCATAAATGTGTAATGGGCCCCTGAATCCAATGACATTGTGCTGGCTAATCAACTCATTTGAAAATGAATATAGATCTATTAAAGGGAACTCAGCATTTCCCATTTGTTAAGACTGGCATGGTGTCAAACATGGGAGCGCTTCCTAAAGGGAGGTTTTTGGGGGAAAGAGAAGTCTTCAGGGAAAGAGGGAAAATATTCCACTCGTCAGATGTTTTGATCTTGAATATAGAGACGATGAATGAGATTAAGTGCTCGTGCTAAATTCGGATTTGTTTTGTCATTAGAAGTCTGACGTGTAATCGACTTAAAGGGAGAACGGGCTCATTTAAAATCTCGTACGAAAAAAAATCAAACCGGGGACTGGAAGTTAATGACACTTCATTTCCAGCTGGGAGAATACAGCGAAATTAAATTCTTGAATTTTAAACAGTTTCTTGGTCCCACGGCAGACAGCCACAGAATCCTCCAGAAAACATACACACACACACACACACACACACACACACACAGACACACACCGGGATTACTGCTTCTTATCTGTGAGAGACGGGGCCCGAGGCGCTACCTACAAACACTTAATCAAAAACCAAGTTCAACTCGTGGCAGTCAGTGACTCTTAGAAATGGAGAGAGCGATGGAAAGAGTGCGGAATGCAAATTGCAAATGTTGGGAGTGTGTCAACGTGTGTGTGCATGTGTGTGTGTACAGTATGCTTGACACTCAAAAGCGAGCAAATCAGCCCCTGGTGAAAAAACCAATACGTTACAGTGTGTGTGAATGGAATTTTTCGCGCTTTGACCGCGCGCCAGTCGGCCACTTTGAGGATCCGCTCGCCGACCCTCCATCGGGCCGGAAGCCGCCTAGCGATAGTAACCGAGGATGAATCTACATATTATTCATGCCAGGTCCAAACTCTGTGTCTCTGACAGCGTTTCAGTGAGGGACAAATACTCGTAGCGCCTGGTGATCGTGTCATTTTCGGGCTGACCAATGGGGTTTGAGATGTTCTCAAAGCTCCACGGGTCACAAAGCCAGATGGACCACCTCTTGAAGCTTAGGGCAGGATTTCAGCGGGGGGGATTACTTGATGTTAATGCAAACCTATACTTTGTTTTAGAGTTATTATACAACGGAGAAATGTACATGTTATGAATTAATTCCTTTCTGATTAATACTATCATGTAAGCTGCTTATCACTTAACCCTTGTGTTGTCTTCGGGTCAATTTGACCCTCGGGTCAATATGACCCGATTCAATGTTTAACCCTCCTGTTACCTTTATATTTACTAACATATTTTACCCTTGAGGTCAATATGACCCCAGCTATTAAAATCTCCAGAAAATTATTAGAATTAATATTGTTTTCCAAGTTTAAGTGTGAGGTACTTTATGTTTGTTTGTTGACTCGAAGAACACCGACATTAAACATTGAATCGGGTCAAATTGACCCGAAGGCGACAGGAGGGTTAAATATTGAATCGGGTCAAAATGACCCGAAGGCAACACAAGGGTTAAAGGAGAACAGCTGGCCCACCAGAGTTTCGCAACCGATCTCGATCACAACTACAGTTTATCGGAGTGGCACTTCCTGTTCCCTTCCTCCCCTCTTACCTCCCTCCCTCCATCTTTTCCTCTCGGCCCTGATGCAGCAATCAAGGAAAATAAGTCATTTCTCAGGTCTGATGGCGGCGGGGGTGTATTGTGCACTGGTGGGGGTGCTTGGTGAGCCTGGATGCGGAGCTTTAGGCTACTGCCCTCTTGTGAGGTCATTGTAATTAAGACTGGGCTCACAGTGGTTTAACTGTGCCTTTGAGGTTCAAATGTCTTTCCCCCCTCCATCCTCAAAAGTGCTCTCCAGCACCATTTGCTTATGAGATCATAAAAAATAAAAAAATCTAAAAAAAGCCTTATCCCACACCAAATATTAGCCTCGGTCTGTGAATATTGATTTATCTGTGGACTCAGATGGACTGGGATGAGTTAGATTCCCCGAACTTCCTCTGTGATTACTTTGTGGAAATAGAATATTAGAGTTTCAGTGATTGCTGCAGCTGGGAAGCGCAGGGCTCGGACGGACACTTAAGATTGCTAATCTCAGATCCTAGACCTGCTCTAACTTCAATTACAGGCTTCTGGAGTGAGAACGAAAAAAAAGAAAAAGGAGATGACCTATTGATACGTTTACAGTACATCTACGCCATCTCTCCCTCGCTTCTCCATTTCTCTCTTTGCCGCTGCCTCTTAAATTTACTTGTGGTCCGAGAGGTAGAGAATAGATGCTGTAAACACAGCCCGTGACCACTCCACATCAAGTCTGATGCGTTAGGACTCAATCAAGCATCTCCTTGATGGCAAACTGGTCCAGATGTGGCTGCAGTTTGCCACATCCAGCGCTCCTCTGTGTGCGTCATTGCGCTGAGTGGCCCCAGGTGTTGTGGACAATTTGACATCTAGAGCCCGCCGTCCTCCCTTCTGCACCCTCCCTGCTCTGTCCCCCCTCTCCTGTTCCTCGTGTTGTTTGGAGGAGCAAACTGTTTTCCCTTTTACGGTGGAAAAGAGGAAAAGAGCCAATCTCTTGTTACTCCACTGAGTGAACTGCTGACTTGTGCTGTGGCCCGATGTGACTGGAGTTCATCACCAAGTGCTCGTCGTGCTCCTGAAAAAGCTTATGATGCGGGCTCAGATTCAGCATTCGTGGTCACAGGACGGATGAAGCTGGCTGTTCTTGTCGATGCAGTTTTCGTACAAACCGTGATTTAATTCTTTTTTTTATATACTTTATTTGAGAATGTGCATAATATAGCGACAGGGATCAGCGAACAAGTATTTTATTTTTTTTATTTTTTTTGTGTGTTGTTCTGTTTGCAGTAGTACTGCATAAAGTGACAGGAAGGTAACAGACAACGTAAAGTGAAAAATGAGAAGAAACACTACTAATAAATAAAAATTTAAAAAACAAAAAAAACAATTGAAAATATGGAAAAATAATGAATCATAATACGCCCACCCACAAACCCACCCACACCCATGGCCTTTACATTTGTTCACAGATTTTTGTAATACATGGATTTGGTTGCAATAAATCAGACAGATGGACAGAACCTAACGCGCCTCAATCATTGGGCAACAATGACAGGTCTTGGAAATAGGAAATGAAAGGCTGCCACTTCCTCGTGAAATGGTCATTACAGCCTCTAAGTGTATATTTGATTTTTTCAAGACTCAGGAAAAACATTACATCCTTAAGCCAGGCAGACTGAGATGGTGGACCTGGAGACTTCCAAGCAAGCAGTATTCTGCGACGAGCCAGAAGAGTAGTAAAAGCGTGATTTAATTCTGTCGAATACGGTAGCCTGCTTATTGCCAGAAATCCTCTTTCAGAGTGGAAATAATGAGATGGATGTACAATACATATTGCAGTCTGCTGAATGAATGTGCACTGTTTATCCCCTTTTAGAGTTTCTAGAACTCATAAAGGAGACATCAATAGCAGCTGTTCAGGGGTCAACGACGATGACAACCTGTGGGAAACACATCTGTTTCCAAAATCTCAGGATGTGAAATAGTGTGACCCCAAAAAAAAATATATATATCCACGGGAGACCTACAGAACAAATTAAATACCACAGTAGAGGATTCATAAAGTTTCTGGAGGAAAAAACACATGTTTGGAAAAAGCCACATTGTTACGTAATACTAGAGGCCGAGCACAGGGGCCACTGGCTGGTGAAGCTGCACGGTAGAGGCATGGGATGTTTTGTTCTACTTTCCAGGACACATGCACACACACACACACACACACACACACCCACACATCTTCCATGACCACAGTCATCACAGCGACTGGGAAGTTACTGTTCCCACAGGGAGGACAGAGACTCCCACGTGATGCTGAGGTCCAGTTTCAATCCTGTAAGGAACTGGGCCTCTGCATCAGCTCTTCTTTCATCACTAATACACTTTTATTTATTCAAAAAAATATTAAGGGTTATAAGTGTGATTGAAACGTTTGTATATGGAGGATGCATATATAAATATGTTGTATTTATTTATTTTTATTATTTATTCATTATTTTTCATTATTTCATATTAATTATCTGATTTATTTGATAATAATAATTTAGAATGGAATATATAAACATTTATGCTTCTACCTATACCTTTTCAGTCTTTCTGTTTTGTATATTATATATAATAATGTTGTATTGTATTGCAATAATTGACTGAATAAAAATACACAGCAACAACAACAAAACATTTCAACTGTGATGAAACTCAATCAATGCCGCAAAGGGTTGCACATAGACTATAAACAGCTGGTGTGGCAAACAACCAAATTATTTTCTTTTAAATTATAGCACGTCAACTAAAGTTGTTGGCAATCCTTGTGCCATGATGAACACAGCCCCCCCGACAATACACAGGGCTATGATTCCACTTACATAACACAGTGGGATTATAACTTCTTCTTTTTTTTCTTCTTCTTCGCCTCAAAATGCTCGTCACACGTCTGACAGTGGGCTGAGCTGCATTTCAACTAGCGGTGTACTGTGGCGTATCTTTGAACAAGCAAACAACTCAAGTGAAGTGCCTGCAGTTCTTTAAGCACTTTATCCTCAGAGCTCCATTGGGCAACAGACAGACAACCAAATAAATAAATAAAACAAGAGAAGAAATGCAAATGAGCTCCTCAACACTCCTCTGTGCCATTCAAAAAGCACCACAAAGTACATTTCAAATGTTTCAGAATGCCAGACTCATAACTGCACTTTACAACAATGCGGAGGGGGAAAAAATAAAAACATGGGGGTACAGAGCGAGAGCGAGAGAGAGAGAGAGAGAGAGAGAAAGAGTCGTAGAGATGTGATCTTTTCTGAGGCTCCTTGGCGTCGCGTCGGGGATCCCGTGTGTCTCATCATCTTGTTTAAAGGTGCATTAGCAGCGTGTGACACAGCCTCCCTCCTCAGCGCTACGGTTTTCTTGTTGTCGGGCAGAGTGTCCTGAGGCAATAACAGCAACCATCAGCACGCCTCCTCCTCCTCCTCCTCCTCCTCCTCCTCCAAAACCACCTCTTCATGTCGATATACGCCAGGGCCTAATTTTCCATCAGCAACGCATGAAATCAGGAGAGAATGCCACACAACAAGCCCTCTTCAAAAAGGGAACACTCTGCCGACTCGCACACCCGTACGGGCGCACGGCGCACACACAATGGCGCGCAGAGGCGTGTCCTGACTTGAATAAATCATGAAATCAAGTGGATGCTAAACTAAAGCGACAATCAGAGGCTCGTTGATGAGAGCACAAATGTCACTTTGGGAGACGTTTAAAAAAAACAAAATTCATGGAATTAAGAGCCGGTTTGTTATCGTCTTTGCTTTTTTCTTTGACACAAAGACGATGCAAAGTCCTGTGATCCTCTGAGTCGGTTGCTGTATCTAAATGCAACAGAGACAGGGGAAGGAGAAGAAGAAGAAGAAGAAGAAGAAGAAGAAGAAGAAGAAGAAGAAGAAGGAAATGAGAAATCAGCTACACTACAGAAAAGTTGTATGTCAGATTAGGCCTAAATGATTCAAGGATTTCTGTAATCATATTCAAAAGGTGCATTTCCATACAGTGAAGTGATAAACACTGGCTGCTCTGCAGTCGAC
Organism: Pseudoliparis swirei; assembly: GCF_029220125.1. Taxonomy (NCBI): domain Eukaryota; kingdom Metazoa; phylum Chordata; class Actinopteri; order Perciformes; family Liparidae; genus Pseudoliparis; species Pseudoliparis swirei. The sequence goes on along the minus strand of NC_079397.1, from coordinate 11,931,309 downwards.
ATGTGCGCCTGGAATACAAAGTATGAAGTCATGCTGTCAAACGCGGTGACATACATGGAGCAGAGAGAAGCTGTCGAACACTCGTATGTCCAAACTTTACCTACATGTGAACTTTGGATTCCAGACCCGTAATCAGGCCTCACATCTTTCCTGAACAATAATACAATTATGAAAAATACCCCTAACGCCACGAGTGTGAGGCAACCGTTGTTCCCATTTGCGCATAGTAATCACGTTATTAGAGTAAAGATAGGAGCTCGCCTGTGTGTGCTTCGTCTCCTCGGAACAGTGGAACTGGTCTTCCTCGATCATGTGAGAAAAAGTTCAGCCCATCTGTGTCTGACTCGTCACTGTTTCCTCTCCAGTGCGCTTTATGCATTGTCCCCCCCGTACAGTCATAAGAGTCCAAAATGTAAAAATCACCGCTGACTATAGAGCGCCCTACCGTATGGAATGTTTATTAACGGAGGGAATAACGAATGAGTGAGAAAGCAATTTCACACACAGCTGGAGTCTCCATGACTGATGTGTCCTCCCATATTTTCTGGAGATGGCTGCATGTCAACAGCAAGGGGGTGATAAAAAAAAAGAAAGAAGAGGAGTCCTTTAAAACTGACATGTGATCAGGAATACCAACCAGGTGACATCAGGGTCCTGAGATCAGGTCCATGACAGTTAATAAAAGCTTCTTTTTTTTTGGTCGCAGGTGTGACCGCAGCCAGACACACGCTAATTATCTGTCTGAGCCGGACATGGAAAATAGGATAATGACAGGAGAGCCGGAAAAATGAGCTCCTGTGAGGGAGCGCTTGTGACTGGAGAGCTGAGCTGAGACACTGAGCTGAGACACTGAGCTTGTGTTATCAGAGAGCGACTGAAAAAGTTCCGCGTCTCGGTTCTCCGTGCGCCGCAAACAAGGCAGTTAGTTATCAGGAAGGACGGTAACACTGACAAACACTACAGAGACTCGTTCTGCACACACAAACACGGAGAGAGGAGAAAAAAGATCTCACAGGGCTGACTGACGAAGATGCGCTGCAATATAGATGACGGGAACAAAGCCCCCCATAACAAACCCCGCTCATATCGAGAGCGTTTCCTTTTCAATAATGAATCGCCATCGGCATCAGGCGTCAATACTGCCTGTGTGCGTTGTCTGTGTGTGTGTGTGTGTGAGGGGGAAAGAAAAAAAACATCTATCCTCAACGAGAACAAAACTTCTATATTTAATCTGCGCCGAGAACAAGCAGGCATGCAAAGTCAGAGACTAAACGGGGAAGGCGAGCTGAGGCTTTATGTGGCATTCAGGGCTCCAGACTAACTTTTTTTACTAGGAGCACAGTGGCCCCTAACTTAAAATTTTAGGGGCGCAAGCAGAAAATTTAGGGGCGCACACAGGGTTTTTCCTGGGTCAAAATGGGTCTTCGGTGCTCCCCAAAAAAAAAATGTGCGCGGTGCGCGCGCACCGTCTGTTCGTGCAGGTCGAGCTATTGAGTGAGTGATCAGCAGCTGGCCGCTCTGTCCATTCACGCACCTCACAGTTGTGTATTGATCAGACAAGAAGACACGCTTATCAACTCCAGTGTTTCCCCTACCATTATAACAGGGTAAAATCTCCACCCGCCACTCTGTAATTTTCGTCTACCCCCCCCCCGTCAACAATTCTCGGCTCGCGTGACAGAGCGATGCGCGCGCCGACATCGAAGTTCTGCCGTGATGCACGCACACGGGTGAGCACACTCTCACCACCCCCCCCCCCCCACCCATTGATTGAATGCATTCATAGAAAGCAGTTTCTTTTAGGAAACGGAATCAAAAATAAATATTACTATGCAGCACGTTCTCTTTTCAATACCATCTAGGGTTTGATGATGTTATGATTAGAGATGCACCGATCAGATTTTTGGTGCCGATCACCGATCACTGAAATCAGTATCTGCCGATCACCGATAATACCGATCACGGTGTTGATTGAAGCATTCTATTTATTGTGTAGCATTATTGCCTAGGACTATGAGGAAATACATATATAAAGCAACTCAAACATTAAAGAAATTACCGATTTCTTTAAACATTTAGGACTTTTACTTTGAAAAATGTCCTAATTGATACATTAAAATAGTTTGATTGCTATTGTAGGGGATTTCAGATATGTATGGAACACATCTGCATTATTCATTTCCTGGAGCTCTTGGGGAAATCTATATACAGGACTTTTCTTAACATACAAAAGACTGACTAATTTTTATAAACTCTTCCTTGGTCCAGTAAAAATGTTTTAATGTTAGCATAATTTAAGCTAAATCTCATAAATGATCTATAAAGATACAAAATCAGTTCATTGTTTACTTTTATATGTTCGTGTATGATTTGTCGACATCTTATTTTGATAAACGGATGTTGTTTCACGTGGTTCTTTCCGCTAACTTTGCAAAACCGGATGTTGTCACTTAAATCCTTCCGCTAACTTTATCAAAATCCTCGCGCGCTCCCGATCCAATGTGTTTACCGTGAGCATCAGTCTATTGGGGCTCAGACATTTGAGAGTCGGCTGAGTTGACCCAGAGATTCAACTCGGGGGACGGGGACGCCGCTCGGTGGTGAGGATCCCCTCGTGGACCTCTCACTCTGCGGCCCTCCGCTGCGGTGCGCCTCTTTTCACACATTAGCCCCCCCCGCTCTCACACACAGGCCTGCCTTCTTCTTCGGTTTTCGTCTCCTTTCTTCTTCTTCTGGAGTTAATGTCGGTTAGCAAACCAGTCATTCAGGCATTATCGCTAACTATAGTGGGCTGAAGTGTAGAACAAGTTTGTAAACAACAAAAATATTTAATAACAAAAAAAAGAAATCTGCTAATTTACTGGTCGCGCATGCGCGAGTTGATGAAAAATTTACTCGCACTGTGTCTAATTTTAGGCGCAAAATGCGACCATTTGGTCGCAGTCTGGAGCCCTGGGCATGCAAATCACATCCGGACCGACCGGCTGCCGCGAGCTCATCCGCCACATCTTTTCTGATTGACAGGATTTTATTTTGAAAAAATGTGTAGATTATAAATATTTATAATTGACTTAATATTGACTGTATTCTCTCTGGTTGAACTTGGAAGAAAGAAAGAAAATAAGCCACGGGGAGAGAGAGAAAAAAGGCTTTAATTCCCCCCCCCCCCCCAAAAAAAAGCACAATAGCACAATCCAGTTCATCTGTAGCTCCGTCTTCACATAAATTACACTCCCTGTGCGCCCCACGGTGTGTGTGTGAGAGTGTGTGTGTGTGTGTGTGTTCAGTAGCCTGTTTTCCTCACTGAGGATAATGAGCGTTACTCTGAATGTGCTGTAGCTGTCAGGCCTCCTTGAGAGTTCCACTCGTCTCCGAGAGGTCAGCGCGGTGACGGTAAAGTCACGCTCGCCTTATAAAACGCGAGTGTTGGAACGCCGGATCTCCCAAAAAAAACGACACCAATAAAAAGCACCACGAGCGAGAGCCTAATCAAGACTGGGACGGCAGCCCGGTGCTGGGGAAAGGGCAAATGTTTAGAGCGGTGTGCAGAGGGGGAGGGGGGGGGGGCAGAGCTCGCCTGTTGCCAAGTTGCATTTACCACTCGTGTACCCGCTGACCTCGCACCACCCCGCTGAGCACCTCAGCATCCAGTGTGAGCCTTTTTTTGGGGGGGGCTTTCGCCTCCACTGAAGATGACCACGAAGCGACTGAATATGAAGACTGCCGCGGCGTCGTCACACAGTCAAGGTGGAGGACGAGTGGAGGGAACAGGGTGCCGTGTGGAGCGGGGGTGGGCCCCGACCTCGAAGAAATTGAAATAGCTTTTGGCCTTTGATTGAATCGCGCCATGTGAACTCGCCGCGCTGCCGAGGCCCTCTCCGCGTCCGTCTCTCTAACCCTCTTTCAGCTCCACATCAAAAAGGCCATCTGCAGGATAAAAAATAAAAAAAAGGCCAGCCGACACACCATGCGCTCCCATCTCATCCGCCGGTTTCCTCGGCCCCCGGCATCCAGACACGGCGCCGCCCACCGTCTCATCAATGTTCCTCTTTGATTTAATCACCCAGTGAAACTGAAGGGGCATTACAAAGTTTTGTTTCGCAACAGAGGAAGAAGTTCCACAACCGGAACTACCTGGAAAACCAGAAACGCCTCAGTTGAGGGTGAAATATAATACAAATATTATAAAAAATATTTTAAAAACGGAATGCCAAAACAAACACACAAGGATTTATTTTACAGTCTCAAGAATGCAAACTGCTTTCTATCCCACAGAGCATTAGGATTTAAAGTGAGCATGAAACACAAACCCTTCAAGCAGATTAAATTTCAAATCAAGCAGGCCATGTAAATGATGTGGTGACAGGGGGCCCAGTGCAATTAGCATGCCGGGCTAGTGTTAAAGCAATTAGGCAAAACAGACGGCTGGAGCACCCGGGCTAAGCATGGGAAGGGAGGAAGGACGAACATTTCCATATTGTTCTTCAGGACAAGTGTGTGTGTGTGTGTGTGTGTGTGTATCTGTACAGTTTGTTTGAGGTTGTTCGGCACTCAACCTGTTTGTGGATTCCTCCGAGGGAATCGGAGGTTAATGGGAACTAAACTTTGTTTACTGACAGGGGAGGATACGCACTAAATAACAAAACGCTGCGTTCGTTGCAACAACAAAAAATACATTTAAGGAAACATAAAACACAGAGTCTCATGTTGCTGAGGGGGAATCACAAAAAAAACGTTTACTGGTAAACGAGCCCAGAGCGGAAGAAAAACTCCAGGAACCACGTTGGGGGGGGGAGCAGACACATTTGGGCAAATCTCTTAGGTGGAGCGATCAAAAGCGGTGTCGGCGTGGCAGAGAGGATCACCTGGAGACGAGGAGCCGCATTCGTTTGAGCGTAAATTACTCAAACAAGCATGCCGGGGAATGGCATTTAATGCTTGACGTTTCCCAGAGGGAGCGGCGGTGGATGCCTCTAATTCAAACAAGGATACACAAACACCAGTGAAAACAAACACGGCACACACTGCACGGTGAGCCGTGTGTGTGTGTGTGTGTGTGTGATGCGACACGGGCCTGTTGGGATGCAAAGTAGGACAGCGACTCATCTCTGGTTCCAGCGACGTGGGAAGAGCAGCAGCAGTGATGAGGAGTCAGGCGTGGAAGAAAAAGAAGAAAGAACAGTGTGTCTTTGCTCGTGTGTTTTGTTCCGCTGTCTTCTTCTGTGGTGTTCTGTGTACAGTCCAGGACGCCGCAGCAGGCTACAAGTTATATGAGAGGCTCTTAACATTTATTTTAGGGGGTACAATCAAATGAAATCCTAAACAGCCCTGTATTAATATCCTATGTGTGTCAAGCTCATCTTCAGCGTATGCATACACACACAGTAGATACAGGATTTAGAATACGTGTTATCGATCAACTTATTTAAACATGACATTTAATTCAACACTCAAATCTTGTAGATTCCAATGTGCATGTATTCATGCTATTTAAAGTAAGATAATTAAGGCGTGCAAGAGTGTTCCACATGCAAGCGGCATAAAGCGCCCTGATGACACTAATCTGGATTGTGTTCCCGATCAGATGTTTACTGAACACCTGCTGGAACAAGGGAAGTGTTGTGTGGCTCTACAGGAAGTGAGTCACGCTGTCCTTCTAATAGTTGCTGACTCTCAGAGTTCTTCGCTCTGTGTCTGGTGGCGGTCGCAGTGTTTTCGAAGTGTGTGAGTATGTGTGTGTGTGTGTGTGTGTGTATTTCCCTGTCACATTTTCCCGCACGCCATTAAAGTGTGACCTGGGACAGCAGCCAGTAGAGAACAACACAAGCCAGGACATGCACTGTCGCCTGTGTCCGTACGCCGGAGGTTGCTTAGATACCACTTCCACACAGTGAACTGGCGTAAAAAAACTAATTACAGAACTAAATGTGAACTAAATGGTCCATTATAAATGTAAACTTCAACAGCAGAACACACAATAAAAGAGTTCCTGTCGATTTGAGCAGCTCTTATACTGCGACATTTAATCCCTTTTCTCTCTTTCTTTTTTATTACCACCATGTAACGCATGAAATGTAATCACAGCAGCAGGATCACGCACACACTTGTAATATCCTACTCTTGCTACCACATATTCTAACACTGCTAACTCAATTAACTGATTTGTTTTAATGAAATGGAGTTTCCAGAGACACCGTACTAATTAGTTCCCGTTCAAGTCACCATCGTGATGTAGTTCAACCAATCAGACGATGTCGCGCCATGTGGTCGACACCGGCCTTTGGGCTTCTCCCAGATTACTTCACGGAGAGAGTCCAAGCCGAGCAGCTGAGGCGGAGTTCCGGTTGCAGCGAGGGAGACGGCAAGTACACGAGTTGGAGAATGTGTGTGTGTGTGTGTGTGTGTGTGTGTTGGGGTTAAGAACACACCGCATGAGAGTATGATCAACAAATACGGTCAAACCCAAATAGACAGCGAGGAAGCAGATTGCATGAGAACAGACACCTGGAGCGGAGCGGCACAATGGCGGCTGGCTCGGAGCCAAGAGAAGCAGATGACCTGGTGGAGCGACTGCGGTGACGCACACGCCGACACATTACAACAAAAAACTAAACAATGGACGATTGCAAATCGTTCCCAGACTTTTTATTTTATTTTTCCTCCACGACACGACACAAAGCATAACCGTACGGTCAATGCTGTCCTGTACGGAGGCTTTACCGACTGTACCTGGCACTAACTTATGGTATTACTTATGGTATTTATTACTTATGGTATTTATTACTTATGGTATTACATCTCTTCTTCCTTATGGTATTACATCTCTTATTACTTATGGTATTACATCTCTTCTTCCTTATGGTATTACATCTCTTCTTCCTTATGGTATTACATCTCTTATTACTTATGGTATTACATCTCTTCTTCCTTATGGTATTTATTACTTATGGTATTACATCTCTTATTACTTATGGTCTTACTTAAGGTATTTATTACTTATGGTATTACATCTCTTCTTACTTATGGTCTTACTTAAGGTATTTATTACTTATGGTATTACATCTCTTCTTACTTATGGTCTTACTTAAGGTATTTATTACTTATGGTATTACATCTCTTATTACTTATGGTCTTACTTAAAGTATTTATTACTTATGGTATTACTTATGGTATTACATCTCTTCTTACTTATGGTCTTATTTAAAGTATTTATTACTTATGGTATTACGTCTCTTCTTACTTATGGTCTTACTTAAAGTATTTATTACTTATGGTATTACATCTCTTCTTACTTATGGTCTTACTTAAAGTATTTATTACTTATGGTATTACTTATGGTATTACATATCTTCTTACTTAAAGTATTTATTACTTATGGTCTTACTTAAAGTATTTATTACTTATGGTATTACATCTCTTCTTACTTATGGTCTTACTTAAAGTATTTATTACTTATGGTATTACATCTCTTCTTACTTATGGTCTTACTTAAGGTATTTATTACTTATGGTATTTTTGTAGTTTGTTGAAGAAATGTAACTTTCTTGATTCTTGTTGTTCTGAGTTTGTACTCATGGTTGATTCACTTATTGTAAGTCGCTTTGGAGGAAAGCGTCAGCTAAATGACATGTGATGTCATGTAATAATGTGAGCAAATAAAACGGGACACTCCGGGACACTGTGCTGTTTCTTAGGTGACATGCAGAAGACAAACACGTCATGTCAATATTTCCAGACGGTCCCGAAGACGGCCATTTAATTTAATTGCCGGCTGCATAATGACTTCCCGACGCTGTGACTTACTTGTTGGAAGAGTTTTCGCTTTTTTCAGGAAACTCTTGTCGGCACGGAGCCCTCAATCAGTGTTTGTGTGTTTTACATTGGTGGGACACCACAGAAAGGCTTCAAGCTAAGCATTCACGCTGCATACGTGTCCAAGAACCATCCAGTCGTTGGGCGGCTAGCGTCGGGCAATGCGTCCGCCTCACTGGATGCACTCGCAACAACACTGAGCCGCTATAACCGCCTCGACTGAGACACCCAGCCGAGCCCCACATGTGGACACCAGCGCTACACCTCGGGGATGGAAAACTGCAGAGTTGAGTGTAAATGATCAACTGAGAGCGCGGTGCGATTATGTTGTGGCTTCCATGACTGTTTTAAGACACGAGCTCCCCGTTTTATAGAGGAGTGTCTGCAGTCGGAGGCACGGGATGGACTCGGCGACCGAATCCCATGAAAAGTCAACGTACAGACGCGTGTGGCTGCGATATTTTCCCGGGCGGCGCGTTTGGGGCGACGCGTTTACAGCGGCGCGTCTTCAGCGGCAACAATTTTCGCCCCGAGTTGAAATATTTCAACTTTGAGGCGGTCATCTCGCAACTCGGGCCAATCGGCTCTTGAGTTCCGCTCTCGTAGCGCTAGAAGCGGAAGTCTTTCAGTAACTTCATCGGCGAAAGTGACCGAGCTGTGTGAGCCGACGGGTGACGTCATGAACCCAAACACGAGGGCGTTAGTGTGTGGGACGTCCACAACAAGTATAAAGCAGAACTAGTGGTTAGTTATTCTGGTGGATGAAGGAAATGATAACGGTCTTTGCGGAGACGAGACACGGAGATAAGCCCCGCCCCTCGCGGAGCGTCTCGACGCTCATGGTGAGAACGCGGTGAACGGTCGAGCGAGTAAACGCGCCCGTTTTGGGCGACGCGAAAAATCGCTTCGCTTTTGGTGTGAACTGTGAACGCACCTTTAGACTCTACAAACAAGCAACAACACCGAAACACACACACTCCAAAGGGAGACGGGCAAGACTGGCATGATTCTGTGGGACAAAGTTTGGTGTGAAATTATACAAGAATCAACCTCAGGTACAGGGGAAGAGGGGAAGGGAGAGGATGTCTGCTTTCACCTGTCACATTGAGCCATTCCCTAATTTCCAGACTATCATGAACAAGGTTGGGGCTTAGAAACAAAGGGCCCACTAACAAAGCTTTCCACGGAGAATTGACTGCGGCCTTGGCTGCTATTTACATACAGATGCACTGGCAGCCATTTGCATAATGTTTTTTTGTAGCCGGGCGCTCAGGGGAGCCGCATTGTAACATATTGGTGCCTAATGAACTCTGAAAAAAAATTGATTTTCCACAGAGTAAATTAAGAAATGCATTATAGCTGTTAAAGCAATCTTGTGGGAAATCGGAGCCTTCCTCTGCTAAACTACGCTTGATAAGTAATAAATTACATGTTACACTTATTGGCTTTAATTCATGCTAATTTTGCCCAATTAATGTATCACTGTAGTTCTGAGGGCAGCCACTGGAGATTTAATTATTTATTGGATTGTGGTGTGTGTGTGTGTGTGTGTGTGTGTGTGTGTGTGTGTGTGTGTGTGTGCTTGTGTTGTGTATGGTTGGCATATGATGCGTGCATGAATATGGTAAAAGACTGTTGGTGGATATTGCGTCGCACTACGTGCAATTGGATTTGCATTTGCAGGTTTAATTGTACATGTTTGTATGTGTGTGTGTGTGTGAGTCACTTTCTGACAGAGGCCTGATTGTCTGTGGCTGCGGACTCTCGAGGACGCCCCCCCCACCCCCCCTTCCTTCCTTGCCCTCCCCTCTCCCGCTAGCTAGCAGGCTGACTCATTGTTTACTGGCCTTTCACTGTGCTGTCCTATCACCCTGCCCCGACGCTGCGTTTCCATTTCATCACGGGCGCCAGAATGTGGTCACATGACACCAGGAGGCCCGGCCGGCCGTCTCCGTGCTGCTGATAATCTGACTTTTCATTGCGGATTTTTTTTTGGGCGACTGCTAATGCACATGCATGTCTGCAGGTAGGCAGTTCAGTGTGTTGACACTGTCACACACACACACACACACACACACACCTTGATATTTCTGTTGCCAGGAAATGTGACCTGTGACAATCCACACGTCCTCGCGAGCCACGAGGCCGACCTCGGGGAGCACAATCAAGAAGTTAGAAAAAGAATGTACATTCGGGGGAAGTGAGAAAAAAAAAGGAAAGCTGTGACACTTTGGCCCGATCTTAATATCAACTGTCAAACAATTCAAGGCCAAACACACGTGTACATACACACACAGACACCTAATTGGAAAAGGGAATGGAATCTGATGTTGCTGCTGAATGTTCCTTGGCGAGCATTTGGCGAAAGCGGCTGGAAAAATGTCCCGTTGAATCAGCCTTTTGTTTTCAGCCGGCTGTCGTAGAGAATCGGCCGCTCTGTTTCCCTCCGCCCATAACACTCCTCGCATCGACGAAGTTCAACCGGCAAACTTCATACAACTACGTGCAATCGGAAGCTATATGCAAATTCAAGCGTCAGTGGGGCGATCTGCGAGCACACCTGTGCAAAACACACACACACACACTGACACGATGGCCCAGTTGGCCATCAGCCTGCTGTCACACCTAATCGGAATTAGAAGGAGCGAACGCTACTTTGTGTCTCTCCCCTTCGAGTCCTCTCTCACTTCTGAGGCGTCCTCTAAGTATCCACGCTCATCACGCCGATATTAAAAAGCTTAGCCGGCAATGGTTTTTCCCCAAGTAAATTAGAGAAAACAAAATATCTCCGATTAGTCAATTAAGTGGCACATTAGCCCGAGACTTAATTAAAAGATAGCAGGGCATACAGTCTTTATGGATATGGAGAGGCGACGGGAGTGTTTAAACAGCAGATTGAACAAATGGCACTTATTAAAAACTTGACTGTGAGTCACTTGACACTTCACATATCCCCTGCACCTTGAGCTACATCAACAGAGTGTCAGCTCCCTGGGTTCCCGCGATGCAAATCTTCGGGATGAGGCAAAGAGAGGAAGTGCAGCCGTCACACAGCATCCCCGCCTGGAACGTCGAGCTGCCCCTCCGACAATCAGCGGCTTAGCAACCGGAGCGGAAGCGTCACTTTTCCTCCCCACGACGCCACTTTGGAAGAGTGGTCGCGCGTGTTTTTTTTTTTTTTAAGGTATAGAAGTTAAAACGTGTCAAAAGAGATACTGGAGTCGAGGGTTAAGATGCATCTTGTAACACAGAAAGTGTGTTAGTAGGTTTGGCACCAAAGTTAAATGTAGGCTCAGGAACACAGCCCTCTCTCCTGAGATAGTGTGTGTGTGCGTGTGTGTGCGTGTGCGTGTGTGTGTGTGTGTGTGCATAGTGTCGAGCTGGCTTTGAAAGGCATCCTTAATTAAACCTTTTGTTCTCCCAAAATGACAAAAAGAAATAAGAAGAAAAAAAAAGAAGCAAGTCAGGCGAGCAAAAGGCAGTTATTGTGTCAAGAGTGCCGAGACTGAGGAGCAAGGTACACTAAAACATCACAGTTCACTGCTCGTGTTGCCATCTCAGCGTCACTTTCTATCCGGAACAATGCGACAGCTGACAGCTCGCACCCGAGAATTATCACGCTAAACTGAATTATTTCTGCCACGTGTTAATTTATTAACAACCTGTGCATGCGCTAATGTAGCCCCGCATTTGCATATACATTTTTAACCTGCGAGCTCAATCGTCCTGAATATTCTGTCTGGGGGTGGTGAGATTATTTCAAACCGCCTTTTGTTGCAACCGCGATGGAGTTTTGAAGATCGGGGCGGAAGAAAAGGAGGAAGAAAGACACATAAATCTCACACATGTCCGCGGGGCACATCTTCTTTAAGGGCAGATATCTGCATTTCATCACCTTGCAACATATGAGATGTGACATCTCCGAGCTGACGCATCCTCCTCCTCCTCCTCCTCCTCCTCGCTCTCTCCCTCCATCTCAAAGAGGCACCTCTGACTGCTTTCAGGCGGCTTCAAATACACCGCGAGCGGGCTTGTTTAGAAGGCTCCCCAGGACTTTTCTGTTTAAGAAGAGCAAACATACAGTATTAATAAGCGCCAATGAACTATTCATATCTGTCTTCCATACACTCGATGAAATATGTAACGCCGCACGCTCCCGGGCACATCGGGATCTGTGAACCGAAGCTGGGTTAAATGTTTGTGTTTTCAAAGTTGTATTGTGCGCAGGTTTCATATATACTGCGGTGTTCACGGCCGTGTTCTAATGAGGTTTAATAACAATATCAACTAGAACGGGCACTCGGTAGAGCGCATACCGTCGCATATCACAAGATTGGGCATTGAATTATGAACATTTTGGCATTAGTTGCATGCCAATTGGATAAAAATTGATTATGGTAAAAAGAAGATTTTGACCTTTTCATGACTTTCCACTCCCACTCCCATCCACCTGCACACTGTGTCTTCAAAGTATAAATCGAAGAATTATGAAAATCAGTTTGGTGCATATGACACTTGATCAATTGTTTTAATGTGTATAACTGCATCACAGCTGTATTTCTCTACTTGTTCTTTACCGTCGCATTCAAAATGCGGAAGGTTATGTTTTGATCGCTGTGTATTTATTTATTTATTTATTTGTATGCGTGTTACTCGCATAACAAAAAATGTATTAAACCGAATCGCATGAAATTTGGTCTGATGATTGGTTATTATCCGGGGACCATTTGATTAGATTTTGGGATCGATCGGGTCAAAGGTCAAGGTCAAGGTCATGAAAAGGTCAAAATCTTCTTTTTACCATAGCGCAGTCAATTTGTATCCAATTGGCATGCAACTAATGCCAACATGTTCATAATTCAATGCCCAATCTTGTGATATGCGAAGGTATGCGCTCTACCGAGTGCCCGTTCTAGTCTTCAATGTATCTGTTAAGTTACACAGTCAAACTTTAAGGCTCAGTAAACACAATTTATTTGTCAATAGAGGTTTTGTTTGTAGCTATCTTAACCTTTTTATTTCTAAACTATTAAACAGCAACTTATCCAGTATCAATGTTCTGCTTACTAAAGATGATCCGGTACTACTTTACACTCACGAAGTAGTCCCTATAAAAACTGTTTTTAAGTAATACACAAGGATGCTGATTCCAGAAAGAGACGCTCTCGCTGTTTTTTTAATCCATTCTTCTTGAAAGGATTGTCAGTAATATGCACAACGCAAACTAAATGTCCGTAAAACACCTTTACTGTGTTGGGATGGAGACAGAAATGACACAGATAAAGAGAGATTGTGAGGAAGCCCTTGAGCTGAGTGAAAAGACATTTATACACTTAACAAATTCTAATTAAATGTCAATGACCCATCCCTTTAAAACACTAAATAACCCCGTACGTCACGTGCGCTGCAATGCGCCCCGCATCACGTGCACGTTGATTCACACTCGATGGCGTGCTCTTCCGGATGAGGATGCGAGCAGCTGTCGCCGACGCACGCCTGTAAACTTTGCCCGCGTATCCAATTCCCTCGCGGCGTGTGTACAAAACACCCTCGCCGACGGCGAGCTTCATCTGCGCCGCGCGCGACGCATTCACAAACAAACTGGCAACTTGTTGCCGGGCGGCGTGTCAACAGAGACGCAACAGGAGACGTGTTTATCTGTAGCAGATGGAACAATTAAAGACCTGGAGGCAGCAACGCATCGGGTGATGAGGGGGCTCCTCGCCGCTGTGTCACGGAGACGGCGTGGCGCGGAAACAATTCAACGCGTCTGACAAACAATTAAGACTGTGTTTATTTACTCGTCAACGGAAAAGGAGACACAACGGCGTTGACTGCCAGCGCACAATGTGGAAGAAACGCTGGCGTGTGAACATGTTTGTTTCATCTCGTTGGTACAAAGAGTATCAGAGCCAGCATGTGTGTATGTGTGTGTTTGTGTGTGTGTGTACATGTGTTTGTGTGTGTGTACATGTGTTTGTGTGTGTGTACATGTGTTTGTGTGTACATGTGTTTGTGTGTGTACATGTGTTTATGTGTGTGTGTGAGTACATGTGTTTGTGTGTGTGTGTACATGTGTTTGTGTGTGTGTGTACATGTGTTTGTGTGTGTGTGTACATGTGTTTGTGTGTGTGTGTGTACATGTGTTTGTGTGTGTGTGTACATGTGTTTGTGTGTGTACATGTGTTTGTGTGTGTCCATGTGTTTGTGTGTGTGTACATGTGTTTGTGTGTACATGTGTTTGTGTGTGTGTGTGTACGTGTGTGTGTGTACATGTGTTTGTGTGTGTGTACATGTGTTTGTGTGTGTGTATATGTGTTTGTGTGTGTGTGTGTGTGTGTGTGTACGTGTGTGGTGTGTGTGTTTGTGTGTGTGTACATGTGTTTGTGTGTGTCCATGTGTTTGTGTGTGTGTGTACATGTGTTTGTGTGTGTGTACATGTGTTTGTGTGTGTGTACATGTGTTTGTGTGTACATGTGTTTGTATATGTATTTATGTGTGTGTGTGTGTGTGTGTGTGTGTACATGTGTTTGTGTGTGTGTACATGTGTACATGTGTTTGTATATGTGTGTGTGTGTGTGTGTGTGTGTGTGTGTGTGTGTGTGTGTGTGTGTGTGTGTGTGTGTGTGTGTGTGTGAGAGAGGCTTTGCCTGTCAGTCATGTTAACTCAATGTGAAGAGGCTCCTCCAAGCGGAAAGTTGAGTCCTATATATTTGCCACAATGGCTGGTGTTATTAAGACCTTGATCCGTGTTTTCTTTCTGCATGGAGGGAGGTAAGCTACTAGATGCTCTGTGTGTGTGTGTGTGTGTGTGTGTGTGTGGCTTGGTTCTTGATTCGGGACACACACAAACACGCACTGGGGCTCTGTAAACATCAATTTCTCAGCCGTGTGAGAGGTTTTTTCTCCCCCGCGTGTGCTCTTGTTTATGCTCAATTGAAAGCATTTCCGGTGGAAGCCGTGAAGAGATGTCTCACAAACAAAAGGGTCACTCAAAAGAACACAAGCCGCCATCTTTATGAAGAGGAGAGCGCTGTGCGACTCTCTGACAGTGAGTTTGCATCCTGAACGTTTTCGCCGGAGAATCCGAGAACACCGCAAAAGAAACCTATTGATTGAAACCCAAATTGCGCAAGACATCTACACTACAGTTCAAAAGTTTGGGGTCATCCAGACAATTTTGTGTCTTCCACGAAAACTCACTTTTATTTGTCAAATGAATTGAAAATTGAATAGAAAATATAGTCAAGACATTGACAAGGTTAGAAATAATGATTAATATTTGAAGTATTAATTTTGTTCTTCAAACTTCAAGCTCAAAGGAAGGCCAGTTGTATAGCTTATATCACCAGCATAACTGTTTTCAGCTGTGCTAACATAATTGCACAAGGGTTTTCTAATCAGACATTAGTCTTCTAAGGCGATTAGCAAACACAATGTACCATTAGAACACTGGAGTGATAGTTGATGGAAATGGGCCTCTATACACCTATGGAGATATTTCATTAGAAACCAGACGTTTCCACCTAGAATAGTCATTTACCACATTAACAATGTATAGTGTGTATTTTTGATTAATGTTATCTTTATTGAAAAAACAGTGCTTTTCTTTAAAAAATATAGACATTTCTAAGTGACCCCAAACTTTTGAACGGTAGTGTATATTTGGAAAAGCTCGCATTTGGGCGGGTTTTAGGCAACACATCCTCCTCTGTGCGCGGCGGTAAACGCTCAGATAGACTCTAAACGAACACGCAGGCCTCCCCAAACAACCCGCCAATCATCCGCCAGATCCAGACGACTGCAGGCGAGCGGAGGCCGGCTTCATTGAAGTGATGCTAAGAACAAACAATCAAAAGTGCTGCTTGGGAGACCGCGACACGTCCACATCAGCAAATGACATGTAACAATGGTGACATCTAATTTATAGCTCAAGGAGCGCGTACAAGCAAATAAACAGGCATCCCCGGTCCGCACGTCCCTCTCAATTTGCTTCTCCCACGCTCTATTGCCTCTCAGACGCGGGGCGGGGGAGGGAGATAGAAAAGTTGAAAGTATGCAACTTTGACGTCTTAGTTGCAGGTCCAAGACCCCCCCCCCCCTCCACCCCCCCCCCCCACCCCCCCAGCCATCCGTGAGACAAAACCGTCGCCGAGCGCAAACAGAAACGTCCTCCGCGAGAGCTGAGCAGGAAGGATGCGAAGGAAGGAGGAGCCAACGAGGAAGAAAGGGAAGGATTTGAAGACACCTCGGCGTCTCTGTTCTCTCCTTTCATTTCCTGTCTGGATTCCCTCGTTCTCCTCAGGCGGATGTTGTCAGCGGCGTGCGGGCGGGGGCGGGGGGGGGCACGGCGCGTGGCAGAAACTTTGAACCTTCGCCGCGTGCCCCCCCCATCTTTTCAAGCTCCAGTCGCGCGATCTCGCGAACCGCCGCGCTCGTCTGTGCGTCGGCGTGGCGACGCCTCCAGGTAACAAGGAGACTAGAAGCAGTCGGAGGCCCGTGTACCGCGGCAAAGCTTTAGCGAAAGGGGGTCTTTAAATATTGAAGGTGTGCGTATACGATCACACATTGTCACTCTGAGAAGAGAGGGGGAACAAAGAATACAAAGAATACAAATGGTTCGCTTGGAAAATCATTTACGTTTCTTTGCCGAGAATATTTCCTGAGACGGATGCATCTTCTGAATGTTGGAATGTGAGTTTTTTTTGATAAAAAGTATACAAAAACACTTCCTATTGGCTGATAAGAACCACCCATTGCTAATACAATGTTCATCACTTTTCAAAGTTGTTATGAGTAAACAAACACCGCTGCTGGAGGGAGGCGGACGTCTCCGGCCTCTTGTCAAAGCCAATTAGAGTCCTCAGGTCATGACCCCATTTGCATTGTGAACCGGGCCCCAGACGGCTAATGGGGCCACTACCTGAGGAGATTCATTGAAAGTGACATTACTTGAACCCTCCTCTTTTTTTCTCTTCTTCTCGCACAGCCCGCTGAACAAACAGCTCATCTTATTTTAATGTGGTGCCGCGAGTCTAAACAGCGAGGTCACGTCTTCTCAAACTTTGACACGAGCCGGAGGGCAAACGGGGAAAGGGACACGGCGGTGCGGCGTTGGGGCGGCCGCTCGTGTCCGTGTTGTTGGGAAACGCTCGGAACCGGGAAAATAAAACAAGGGCACTGCACAGATCTGGGTTTTTACAAATAAAAATGCAAAATAATGCCGTGCGAAACATTTAGGCCTCAATTATTTATAAGGCTTTATACGCAACGGTCACAAACAACATGTTTACCATCCCTGATGACCTAATGCGACAAAGCACGCAACTTTCTGAGGCGCTCAGTACGGAAAAGATTGCCCCTGAAAGTTATTGTATCTGTATAATTAGATTTAATGACCTCAAAATCACATTTACACAGGTAATGATGGATATTATGGATCCTATGGATTGATAGAGGACTTGAAGCTGTGTGTGTGGGGGGGGGGGTTGACAAAAACAAGCATTGATGTTCCATCTTGGAAGAGAAAAAAACAGATGGTGAATAAAGAGAAGTGTCACACGTTGCCGCCGCCCCCTCTTGTCCTGTCTAATTAGTCATATTATGTTATTATAATATGGTTATCATCTTCCTTTAATATATCAAAAATGGAGGAAAAAATAAAAACGCCATTAGTTCACCCATCGGCTTTTTGTCTTTTCGTAAAGCAACAGCGGAAGCGGTAATTTGTTCTCGTGGCCGAGGGCTGCAGACTTTCATTTTCTGAGTGAAAGAGTTGCATCCCGCCCGATTGAGCAGGCAGGGGATGGATGGATGGATGCTTTAATACTCGGCTAGTCGGAGGAGGCGGCCGCCGCCCTCTAATTTATTTAATATTGCAAGAGAAATGACCTTGAGATCAGAGAAGAGCTGAAACTCTCCCCGCACGGCAAACAGAAACAATGGAGCCGTCCTAATTGTGGCATTACAATCCAGCACACAGTGAGCGATCAGAGGGGGATTGATTAGAGGAGGGGAGAGGTGGACAACTTTGTGAAAAGGTCATTGCACACTCCACCTGGAGTTTCTCATATTTCCAACACTCCGTGAACACGGGAGGAAAAGAAAAAAAAGTACAACTCCTGTGTGATCGCAGACTTTCTGGACGGTGATATATTTTCCCCAACGCATTAGTGAAATTAGATGGTAATTTCCTGGGGGCCAGGGTGTATCCAGGCAGAAAATGACAAAAGGAAATAAAGATAGAACGGCGAAGGAGAGGTGGGGGTGGAGGGGGGGCTCATCCTCCGTGCTCTGCCAGCAGGGGGGCTGACGTGGAGGTTAATTGAGGGGTTAACAGGGGGTGGTGTCGGCTGAAGGTCAGGCTGCTGTTGCAGCCGGCAGGAGGTCCCTGCTCCCTGATGAACTCATCGAGTGTTGTCGGCCATGTTTCCATGTTAGCGGCAAACGCTGCTGCCGGGTGAGCGGCACCCGTTCTATTAGAGAGAGGAGGAGGAGGAGGAGAAGGAGGAGGAGGAGGAGGACAGTGCAGAGGTTGCAGATGTGGTGGCCACCATGGAACTCACTGTTTCTGCCACCTCGCTTACAAGAGAAATAGGACAGTACAAGCCAGTGTTCAGGGAGACGTGTCAGCAACCAGTTGCTACAATAACGAGAATGGGCACTCGGTAGAGTGCATACCTTCGCATATCACAAGATTGGGCATTGGATTATGAACATGTTGGCATTAGTTGCATGCCAATTGGATACAAATTGACCGTGCTATGGTAAAAAGAAGATTTTGACCTTTTCATGACCTTGACCTTTGACCCGATTGATCCCAAAATCTAATCAAATGGTCCCCGGATAATAACCAATCATCCCACCAAATTTCATGCGATTCGGTTTAATACTTTTTGAGTTATGCGAGTAACACGCATACAAATAAATAAATAAATACACGGCGATCAAAACATAACCTTCCGCATTTTCAATGCGACGGTAATAACAGGTTTAGCAACGGCGAACGGGTTTACGGAGAGACGGTTGCAGCAACGACTTTTTTTAAGTATTAAGTGGAGGGAAACGGCAACAGCTGCAGTATGGAAGGGATGTTAAATGACATTTATCATCATCACAAAAGAAAATGTGTTCATCGTCAGCCAATCGGTTGCTCCGCCAGTAAACGGTGAGAAATGACGGTTGTAATTTCCCACAGGCCGAGGAGATGTGTTTAAATGTCTTCCTTTAAAACCCGAAGATATTCAGTCCACCCTCATACACTCCAATGAAAAGCCAGACGTGAGAAGCTGGAACCATAACATGTTGACATTCTCGCTGTGAAAATGACTAAAAGAATTCTTTAACAATAAAAATAGTGGCCTAATGGCTGGATCCCTATTCCATGTAATTACTCGAATATTTCCAGATGTTAGCGTAAAGTCGTTTGTCTAACTGGAACATAACGAGGAACAACGAAATGGACTAAAAGAACGTGTGCGAAACAAACATCACGGATCTTTGGAAACGTTTTATTTCGTAAAAAACTTTTCTCTTTGAAGATAATGTACAAAACTGAGAAAATGAGCTGAGAGCTCCAAGTTGAGATGAAAATGAGAAGAAAATGAGATCAAGTGTGAGGCACCGAATGGGAAGAGAAACAGAGTAGAGGACAGAATAGGAAGACAACTCCTGGCGCTACGGAGCAATGTCTACATTTGACTCTTTTTAGATCAATTCTTCACATTATCTATAATGTTTTTTGACACTCTTGGCGCGAGTTGATCATAAACATGAAAATGAGGTTTTACTTCCTGCTCAGAGGTGCCTCCCCAACCTCCCGATGCACAATACCAGTGCGCCGTTAAGACGATGTGTACGCGGCAGCACATTATCACGGTCGGCGCGAGGAAGGGACGCGTCTCTGTAACCGGTTGGCAGGCGCCGCTAATGAAGGCCAGCATTAAGTATCGTCACGGAAACAACATCAAAGCGGATCTCCGAGGCGGGAAAATGACTCCGCTGGTGATTCACCACAAACTCATCTCGAGATACACAGAATGAAGGAACAGAAGGGGGGGGGAAAGGAGAAGAAGACTGCCTCTACCCTGCATTAGTTTACCATTCCATGACAGTTCGTGGTTCCTTTTTTGTTTTTCCGTATTGCGAGTCACTCGGCTTGATTCCCGAAAGCCGCTTATGTGGCATAAAGGTCACCCTTTTTAATTCCATATCAAACCCCTCATGAGCGAGAGGGAAGTTGAACATATTTACACGGTGTGTATGTGGAATGGCATCACGGGAAGGACGTGTGCCACAGCCGGATTGTTGTCGGCCAACATTAAAGTGGGAAACACGGCGTGTGTCGTTGCGTCGCAGCGAGACGTCATTTCTCTGCGCCGTCTTTCCAGTCGTCCCAAAAATTCAAACACGGCCGGATCAGGAGCCACGCGAGACGCATTGTTAAAACGTCTTTTGATTCCGCCGTGATTTAAGCAAAATCGGCAATTTGGTGCATTTTTTTTTTCTTCAGGCAACTTCAATTCAAAGGAATGTTTGAAGTAGAAAAGTAGAAACGACCTAAATGAGGCACATTCGTTCCTTTGGGTTTTTAGAAAGTAGCATTTGTGATTTCATGATTCACCTTTGACCTTTCACCAGTTCCAACCGCTCCACAGTGCTGCAGTCGAAAACTGTATTTGAGAGTCTGTGTTGCAAAACTACAGTATGCAACTAAGAATGTATGAAGCGTCACATAAACATGTTACAGTGTTTTACGGTACGAAGACTGTAACCTCAGATCTTGAGCATCAAAAAAAAACATGTATTGAAAAATCAAAATCAGAGGAAACAAATCAATTAGTTTTTCATCAAAATGACTAAAAAGATACGATACAATTCGACAGCAATCCTGATCGTACATCTTTAAGACTGTGATAATACGTCTTACGCAAAAGAGAATACTTAAAGTTACTGTATGAACACTCTCAATTTAATACTGATACCTCTATATGACCTACATAAGTAAACACGATTTTTTATTTCTATATAGTTATTCTTGATGCTTGTTATCGGGTCTGTTTCCACACGAAATCGGAATAAATCCTGCGGGTCCACCAGAAAGTCCTTCAGCGGTACCCCATCGGAGCCCAGGCCCACATGGTGGGGCCCAATGGAGGCATGGACAACCACAACCAGGACTGAGCATGTGTCAGACCCGACTGCAATGAAGTGAAAGCTATGGAGCTAGAAAACACTTTGGTCCACTGGGACCAGCAAAACCAGTTCAAGTCTCTTTTACAAGGACAATGAGCAGGACTTCCTTCAATGTCTAGAAATAATCCCTCTTAATTATGACCGACTCGACGTGTGTGGTCGTGTCTGTAGCAGAGACCCCGTCCTCTGTCGTATTTTGCCGTGTTTGGGGGCGTCAACCCGACGTGAAGACGGAGTGACTGCTGAGCTGGTTCTGATGGCGAAGCCCAGTGGCAAAAAATACATCTTCTACCGCACACACACACACACTCAACAGTCAACACACATACATCAAAAAGAAC
This sequence comes from Pseudoliparis swirei, assembly GCF_029220125.1. Taxonomy (NCBI): domain Eukaryota; kingdom Metazoa; phylum Chordata; class Actinopteri; order Perciformes; family Liparidae; genus Pseudoliparis; species Pseudoliparis swirei. The sequence continues at coordinate 11,909,962 of NC_079397.1, read as the reverse complement.
ATTCACAAACACATACGTCAACCATCACACACACACACACACACACAGGAGCCTTCTGTCTGCTGCCGTCTCCAGAGTGACAGCGGCAGCAGTTTCCCTGCCTTCTTCCATCCCGGGTCCAGTTCTCCCCCCCGATGAGACACTCGGGGGCCTCCCTATGTGGGGAAGCAGATGCCGCAGCACTCCATGCAGATCTCCAGGCAATCCGAAGACTCGCAGCAGGCGTCCATGAGGCCACAGTCCATGTCACAGGGGCTGTTGCAGTCGTCGGCCAGGTCGTCGGCGCAGCAGCAGCAGCAGCAGGCCTCCGGGGAGCAGGCGCCGCACGAGGCCTGCGTCGCCACCACGTTGCAAAGCGCCAGGAACTCGCAGAACAGGCAGGCCAAGATGCAGTGGACGCAGCAGTCTGGGCCGACGGCAAAACCAGCCAGAGCGACGAGGCGTAATAAAAAGGAATGAAATGCATGAGTACGATCCATTGAACAAACAAAAATAAGACGATGGGAAACACACAAATATGCCACGTTAAAAAGATGCATCGGGCGTAAATCGAAATGTCAACACTCGGTGCGCAGTGCAGAGCAGAGTGTGTGAAAGCGGAGCTGCGTGCGCGGGCAGGAAGACGGGTGGACCGGAGCAGGTAAGCAGTAAAAAGGGTGAGGGGCTAACTGGGCGGCAGGGGGGCTGAAGGAAATATGAGAAATTCAAAGAAATGGATTCCTTTCCTGCGGTTTTGATGAACGGACTGTTAAATAATTGTGGCATTATCATGCAAACTGCTCGGTTGATCACACAAAGATGATTAGCGAAGTCCAAGAGTCCATCCTGGTAAGTAGGTGTATTAATGCGGGCGACGCTCACACCTCTGATTAACATGTAACCTTCTCGCAGGCCGCCTTTAAAGGGCCAGTTCCGGCTTGTTGTTGCGCAGCAATAAAAGGGCCCCCCTTAAAATTACCAATATACCCATTAAGCATCACAAATCTGTTTCTGAATGGCTGCATTAGTTTCATTAAAACGCTTCCGTCTTGAATAGGTAATGAAAAAGAACAAATTAAATGTTTTTGCTTCCACGGACACACTGTCGTTAACGGCATGCAGCAAGGCAAAAAGAGTTTACTTCCACTCTTCTTTCACCGCAGTCAGAATCATATTTATCTTCAATATTGTACAGTAAGTTAATCAAATGAATTTACCCATTCTGATTTTTAACCCTCCTGTGACCTTTAGGGTCAATTTGACCCCATTCAATGTTTAATGTCGGTGTTCTTTGGGGTCAATTTGACCCCAGGCTGTTTTTCGCTGTGTCAAACATATAAGAATTATCAACTTTTTTATATATTTAAAGGGCTATTTAGGTAGTCAACAAACAAACATAAAGTACCTCACACTTAAACTTGGGAAACAATATTAATTCTAATAATTTTCTGGAGGTTTTAATTGCTGGGGTCAAATTGACCCCGAGGGTAAATTATGTCAGTAAATATAAAGGTAACAGGAGGGTTAAAGACACTGATAAAGAAATGTACCAGTCACTTTATGAAAGTGGATTTGGAATAAAACCCTTCAATTGAAATGTAAGACATAATACAGCAACACAAACAGGTGAGATTAAATAGAAAACAATAATTGTGTATGCGCAGCCCACGGATTCCGTCACATTTCATGTTGCCTTGCACCACACCACAACTTGTAAGTCAGTAAATCATCCGGTAAGTGAGCCTGGCACACACCCCTTGCAGCTGTCTCCTTTTTGAACCGAGGCCGGTGCGGCGCTACTTGCTTTGGAGTGTTAAAAAGACATGATGTGGATGGATGCAGAAAAATAGCATTACAAACAGGGCACATTTGCATAACTTTCATCAGCCCATCCAGAGCTGTCAGAAGGGGCTGTTACTGATTGGGTTAGAGGGAGAGCGAGAGGAGGAGAGTGTGGAGGACGGCATGGGAAGGCGAGCCGAGGACCGCTGGATGCTCATGTTTGATTAATCAAAGTAGCGGGGAATTTTTATTTTATTTTTTTACTCTATTTTCGCCGCGCTCAGGGCTGCAGCGCTGACCAGGAGCACTGAGATACAAACAAGATAGAGAGGGGAACATGAAACGAGAAAGTGTGTGTGTGTGTGTGTGTGTGTGTGTGTGTGTGTAGGTGTGTGTGTGTGTGTATGTGAGGGTGCCTGAAGTTTGAATGCATCTTATTATCCTTATCTGAGGCCATAACACTGGCAGTGATGGAAGATGCATGAGAATAAATTCACTGCTGAACACCTGGTGAGGACATGCAAGTGAATGGCTTCCGGGCAGATCCGTGGATTTGTTTCACGGTGGCATAACAAAACGGATACGACGCTCCGCACCGGCATCCGCTGCAGAGTGCGGCCATCTGAGTGCTACAGAGTGCCACGGAAAAACAATAAACGCTGCCCGTCCAAAGCCCAATTAAGAAAAACCTTTAAAGTGTAGCCTAACAAACTGGGAAGGACCCAGAGGGTACAGCCGTGCCAGCCTGTGAATACGGTATAAACACAGTACATAGGTATGAAGCAGCGGCCGGCCGGCTCAGCTTTTCACTTGGATGTATAATTCAACACCAGCGATTAGTCTGGATCTTAGAGAGGCGAGGGGGGGGGGGTATACTGTACACAAGAGAGCTGGACGCGAGGCACATCTCCACGGAAAACAGAGACAGACAGACGGCAGACGGAGACGCTGGGTGAAACCAACCAACAGACAAACGGAACAGACGCACCGACACGCCGCTGCTGTTTAACGTCAGCGAGCGGCGTTGAAGCCCAGAGTTCGCAGGGGCCAAAAACAGCGTCCGGTGCCTCGGTGGGAAATAGTTCGAGGCATCTGGAAAGCTCACGTCAAAAAAAGAAGGAAGAAGAAAAAGGGAGCGGCGTGACACAAAACAAGCCGGATGGGCCTCAGAGCGGCAAGCTGTGCAAAACATTCAAACGTACAAAGAGGGAGAGAGAGAGAGGGCGAGATGGACGGACGGGCAAAGATGAAGAGAGAGCGGGATGGACGAAACCTCGGTGGCCGTGGGGACGCACAGAGGGCGGAGGAGGTCCACGACATACACTTTAAAGCAAGCCTGCTTATAATGCATGACGGAGGGGAAAAGTCGAAGCTGGAGGACTCGTGCTTACACGACACACACACACACACACACACACACACACACACATCAAGGGAACTACGCTCGCGGCCGTGGCCCTGAATCTCTAAATGAGGCTAAAGCAGCTTGGAGACCTGATTGGAGACCGATGACACATAATTAACAAAAACACAAACCGGATGACAAGAGTCGAGGCGCCCCGCCCCGCTGAACAAAAGCCGCGTGTTAAACGACTCCTCACAAGCCGCGGCGTTATCACACGATTGGCTGCGGTGCCAACGGCGTGTGCCAAGAAACACGGGCAGCGGCAGAATCCCCCGAGCTAGCTCCTGCTAGCTTACGCCTTTTATTTCCCGTGTTCGGGGGGGCTATTTAGGAGGCTAATTTCACAGGCAAACAGATTATGTTAATCCGTGTAAACATTCAAACACCACAGCGTGGCTGTTTTCCGAGGGGAAATAAATAGTCGAGAGAGAACATCTTGATTCCGAGAGCTCTTGTCTGCAAATAAGCAACACGAAAGCCGTAATGAGGCCGACGAGATGATCCGCCGCCGCTGCGGCTGTGTGTCGCTTTTTTTTTTTTTGATGTTAAAATCATGACGAGAATGTCTGGAATATCTCTGCTGAATGCATCTTCGTGTTGTGAGTGTGTGGCTTCCTGTTGTGGATCTGTTGCATATTCAGGCGTCATCAAATAAAGACCCGACTGCCCACTTTTCCCCTTCATTTACACTCGTATCTCAACCTTGTGGATCCGTTAATAACGCATAACCCATATTATGTTCCATCTTCACCTCGGGGGTAGGAGCCCATGCAAAAAAGCAAAAACAGCAAAGGCCTCAAGTTGGATGAATAGCGAGGAATCGCCCCCTCTCCTTTTAAAAGAAACATGCCGAACCCTTCACATCGTCCGTGCTGCACAACACAAACACAAACACATGCACAGCAGCGGAGGACAATAGGTGGAGGAGGGGCGCCACGTTAATGAGCGCCAGGGTGGTGATGACGAGGACGTAGGGAGAGCCAGAAAGGGCCCCGAGAGGTGTGAGGGGCCGTGAGGGGCCTCGAGAAGGCCGGTCACGACTCTTAATGGGCACCCTGTGCTCTCGGGCCTCGTTAGCCGGTCACACCTCTCTCCCCAACGGCAAAGGAGCAGCCGGCCACCTTCATTACCGGACTCACCTCGGCCTGGCACCTGACAAAGTGACGGGTTCCTCTGACTTGTTGTTAGAGAAAATAAAAGCAACAGGAGCGGGATCAGATGTCATTTGCTTGACGGGGGTGATAGATGTGAGAGGGCATGCGCTCGCATCATTAAAAGGTGAGGTACGGATTTATTGTCAGTATCTTATACGGGATTATTGCAGCAGAGCCTCCGGAGCGTGGCTCCTTCAACGGAGAGGTCCCTTTGACGGCGTTGGTTTGATGGCATTTCATTTCACTGTGTGACTCCAGATCGTGATGAGTTCATCGTGATATTCACACGTTCCCAGATAATACTGCTGCACAAGACAGAAATGTTCATTTTTAGACGCTCGTTGCGTTTCTGTCCTGAATGAATTATTGAGAACATAAATCTAATGATTCATGTTTTTTTAATCTGTTTCTGTTCCTTTTATTAGAGAATAAGGATATCAAAAGATAAATTGAATATAAATAGTTGCATTGGGTATTTTCAAACCTTTTTTTACACAAAACAAATTAGAGGCTGACCGATAGTGAATTTTAAAAGGCTGATATAAAAACAATAGATTTGAGCAGGAAAAGCTGAAATCTATCTGAACATCAGAATCAAAGGAGTTAAGAAATAAATCTGGAACTGAGCATCAAACTAACGATAAAAGGTGCGGACATTTACATTGTTTGAACGTCTGTGTTTACGACGTGCTTTACTTCTGTCTGCTACTTTTGTTTCGGCTGTTTTTAATACATTTATTTTCACTCAATCAGTAGTTAAGAGAATACCCCGAAGCGGATTTGATGGGTTTCATTGCTGCAATGTGTTGTATTTATGAACAGCGGGCGATGCGCTGCTCTGTGGTTGATGACACACCAGCATTACATCTGTTTCGCATCCCATTACAATGTTAAATGCCACTCTTATAAACCATTCGTGTTGGCGTTGCCGAAGCACCTCGATTCTTCAGACATCCCTGCGGCCGCGGAAATGGATTTTTAACCAACAGAAGATGGGATGCAGAAAGCAAGCAGACAAGCGCTTTGAGAAGATGGTTTCCAGGTGTTTGTGTGTGGGCGTGTGCTCTCTGCTCACCCTCTGGCAACGGAGGTTTCTGCGACCCCGTGGAGCTGCCCTTGCTGCGTCTGCTGCTGTCGCTGTTGACCGACAGGCTGGACCTCAACTTCCTCTGCACCCTCTGCGAGACGGGCGTGGACGGCTGCTTCCTGGGCTGCTCCGTCGCCGCGGCCGCCGCCGATCTGGCGCCGGGGCCGGACTTACACGCGGCGGCGCTCGTGCCGCCGTTGGCCCCGCCGACGCCGTTGCCGTTACTCAGCGCGGGCGCCCGTTTGTGGCGAAAGACGTTTTGGTCCTTGCCGGCGTCTCCCTCGGCCGGCTCCGAGGGCACCGTCTGAGTCTGGGGTTGAGCTGGAGACGGGGGGGGAAAAAAACATTTCATTTGTCTCCATGTTTTGGAAAGCGCCGGTCGTCTAGTTGCTGCATTCAAGGGCAGGAAAAAGACTCAGTTTCTTTGGAGTATTTCATCTTTCTACACATCTTTCCTCCTGAACTACAGCAGCTCAGGCTCTTAATACAAGACAATCTAATAAATGGAATAAAGAAACAAAACAGAAGGCTGCTTGTTTATTCATGCTTTTTTATGCAAATATGGAGGACAAAACACTAAAATACACGAGCATCAAAAGGAACTCGCGGTTTGCTTTAATAACTTATGAAATGTGTGTAATGTCTATTTTTTATGGAAGACTAAGAATTGTGGATTCCTCTCCCCCTTACGGCGCTATAACCCCGGTACTTTATTTTAACTGAAGAGAACTTCGTCTGCACTCTCGGCTCCTGTGATGTTCAGTTCTTTCAAACCGAAAAACCGGGTGATGGAGACGCGCCGAAATGATTCTCAGCGAATCTTGCCGACGTTTTCCTTACGCGATCGTATCGATCGCACGGCAAACATTTCGACCCGGAGTGACGGGAAAAAGTAGCGGCGAGATATGTGAGCCTCGTGTGTGACAGGTTCACACGGAAGCCACCGCTGTAGGCAGTCAAGACGTTTGTGGGAGCCGTACCCAGCTGAGTTACGACAAGTGTGCGGCGGGGAAGAAGGGAGATTAATGCGGTAGAAAGGGAACGAGAGCCTGTGATACTGTGCATATACAAAAAAGCTGCTGTCTGCAACGGTAATGATCTCCTTTCCTCTGAAAGCTCAGATGGCCTTTCTAAGTGTGCGTGTGACAGCGACAGAAAGTCAGGAGACAGCGACCTGTCTGATAAGGAAGAAGGCGAAGGATGTGAGTGAGCAAAGGAGGTGGCATTTCACCGAGAGGAACACCTGCACATGCAGCTCTGCTGGGAGTTGCTCCGACATTACCTTCCCTCCGCATCAGAGCCGCGGTGCATGTGCACGCGCCGCCAGCGCACGGTTAACTCCAGCTTTAGTGAATTATTCATCTCTTTTAAAGTCGGCCTGTGTGAACCGTACGTATTGAGTTTTGTTCCCATTCTATACTTTCTGTATATACGTTGAATATAGACGCCGTCCTCACCCGTCATATTCCGCCTTACTTAACAGCTGTGCGGCGCGAGCGGAATCTCGTTTTAAGTGTTTTGCAGCTGTCCGAAAAATCAACACATTTTCCAAAGTGGGAGGCGAACTGACAGGAGTTAATGCGTCGGCGGACATTTTTTTCCATCTCTATTTTCTTTCTCTCAGCTCACCAACAAGTGCAATTACGGTTAACAAGAGAGAGAGAGAGAGAGAGTGTGTGGGAATCGGGCCTCGCGCTTTTTAACAACACATCACCCTGGGAGAGGCCGGACACGGATGTGGATGTAAAACAAAGCAATTAAATACAGACACTGGGTTTTGCCTTCTCCTCATTCAGGCTTCTCCATGCTGCCTCGACAAACAAATATAGACTTTAGGGATCAGGATTCCATGCAATTTGAATTAGACAACTGGCTAGCGAGCGATAGAATTCATTATGCAGTGGTTTAAGACCAGGTTGATGGATTTCCTTCTCCAAAAGACAAAAGCCTCGCAGTCTGCCCATGACAATGTGCAGGGGGAGGGACTAAAGCTTGCTAACAAGGAGACCTGGAGGAGGCTACATCTGTTGTTGTTCTCCAGTTTTACCTCTGACAGCTCGCCCCGTTTTTCACCCTTTTTTAATACAGGCACCTTTTCTTTTCCACCAGTCTTTTTTGCTGTAATGCTTGGCAACCCGCTATTATAAAGGAAGCCAGGAGCACGCACACACACACACACACACACACACACATTGTAGAGTTGTCTGCATATCCACACAGTGGGCCTTACTTGGGTTGGCAAAAGATACTTCATTTCAAGTGAATCATGTGTTCTCACATTTCCTAATATAGTTGTGCAAACTGCCTCTTCCAGGTGCCCAGACCAGTGGGACAACTTTGTTTTCAGCTCGCTCTCTTTGATAATAAACAAGAGTCACAAAGCAAAAGGTAGCTCTTCAGCCTGTCGTGACAAATAAAAAAAATGTTAAATCTTAATTCCACTGAAACAAGGTTGGTGCTGATCGCAATTCATGTTTTAAAAGTAGCCAGAATCCAGAAAAGAAATTCTCTTTGTTTCTCTCGCGGAATTTAATCTCTCAGCTGTAGCCACGTATTTGAATGTGTAAACACAGAAATGCACACGTGAAGGGGGGCGATCCGTCTCTTTAGCTCATGATTAACTCGTCCAAACTCATTTTCAAAGAGCCCACACACAAACATACGGGAGCACACATCACAGCTGAGGATGCAGAGCAATGATATGTCATCTGTTTCACGTCTATACAACACGGCAACACTCCTGCAGTTCCTTCACAAGTCTTTCACCCGTCGTGTCTGGTGTAATAACACACTCGTTTTTCCCATCTAGGCTCGACTCAAACACACATAAACACACGTTCGTGCGCAAAAAGGCCAAAGTAAACAGGGAGGCATAATTACCTTTCCTTTTGAGGTAGACAAGCTTTCAATTTACCAAAGTATAAATAGTTATTAAGAAACCGCCATAGTGCATAAGCGGTACTCAGGTTACTGACACGCTGCAAAGTCCTAGAAAAGCGGTTCACGTCGGCAGAGGAGTGTGCCTCAGAGTTCCTGGGTCGCCTCTCCACCGGCAAGTCATTTTTTTTCGTCTTCTTTTATCCTGATGAGCGCTGTGACTGAGACGAATGGGCACAACGAAGGAATATTCATAATCGTTGATCACGGTAATGACGATGCTGTCAAAGATGGCAATGACGGACTTTGTACAGTCGCCGTGCGAGGAATGAAGCCGTAACGAGAGACGGCAGAAGTTCAGTCGATCCTGTTGGGAAAGTCCGACGCTGGTAAAAACTTTCTCCGTACCTGCAAGTGCCAAGAGAGGGAAAGTGTGTGGCATACACTACCGTTCAAAAGTTTGGGGTCACTTAGAAATGTCTTTATTTTTCAAAGAAAAGCACTGTTTTTTCAATAAAGATAACATGAATCAAAAATACACACTCTACATTGTTAATGTGGTAAATGACTATTCTAGGTGGAAATGTCTGGTTTCTAATGAAATATCTCCAGGTGTATAGAGGCCCATTTCCATCAACTATCACTCCAGTGTTCTAATGGTACATTGTGTTTGCTAATCGCCTTAGAAGACTAATATCTGATTAGAAAACCCTTGTGCAATTATGTTAGCACAGCTGAAAACAGTTATGCTGGTGATATAAGCTATACAACTGGCCTTCCTTTGAGCTTGAAGTTTGAAGAACAAAATTAATATTTCAAATAAAAAACGTTATTTCTAACCTTGTCAAAGTCTTGACTATATTTTCAATTAATTTTCAATTCATTTGATGAATTAAAGTGAGTTTTCAGGGAACACACAAAATTGTCTGGATGACCCCAAACTTTTGAACTGTTGTGTATGTTTACTAGTACTTGGCTGTTGTGTAGTGTAAAACTACAGACGATATAGATTCAGGAAGAAGTATCCAGTCCACTAGGAAGTACATCAAACGGACATTATTTGGTCAAAATTGAACCTAATGTCATAATATAATGCAGGAATGACATTGATGAAAATTCTGCATCCAAGGATTCAGCTGATGAGCCGGTTGATGAATCTTCAGGGAGCGACAGATGTTTCTGCATCATGTGCATCCGAGTGCAGAACACAGCGGGAACCACAAACGACATTAAAATGTAAGACGAACAAACTCCCAGCAACTTTAAAATAAATCACACGCAGTTGTGCATTTGCCACAAGCGTGTAGAGATACGAAGGTGTCCCGAGATAACCGACAGCACGCGACCTGACAGGTTGCATTAAAACACCATGTTTTGGAGGAAGAAGTGGACACACACACACACACAGACGCTTCAAATTGGACTTGTAACCGCCCTATTTCGAGCACATCAACAACTGTTGAGAGTGTACATTTGTAGTTGAATAAAACATGGTATTCCCCTACACACACTGTCACACACATCACAGGGGAAACTAGGGGGTGAGTGGTTCTTGACTGTCTAAGCAGCATCCCAATTTGGTCCCAGCTACTAGTAGCTGACAGCCTCAAATATCTGGGGAGCATTTTTAAAAGGCCAGTGTTTGATGGATTCATGAAGAACACACAAATATAATTGCCATTTGTCACCGAGTCTTCAGTGGCTGCGCCACACAGGGACCGAGCGCCGGAGTGCCTGGAGATTGCTGGAGCCGCGCCAGAGCTGTGCGCTCTGTATGTAAAACTGAGTATATAAACACCTCCGTTTTTGTCACGTAAAATAGGTCCTACAGGAGGGAGCTGGGAATTGTACCCAAAAGACAAAAGACAGAATGAAGAAGAAGAAGATGTGTATATATATATATATTTATTTAATATATTTAAATAAATATATATTATATTAATTTATATATTTATTTAATATATATATATATTTATTTAATATATTTAAATAAATATATTATATTATATTTATATATATATATATATATATATATTTAAAATATATATATTTAAATAAATATATTATATTTATATATATATATATATATATGTTACAAGCATACTGGATCCACACACACACACACATACATACATGCAACGGCAGACCTACCAGGAGGGAATATGCATGTATGCATGCGAACTGAAATATAACTGTATAAACAAGAACTCTAAAAAACAGTGAAGAACATGAGACAATAACGCAGAGGTCATTTACACGCTGCGATGCCGGAGAGTCGCAGCAGGCGAGGCAGGGAGCGGATTGAGCAACCGCACAAGCTCCGCCACTCTGAAGCTTAGTCCTTTTTAATATTAATGCCCCAGAGACAGAGAGGAAGCGGGAGAAGGGAGACAAAAGGTGTTTGCCCAGGCGTATTAGAATGCCCATCAGAGAGCATACAGTTATTCAAATGTCACGTCATGTCAACCAAATAAACACCACAATCCACATCTTGTATTCATCTCCTAATCGCCGTTATTACACAATGCTACGAGTTTGTGAGTTAACACTGAATGGCATTGGAGAGTGGAAGAAGGGCATTTATTTTTTAGTTATGGATCCCCAAACACCCACGTGCAGAAACACAACAGTGACAGTTAGCTCTGAAATGCTAATTCCACTAACAGGGCCAGTGTTTTGTTTATCTTTTTGTGCCTTCTATGAGGAAAAACATGTATATTTTCAGCTCGGCTGGCCATGTACCTGCATGATTGAAATGCTAATTTGAAAGTGTGCAATGACCTAGCCAGACTCTTCGCACCAGCACCACCAGCAGCACCTCCTCCTCCTCGCGCTGCCAAAACAGCCCGAGGTATCATCTCTCCTCCTAACAAACAGCGGCGTGTGGAGCAGCCCCTGCTTTTCAATCCAAAGGGATATATTTTCTCATTAGAAATTATACATCTTCCCTGTCCATATTTATAGACGCAAAACCAGGGGAATTATCCTGTAGAGAGAGTGAGAGGGACGGAGAGAGAGAGAGAGGGGGAAATAGTACAATGAATGTTATTACAAAGGGCTCTGATTGAAATTTTCCTTGGGCGTATCAAAGCCTCGTTTACCGTTTGACCTTAAACTGCGGGACAAGGACTTTCTTTATCATCTGGAGGGACGCGTTGGAGGGAACAGACAAGCAACTGCAGGACCATCATTCAAGTGTCCCAGCACAACAAAAAACCACTAATGGTGATTAGCGTCCACATAATGCAGATATAAGCGGCGTGAAATGAGAGCAAATTGGCGATGTCAACCGGCAACCGGGAACCAGCGTTTGATTAGAAAAAGACGCGGCTGTCGGAGACTGCGTGGTCTCGTCTGGAGCTGTTTACACAGGAGGTGGATGGGGACCCGACACGGGCTAACACAAATGTCACTTGTTCCAACAGAGATGAAGGAAAATGTGACTCTGGACATCACTCGGCAATCCTGGCCCTGTCAGTTCATGTTTTGTATTTATCCAAGATAAAAATGGCGATGATGGCGTCGGGGGGCGGGTGATGATGACCGCCGAGGATAGCTAAATTACCTGCTCTGATATTGGATCCTCATCAGCAGAAGTGACAGGCCCTGCGTGTGTGTGTGTGTGTGTGTGTGTGTGTGTGTGTGTGTGTGTGTGTGTGTGGGTGTGTTATGGCAACCCGCTACAGAACTCTATTAGCTGTCTCCACCTGTCAGGGCTGATCACATTCTGTAGCATCTCATTTTTCGCAGGAAACATCACTTTTCATTTTTTGGGGGGGGGGGGGGGGGTGTCTGCATCTCCGTCCCATTCCAGGGCAATCAGTCAATATTGCTCAGCTCGATTTCGGCGGTGACACACTCATTTTCCCGCCCCGTTTTAATTCTCTGTGACAGTCGTTCAAATTTCACTCCTCCAACCTGCCGAAGGGGAAGTGACACGCGGAGACAGAGCTTAATATTATTTCCGCCCCCCCCTCACCACCACCACCACCACCACCCAACATTGAGAGAAGCAGGGCGTCGGGGGATTCACTCATTTCAAATGTTGCTGCTGATGGAGTGGAGAAAAAAATAACCCCCTTCGGACCTTGTTCTGCTTAATTACATTTTACAGTCGCGAATGCAACTTGAGAGACAAGAGCTTGATTTGAGGACATGAACCTCTCAGCGTACCGCTCGCGCCAGGCGGGCCGAGGTGGTGTGTGTGTGTGAGTGCTGCGGGGGGGAACCGGTGGTGGGGGAGAAGGAGGTCGTCGACTCTGCTTTGATTTCCAAACTGCATGTGTTGACTAAATCATTAGAAGTCCCGATGAGATGCCATTTTCTCTTTCATGGATCATGGTGGGGGGGAAGTCATTCGGACTCGCCCCCCCCCCCCGAGCTCTGACCACTGAAGTCTCGCCACTGTTGTGTGGAATTTGGGATGGCGCTAATTTGGGTGCTATAAATGTAGCGGAAGGACGGGCATCAAGGGGCGTTCAGGGCCTTACAACCTGGCTGCTGAGAGAGATACTAAATGGTGCCTTATTCTCTTCCTCTCCTCATTTCTGAGATGAATGTGTACGAGCCGGTTTCTGCATTAAGCCTCGTCGAACGCCTTTTATTTCTCCCTCATCTGAGCGAGGGGGAAAGAATGTAGTATAAAGTCAGCCGAGTGCGCGAGTGTCGAATATTTAAAAAGCTGCACATCTTGCACGGATTTAGGCTTTACACGGCTAGCTCCCACGATTTCTAGAACGATCAATTGTGACGTGACTCAGAGCGGGCCTGAGGGAGCTGCCAGGCTCCAGACTGAGAAAAAAACGTGCTCCACCCTCTCCTCGCTGACGACTCCAAAACAACGAAAAAACAAAAAGAACGGCGCAAACGAGCAGGAGCGAATGGGAGGGGAAGAGGAGGGAGGGAAGGAGGGAAGGAGGGGAACGGGGGTATTTCAGTTTCAGTTACATCGATGACTCAAATATTCCAATATTCTACCATCTCCTCGCTGAAGTAGAAGTTCCACAGGAAACTCACTTGATTGAAATTCCACAGCAGGCGCGGAGACGTGCACATGCGCAGTTGTGCGCACACACACACACACACACACACACACACACGCCCATGCTAAACGGCAGACAGAGTCAACCACACACACCAAATAAATACAGTGTGCATCTGCAGCAGATCCACTAGAGATGGACTAGAATCTGGCAGTAGCTCCACCACTCCCTAAAAGCCCAAATACAACTGAGGTTGGTCTCTGGGTCAGAGAGGGGATAGACAGTCTATCAAAATGCCCCCACATCTAGTTCCTTTATTTGCTCAGTATCAATCTCAGCATTAACCCTCTGCTAATGGGACAGCTGTGGGTCAGCGCCTCACATCTTCGGGATGCCAATCAAGGCCTTAAGCTGAGAGATCAGCCTTTGGGACAGAGGTGCTCGTCTGCCTTTGAGTGGCTTTTTAAACACGGAGACGCCCGTATCGATTTTAGCTCCAGCCTGAAAGAGGGGGGGGGGGGGGGGCTGTGTTGGCTGCGGCTGTCTGTGTGTCTGGACCGGGAGCCATCCCCTGGTCCCCGGTCACCCTCCACTGATCAGGGGGCCTGACAGAATGACCTAGCAGTGTGAGGCACTGAACCTGCAAACACGAAGGGGGCAAGGCGCTGGGAGCTCGAGGGGGCCGGGGCTGGCGGGGGCAACATCAGCAGAGATCTCAGTAATAGAAAAGGGTTTTAACCTTAATGTTGGAGCCCAAACCCTGTTAGAGGCCAAGTAATCCCCCCAGCGCTGCTCTCATTCGAACTGGCTGATTCTCTCTCTCTCTCTCTGAGTTGCTGTCTGGTGTGGCTCTGGTTAGAGAGGCGGTAAACATGAGCAGAGCCGTTAACTTCTACTTTGGATATGTATGTGTTGTGTACCATTTCAAGCATTATTAGAGATTCAACTGACCAGCAATACAAAGAGTCGTCAACTCCACCAACGGCAATATTAGTGGCAGTTGACAACAAGATCAAAAAACACTCACTGTCCCTTTAAATGGATGAATCCATGCGAATACCTACATATGCACTTTTCTACAGGTTACGTATTGAATGCAAGGCCTTTCTTTCATTATATACTGTGGTATTGCTACTTTAAGTAAAAGATCTGAACATTTCTTACACCTCGGCAGATGTACTGCATGCTGCAAAAGAACCAGTTGGACACAAAGGTCAATTGGTGTTCAAACGGCTTTGAAAGATTACTATTAATGTTCACATTCTCTGCTATAAAGAGGAAAAGAATACACTCCAAAATAAAAATCTATATATGTTGCCTTGTTTCTAACATGAGTGCATAAAAGACTGCAGTCTATGAATCGTTCTCGGCATATCTATCATCATTTGGCTCAAGTATTTTGAACATCTTTAAAGGAAATAAAAAGAATTAACATTGAATAGGCTCAGGCACTTTTGGTAAAATATGCTAATTAACCCACTTGAAATTTCCCATATGAAATTTATCTGCAGCAAGACAATGAGAAAATAATTACAACAGAGGTAGAATTACAATAGCCATTTTAATCAACCCCTACACTAGCATTTCACCCTATTTATACAGATTTTGCTTCCATGACCCAATGGTAAGTAATCACTTGAAAATTACCGTTGCGTTATAATAGGTCTATGCTTTAGACACATTATTTCTGCAGAGACAGGGCTCTGAGGATTACAATAAATATATGAGTCTTGCATAACAACAATCAGCATGCACTTCCTATGGCTTCAAAAACATTCTGGGAAAAAGACAAACTGGCAGGAGGTTAAAAAGTCTTGAAGTACTTAAGTCACTTTGGAATATACGCGAGGCAAAGTGTGACAGTCTGAGAATGTTGATTCAGCACTGATGATGAAATTAATGATGAAAATGCACTTGCCCTTTGTTTTACCTTCGTCTGACTCTGCCAACTGCCTGGTATCATAACACTTTATAGGTTTGTATATAAATCTTAATTGTAGCTGTGGCACTGTCAAGGAATCTTCTCTTGCAAGAAAGGTCCAAGTATAACACGCTCCCCCGTTAAACAATCCCTTTCGCTGCATTTATTAGGGGTCACAAATTCACTTCCGAAAGGTCAATTCTGCGCAGGTAATATAACCTTGAAGGTGTGGCACTAAAGAGTCCAATCAGGGATTCGCACAAAGGCCAGACTAATGTCTTTCTTTCACACACAAAAGTCATGTTATTTGACCCTCCTTTCTCACTACAGAATCTTTCCTGTGATAAAAAAAAAAAACAGACTTGTTCTTTGGAAGTGAGTGAGTTTATCTTTATCAAACACAGAAGCATTTTTAAAAATTATATATATATATATATATTTGACAATCCGGTGTATAATGTGACGATTAAACTCCTAAAACTGGTGCTGGGTGGTAGCAATTTATTCTGAGGCTGGAGAGCCGAGGCCCTGTTCGCGAGAGATATCAGCTCTTGTGGGAGCTTGAAACCCCAGAACGGTCTCTTGAGGAATGTCCGTCTCTCCCACAAGATTCTCCCTCCTCCCCCAGGATGGTGGAGCCACAGAGGAACTGTTACTGACAACGGCCCAACAGGGAGGGCCATATTGTAGTTTTTTGTATCCGTCTAAAAGAAGCGGTGGTTGGATGGCAACCCCCACGCTTCTGTTTAACCATGTGAATTCATTCAGAATGATCACTTCAGCTTTTTTAGGTCACACTTGATGATTAATTGGGCGCCGAGGTTCAGTTACGAAAAACTGTTTTCAAATAATATGTACCCGCTGCCCTGTTTACGTTCCCGCTTTAAGGGAGACCCGTAGGTTAAAAGGACAACTTGTCAAAATAATAATAATAATAATAATCATTTATTTTTTATAGCGCTTCTCAAGTCACCCGAAGTCGCTTTACAGAGTCCAGCAGCCATACACACACACAGTCATCCCGGTGGTGGTAAGCTACATCAGTAGCCACAGCTGCCCTGGGGCAGACTGACGGAAGCGTGGCAGCCAATCAGCGCCTACGGCCCCTCCGACCACCACCAACATTCATTCACATCCATACGAACCGGGGTGAGGCTGCGGTGCGTGTCTTTATGATGGTGGGGGAAACCGGAGTACCCGGAGGAAACCCACGCAGACACGAGGAGAACATGCAAACTCCACACAGAAAGGACCTGGAATGACCGGGACGACCGGGATTCAAACCCAGAGCCTTCTTGCTGTGAGGCGACAGTGCTAACCACTGAGCCACCGTGCCGCCCAAAACAATGTTACCATGACAGAAATAGGATATGTGCTGTTATTACAACAATACAATAGGCTTCCTCTTGTTGTGAAAAGTCGCAAAGCACATACTGTACCCGAGCATTCAATTGGAGAGCCGGGGGGGGGGGGGGGGGGGGCAGGATGTAGGCAAGCAGATGATTTCTTATTGATTTCCTGTTTCTGTGGACAATAGGGCTCTCAATTACCCAGCCGGCAAGTAATCGGATTGGTCACCTCAACAAACAAAACCACACTGGACTGTGACACTAATAGGTTAACTTGAGGCCCCCCCTGCTCCTGCCCCCCTACAATAACAACAGACAGAAACGGGGACATCGAACGTTCTTATTTATCATCATAACGCAGATGTGGGTTTTTGCCTGTCTTTGACATTGACTATAAATGCTCTAGTAACTCTCTCAAAGAGAAGCAGCATATCTTCCTCCCTCTACCTCTAAAATGATGTGTGTGTGTGTGTGTGGGGGGTCGATGGAAGCGACATCAATTACGACGCAAAACTGTTGTCACAGGGGCTTATCTGCTGAGATGAAAGAAAAGCATGCCTCCCTGCAGAAGTGCAATACTCGACACACACACCCGCCAAGCTAGAAAGACCTCTTGACAGAAACTCTTTTCTTTTCCATTTGCAACTGAATCTCTTTTCCTTGCTGATTCAGTAAACAAGCCACCGGCAACTCATTAAGCTTGATAGATACCAACAAACAAAAAAGGCGCCCTGGAAAAGTTAACAACCTAGAAACAAAAGAACTGTTGTGACAAACGCAAACAGAATCCTTATTATAGCTTGGCACTTACATGGATGGAAGCAATCAGCTGCTATTAGCCTTTACTGACACATCTCACTCCTCTTCGGAACAATAAAACACACACACACACACACACACACACACAGAGCTTTTAGCAGGTTTCATTTTGTGACCTGCAATCCATAGCTCAGTCTGAAATAATTTCACTGAATGAGAGTGCATCGAGACTTAATTAGAGCTGCTCGCAACTCAAGCAGTTCAATGGCAAATAATTGTTTTGTAAAACCTCCCCGTGTCAGGATATTTGCATGTTGCTTTTGCAACGTGATGAGTTCAGAGTTACAATACATCTGCCAAAGTTCCCCAAATTATAAGATCACACTGTAGAACGCAGAAAAAGAGCTCATAAGTTATTGGTATGGCAGATTATTGGTCGAAGCGATAAAAGCGAGGAAAAAAACGCCTCCAGCAGCTGGCACGGATATTTTACCCAAAAGGTAAATGTTTGGTACGAGAAAAAAAGAGTTGTGGCTAAGATGCAATCAGTGCGTAAAAACAGTAAATGCCAGGACCACGAACAGGATGTCCACCGCTTCCAAAACACTGGGCTGCGGTTGGAGGGAGAAGCAAAAGTGGCGCAACGAGCCACGTCTCGGTCAGTATGGCAGGATGAGCGAGCGTGCTACCGCTCACTTGCCAAGAGACCTCGGTGCTATCTTGATGTTTTCGATTGGAAACACCGAAGCTAATATTTTGGTTGGCCAAACGGACCCTGCCTCGTATCCTGCACGACGCAACTGTCAAAACAATCGCCATATTTGACGGTTGGAAAAAGAAATAAATGTTGAAACGGGATCACACACTATTTAAATGTTAAATAAAACAATGCCACTGCATTTTCCACTCAACCTTTCGCGTACATAGATAGTCATTTTCACTCTCTCGAAATAAACGGCTCATTGTTGTTTATCATTAAAAAAACGCTCACTGCTTTTCTTGCGTCGTTACAACTTACTTCTCACAGCTTCGCAGTGATCCGGCGTCTCCTCCGTCACGTGACTCGGTCTTTCGGCGGCTGGTTTCCTGGGAGACGGCTTTCCTCCCGACGATTTGCTGTCGCCGGCATCTAGGGTCACAAAAGCGCTGAATGTTAAACGTGGCGGGAGGAAGGAAAAACCTGTTGCACACTGAGTTAAGCAGCACAATATATATTTAGCTGCGCGACGCCAACACAGGGTGAGGGCCCAACTGGTCTAAACTAACGTGCGTTACGACCACTCCTTCAAACGCAAGTTCACTTTTACCGCGGGGTCGGCCACAGTGGACAAAGTATCACGGAGAGCTGGCCGAGCCAGAAGAAACACAGGCCGCTGGCGAACGGTTGCACAACATGGCGGGGCGGTTCAGGTAGAGGCCTTGCCAGAGCTCTGGATCTCATTTTCTCTCCTTCTGTTCCCGCGTGTGCTCTACCTGCCAAGCTTCCTTTTACTGCCATAAAGGCCGCATTCATCTAAATAGGAACAAGTATGTGGGCGAGGACTCTCG
This sequence comes from Pseudoliparis swirei, assembly GCF_029220125.1. Classification (NCBI taxonomy): domain Eukaryota; kingdom Metazoa; phylum Chordata; class Actinopteri; order Perciformes; family Liparidae; genus Pseudoliparis; species Pseudoliparis swirei. Next base: position 11,891,119 of record NC_079397.1, on the reverse strand, counting down.
GCCAGATAGCTGTGCGAAAAAAAAAAGACGAGACGGTTTCACTCATCTCCCTAAGCCGCGTCCTCTGGCTTCTTGACTTCAAGACTCCCTGACGCTCTGCTCGTGGCACACTGCTGCTTTGTTCGGTAAATAAACCTCCCCCAGTGACTTTATTCACTGCTTTGGTGCCAGACGTCGACTCATAGCCTTGTTTTCTTTTCTTCATCGCTTGAACGTTTTTTAGTGACGCGCCGTCTTCTTTGCGCCACTTTTTTGCTGGGATTCTAAAGAAGAAGAAAAAAGTACTGTGAGGAATGATTCAGCGGATTCTAGCGATCTCGCTTAGCGAAGCTTGAAGCGTTTGTTCCGATGCTACAACACTCTCTGTTTGTAAGCAGTGATGGATGGGGGAGTGGAACGGATGGGCTCAGGCCAGCAGCCCGAGATAGATATGGCACATATCTCAGCTTTGGCGCTGATGTATTGTCGAGCGGTTGCGCTAGCATTACCGCGTGATGCATCGCGGTATTTAGTGATTACAGTTAGAAATAAATTGGTCTATTCTCAGTACATCCACAGTCCCTTGAGAGGGGAAATCCAGTCTTAACTGCAAGCGCCTTTGAAGGTCCAGCGAAAATCCATTCGGAATCCAGCAGCGCCAGTGATTGCTTACTTTGTCCTACTTTGCTATTTTTTGACAGTGCCATAATGATGCTTGGTATAAATAGGATGGTTAACGGTTCATTGCTTGTTTGAAGAAAAATGAAAAGGGGGTGTAGGGGTAAGCTTATTTTACATGTGATAATCTTAGGGGCAACTAGAAAGTTAATTAAAAACTATAATTGGCTGTGGTTGCTGTTAATAGTCACCAGGGCGTTTCTTCAGACTTTATTGAGGGGGGAAAAAGCAAAAACATTATCAAGGCTTACACTGAGCACGGAAACTGATGTATACTAAAAAAAAAATCACATGATTATAATTTGAGAAGACAAGGCTGATATTGTCCCAAGCAGAGCGGCGAATGCTGATACGCTGCAGTAATCTGGTAACGCGGTCGGTGACTAATTCTCTCTGTGTGTGTTTTTTCTCTTGTTTTCTCGACGGCAGCAGCAACGTGACTTCATGACGGAACATGTCACTGATATTCACCGCTCAGCTGCAGGGCCCTGGCTGCGTGGAGAGAACAACAACCCGTAAACACTGGTATTCTGATGCGTGAGGATCTGACCACCGGCCCAATGAGTGCACAACTATAAGTTGTTATGCGTGAACCAATGCAAGACATATTTACACTTCGGGAGAGTTTCCTTTTCTTTTTTTCTCACTCTCCTTCCACTTAAAGGACCCATATTATGCCCATTTTTCCACAAGTTGATATGGTTCCTTGGGGTCTTAATGAAATGTCTGTAACATATTTTGGTCAAAATACCACAAGAATCATTTCAAACAGCAACCTTTTTACCCTGTCAAAAACACATCCCCACAGATTAACCTGTTTTGAGTGCCTGTTCCTTTAAATGCTAATGAGCCAGCTCCCCCCTCCTCCACGAGATGCGCTCGCCTAGCTGCTGCCTGCAGATGAAGATAGCGTTGTGCAACCATATCGTTTTGAACCAGTCAGACCCTGAACAAGAAGAGGCTCCCGAACAAGTTCGAGAAGTTAGGGCTCAACAGGACGTTTCTGAATGTCACTTCTACATTTTTTTTGTTTGTACATTGGCTAAGGTCTCACAGTCTTGTTAGCGGTTTTGAGAGCATAGTGGTGCTAGAGATTCGAATATGTGAATAGTTTGTGCATGTATGAGTATGTAGCAAATACAGTGTTTATGTAAGTTACTGTTTGTGAAAGTCTTTGTGTAAATGCAAGTAACGGGAACGCCATAAAGATATAAATGCTACATGAGTAAAGTTCCATCTGTAAACTAAAGTGTTATCTGACAACAGTAAGTGACCAAGCAGGGGCGGGGGTAACGTTTTTACCTCCATTAATTAGCGTTTAAACCTTGTTTACTTATTAAATCGTTGTATTTGATGACTTATGACTTATTTGATGACTCATGTCTGTAATATGAACACAACGTTCAAATAAACTTTACCTGCAAAGTTGTGGTGGGGGGCGGTCCAAGGCCATGTAGCCACACTCCCTACATGGGCGTGCTGGTGATCCCATTTGACGCACTCAAGCATATCGTTTCTGACATAGAGGAACCACAACAAGCCGCGTGAGTTGTTTTTTTCCAGCGTTTTTGTGTTGGGAGACATGCCAGGTACCCAAATTAACATATAGAAGCACTAAAAAAGTGGAATTTTCAGAATATGTCCCCTTTAATGAAATATGTTAAATTCACATCTCGCTGTCGGACCTCTGGGGACGTCTCGCGGGCCCCCTCGGGAGCCCCGAACCCCACCTTTGAGCCACTTGAGGTTAAATCGTATTTGTCACGTGACTCCTGGCCTGTAACGCTGGGTGCCTTACCTTGGGAGGCTGGCAGCAGGGGACATGTCTCGCGGCCCTGCCCTGGCCCTGCCGGCCCATCCGGAAGAAGGACGGTGTCCTTGGACATGAGACAGTCGTCTTTTTTGGGGGGGGTGACACACACGCAGAGGAGTTCCTCCCTTCCCTCAGCGCTGCGAGAACCAGTGTCCCATCATCAGCGCAGGCTTGGAGACACAAAGCAAAACAACCGCGTCATTACTCAACTCGAGACAGCCGTTTGCTTATTCACACGCCGACTAAGTGACGTCGAGCTGCAGTAAAAAAACTTGGTGGAAATTTCCCCTTCTCTCCCTTTTTTTCCCTTCTTCTTCTTCTACAAAAACCTACCGAAAGACTCCAGGTGCAAAGAAAACACGCACTGCCCTCGTCTTTAACGCTAGCTAAGTGCTGTTTATAGCTAAGGCAGGATGTCTAGTTAATAAAGCATTACTTACCTTTCAAACATGACAACTCCCTTGCTTCAAATATGACTTATTCCCATCCTTCCTTCCTCCGACTCTGTCCCCGAAGTGTTGGGGGGGGTGGAGGGAGGGAGGGAGGAGGGTGGCGACGGAACTGGGTGAGAGACAAACTTAGCGTTTCAAAAAACTTTAGCGGCCACCGTAAGTGCCCCGCCCCCTCCCCCGAGCGCCCGGTCCCGACTCCGCTGTTGACGTGTGGCGGGGATATCGACGATAGTCCTCGGTCGACGGTCAACGGAGGAGTTTAGTGGCGTCGCGAGGAGACGGTCTTCATCATATCCGGATTCCTGCAAGCACGGCCAGTGAAGTGGAGCCACTCGTCGCTCCCTTCGCTTCCTTCCTTCCTTCCCTTCCTTCCCTCGGCGGCGGGCAAGCGAACAGAGCCCTCCCTGAACATGTGTCCCACGCAAATAAAGTTAGGTTAGAACGGAAAAAGGAAATAGAATATGGAGAGGTTTGTTTTTTCCTCTTCTTCTTTCTTTTTTATGTACGTACATGCCTATCCTAAATTGACGTCATTATTTACACGTGGTCTTGTTTTCACGTTGAGTTTGTCACGTGGTTTTCACCTCGGCCATTAGATTGTTTGATTTCTATACTTTTGTATCTGTTATTGTTAATAAATAAGAGAATTTCCCAAGTTAACAATGAGTTAGCAAAAGATAATTACTCGATTTACTTATTCAGTAGTAGTAACACTTCTGATTTAAACTGAAATATGATTAACTAGTGTAATTACAGATAGAGAGAGTTACAGAAATAGCTAGTAAGAGTTGCATACAACTAAAATAATTGTACAACATTAAACAATAGAGCATGTTTACTCTTATTGACTATTAATATGAAGAAGCACCCGTATTTTTATTTCATGTAATTTTGACCCCTTTTTATTTAATTCCCTTTCTTTTTCGCTTGTTTGATATGTCTTTTTTTTATTTATTTTTTTTTTTTTTTTTTTTTGTGTGACCATAGGGGTGAGGGTGGGGGGAGGGTGGGATGGATGGGGTAACTATGCAATTCTCCTACAGACCATCTTTTCTACGTTGTATACCTACTGTATCGTTATTGTGATGTCTGTCAAAAATCCAATAAAAAGATTTGATTAAAAAAAAAAAAAAAAAATACAGTTTGTATGTAAAGTGCCAGCAGTGTAGTATATAAAGCAAGTCAGTGACATCATATAAATCCATTAATAGTGATCAACCAAAGGGCCATTCTGTAAAACGTGTATTGTCTTATATTTCATGCATATGATTAGTTTAATGATTGAATACGTGTTGGGGTCCAACACAGCTCAAGAAACATACTTTATACATCAGCTACACTTCATGACATTTCCAAATCTTATTAGAATGGATTATAAACAAGCTTGATACTTGTTCTGGTCTCTAGAATACAATGGGTTTTCGTATGCACTATATCTGTGACTGTTGACATAACTTTTTAAGCAGCACTTACCCAACAGTAACTCTATTATGATTTGTTTGTAAGAGTTTACATTTATGGAAGTAAACCTCTCTAGGGTTTAATTGACCCCAAAAATGAGGAATGTTACTTTGTAGTATAACCATTTTTTGTCTGAGACCTGTGCTTCATTGAAACTTCCCGTATCTGAAGTGTTGCTGGTTGGATCCATGCCTATTTCTATAAAGAATAAGAACAAAACTTGAAGTCAGCTGTAAAGTTCAGCCAACAAGACTTAAAAGTTTAAACAACTATAAATATATAGGCCAGGCCGGGATTATAATACAAACAACTTCTTTTGAGCCAACACCATCTTTCACATCTCAGTTTCAATTCATATAATTCACTTTAGCTAAATGTCGACGGAGCCTCATGCTGTGTCCTCTGTGTAGTCAGTGGGGTATTGTTAGTGCGGTGTCGAGCTGATTGCCATCATAGCCATTGAACCCTATTGGTAACAGTATAAGTGAGATTTAAGCCCTGGTAACATGAGAGTGTGGAGGTGATTGATGTGAAATATGCCCTCCCTCATTGACTGGCTGAACTCCATTTTCTGCTCCTAATGCAGAAATCACTCCGGGTCCCCAGCATAATGATTTACGATGAATCTGTGTCAATGTTGAACTCGGCAAACCCCACGTAATCCATCTTGCAGATATACCTACCTACCCCGCCCCACCTCGCCTGCTCTCAGCTGCCCATCCCCTGCTTTCGCGATGCGATGGTAAGGAATGCATCGTTCTCTCTCTCTCTCTCTCTCTCCGTCTATAAGTGTTGAATCCATTACAGGGCTGATGTGTAATCACAGAAGACCTCTGTGCCCCCTCAGACTGTAATTACCTGGAAACAGATACTCCCTCACTCCATCCCCTAGAGCTGCTCAAAGCCAAGAACTCTGTTAACCAGCATGCAGTGCTTTCAGCGTGCCTATCTGGGTGGCAATGTAGAGATATTTCTGAGAGATATAGGAACAAATCAGGGATAAGATTGCATTTAAGTAATGGGATGTTGACCTTGCAGTGGGTAATGGCCATAGTTCACCTCGGAGATTGAATCATGCGCAGAGCAAATCAAAGCCTGCACCTTGAAAAAAGTAAAGTCCCCCCCACACACACACACACATACACACACACATGGAAATCTTTTGAGGAACTGTAGGCGCAGCGTGACTGCACCGTGACATCAACCCCCGGTTGTCTGTCTTTGTCTCTCTTACACAGTGGCATCGCCGTCGCTGCTGACAAACATTATCTTGTGTGTGATCATGTGCATAGCGTCACCCCCCCCGCCACCAACCCCTTCAAAATAAGTCAAAGTGGAGCCGACTGTGTCGACACACTAGGCCGTCACACTGTGTCGAGCATCGGCGTCGGCGTTGCATCTGTCGCAGTCACATCTCAGAAGACACAGGGAAACTCTGTCTCTCTGTTGACTTCATCTGTTTGTTTGGCAGCCCGCCTGATTGCTGGAGTGTGTAGTGGCGAAGAGAAGTGCCGGCCCAGTCGGTGCACGCGGTGCCAACACGCCTAATCCTCCTTTCACTGGAAAAAAGAAGGGAAAACAAGGCCCCAAACAAACACACATCTCTGTTTGTGGCTTTTCCATTGCACGCACACACACACACACAGAGGCACACACATTCCAAAAGCACTCACATTGCTGTAAACATTCAAAGCCTTTGCGGCGAGACTTGAATGCTTTTTATTATGTTTACATTCCTCAGTACGTACAACTTTTCCAATGAGCGATAATAGCGCGAGTTCATAAATTCCGAGCAGTTTAAATTGAGTTTCCTCGTCCACCGTCGTCCTCTACCTGTGAGCTCCCCCTATCATCATGAGCTTCTCGTTGTATTTATTGTAAAACTTGTGCAGAAACTTAAGAAAAGAAGAAGAAAAAAGGCCGTCGCACAGAATATCTCTAATTATTCTTAACAAGCTTGTTTCTTATATTCCTCGGCCGAGATTCTAATGGAGATGCAAATCGTGGCCCGCGTTTGCCCTCGCGTCTGCTTCAATGGCCGAGGGAAAGAGTCGAGGTGTCGCTTTGAACAGCACCTGTACCTGATCAGACCTTCAAACATTCTGCACACAAGACCACGCAGAATGAGTGGAACTTAATAAGTCAGGCTTTTTGAAGCTGACCGGGATGCCAGCTGAACCCTGACGCTCTCGCATGATCAATAGCATTATGGTAAGTCCTTTTTCTCTCTCTCTAAGTAAAGGATTGTTTGAGGCCGTCTGATCAAAACACTCCACCTTTTATTGGTCCGACTGTCAAAGGGAGCAGACTTTGTGTTTGGCAGTTTGAAGCATTCCATCTGGACGGGGAATAGACATGAATAGGCTGCGATTTGATGGACTCATTAAAGAAAAGTCTCTCTATGATCACAGTGAAAGCCTGTTATTGCAATTGATTACTGTTTCAATGCAAACAAACAACTATTCCTCAAGGGGCGAGCACTCTGGTTGTTGTATAATGACTGACTTTCTGCGTGTGTAGCGGCACATCTGGACTTCAGGTCTGGAGGGAGAAAGGCGCTCGTAATCAGTTGCAAATGTTCACACGGACGCCCCAGACTTCATAAATACGTATCCCTAGGATATAGAAAGAGGATAGCAGGTGATTGAGTTTTAATACCGATGTTAGGAACAGCCCACTCGGCGGGTTATCACAATAAATCCACATGTGAAGACGACGCCGGCACCGAAGCTTTCAAAATGGCTGCCACTGGCCCCTGGGAGAATATATACGAGATCAAAGATGACGTCCATCTGTGATTCATCTCACTTTATTGACAATCAGCCGAAGTCGCTGAGATATAAACTGCGTTTGACCCGTCGGTCAGGCTCATTGCTCTGCCACATGTTGATATTTTGATGACATGTGAAACTGGTTTAACCCTTGTGTTGCCTTCGGGTCAATTTGACCCGATTCAATGTTTCACCCTCCTGTCGCCTTCGGGTCAATATGACCCGATTCAATGTTTAACCCTCCTGTTACCTTTATATTTACTAACATATTTTACCCTTGAGGTCAATATGACCCCAGCTAATAAAATCTCCAGAAAATTATTAGAATTAATATTGTTTTCCAAGTTTAAGTGTGAGGTACTTTATGTTTGTTTGTTGACTCCCGAAAGAACACCGACATTAAACATTGAATCGGGTCAAATTGACCCGAAGGCGACAGGAGGGTTAAATATTGAATCGGGTCAAAATGACCCGAAGGCAACACAAGGGTTAAAACAAATAGGTCTGAATGCGGAGACCACGTGACACGAGGAACATGCTGGACGGTAAACACTCCCATGCCGATGCGTATTAGCCACCTCTTCATCCCTGCAGCATCGTAACACGCGGGAACAAACACATCTCTCACGGAGGCAGTTCGCACTGCGGGAGTGAGTAATGACGTGCCACTTTACATCACATGCGTGCCACTCAGGCTCACGGAGGAGTTGACTTCTCACGCGCTGTATTGTGACAATTGACGCGACGTTACAAGTTGGTGACGGAGATGACTCGTATAGCGATCTGAACCTTCGGGCTCACGCTTGGTGAGAAAACGCTGATGATGGCTGCGGCTGTGAATTAGGAGTGGCGGCTTAACGCTTCAACGAAAACCGTCTCGGTTTCCAAAACACGGCGTCCCACCGACCCAATGGATCTCACTGCAAATGCATTTTTTCCCCCCGACCCCTGAAAGTTGCGCGTCTTGTTCGTCCTCTGCTTTGTTGTCCGACGTGGAATGGATAATCAGAAATGTCAGACTGTTTGGATTTCTATGATCCTATGCAGATTTGCGATTAGCATAAACCATAAGCCAAGCAAAAGCGACACTGGCTAAAATCACAGTGGGATCCGTGTTTGTTAAGGCGCGACGCCTCGCAACCGGTGTGTCCTGCTTTGAGCCTCCTCACGTGGTGCCGGCGCGTACCCCCGAGGCCTGTTAGCCGAACCCCGTGGATCGAGGCAGATCACATTTTACTCACAGACACACGCAGCCACCCACATGCACATGAGCAGAAATAATACACAAACAAAGCACAAACATGTTCTCATATTCATGTGATAATTCTCCCTCACACACACACACACACACACACACACACACATATAAATATATGTATGCAGGCACGTGCACAGATGGAGCCCTAGTGGTGCTCAAGCACCAGCCCCTTTGCCCTGGATGAGAAAAGTGGCCTTTTTGCTGGAGACACATTTTTTTCATTCATCCGTATTTAAGAATAAAAGTTACTCTCTCGGTCATCAAGTCCCCCCAAATGTGTTTTAATATCCGACGGGGCATTTATTTGAGTTATTGTGAGAATTTCGCACCGACATGCTCACGAGCCCCCCCCCCCCTCTTCCCCCCGCCGCGCTCCTCCCTCCTCCTCCTCCACTTCCTCCACCGCGCAGTGCTCCTCGCGCCACGAAACGGCTGCACCTCCTTCTCCTCTGACCCGCAGCATCAGACAAACAGATCATGACGGCGTTTGTCCCCTTATTATAAAACGTTGTTTTGTGAAAAATCAACCACAACATTAGCGCTGCTGAAAACATGACGTCACAACTGGTCCGACGTTTCCGAAAAAAATAAATAAACACAAACTCACGAAATCCGCGATTTCAAAGCCTTGCAGCTGTTTACTGACGTTAGTTATGTTTAGAGAATAGAGAGAGGGAGAGAGAGAAGAGAGAAGAAAGAGAGAGAGAGAGAGAGTGCATTCTTATTCCGTTCTATTTAACAGGGGCTAGTCTAGGATTTGCGTGGCCAGACTGAAACAAAAATCATAAGGCCTCTCTGGTATTGTTCAGAGGGATGTCTATCAATATCGCTCATTTTGAAAATGACGTAAGAGGGCAATACTGATCCGTATCAGACCAGCGAGGAGGGCAATACGTGGCTGGCATGACGACCCATTAGCCAATCAGAACGATTGTACTGTTGTTGCTATATAATAATTCATCTTTATTCATAAAGAAAATGTAAGCAAGCGGTCTGATGCTGCCCAGAGGAAATGCAGGTCGAGGATGTATTGCATCATCAGTGTATTGCTGCTTATGCTTTAACTCTGTCAGAATTCTTTTTGTGGCATTGGGTGCCCTTTTTTTTGGTTTGAGCACCTGCCCCCCAAAATGTCTGTGCACGTGCCTGTATGTATATATATGCACACACACATTTCCCCGTACGCTCCTCCACAGTCCACAAACAGACCTATTTCTTGATTAATCAGATGCCCCGCCTAAGCTTCCTAGATTAGGCTTTGACATAGGATATAATTAAATAAGAATAATTCCAGAGGTGTATGAAATCTCTCATTTCCTCAACAGAAATGTGAGTTTTAATTTACCTCATGCCGAGAGGAGCTGTGGTCACCTGCAGAGAGCCAATTCACTGTGCATCGCTCGGCGCATGATGTCTGGCTTGGACTGAATGCGTCGTTAATATAAACCCCCAATGCCAATTTATGGAACAGCGGTCAAATATTTATCCAGTTGATGAGCTGGGCTATGTGTTCCACCCTGACAATAATTAAAGACAAACCCAAGCGAAAGGTGAGCGGCAGCCATGACATCACTTCACCACAGCTCTCAGATGGCCTACTTTGAATAGTGGAGCGTACAAAAGGGCTCTCATGTGTAATGTTCCCCTTGTGGATGCTTTTGAATGTTTTTTCTTTCTTGTTAGCATGCGTTTATGAACGGTGGGTAAACATCCTAAATGTCAGAGTGGCTCCTTATCCAAACTCATTTAACCTCCTAAACAGCTGCTGCGAGAATAAGTCTGGAAATAAATGAGCTTGCCTTGTTGCTCTGAACCTTTCAACTCCACCAAAGCACAACGCCCCCCCCTCCTGCTTCGACATTACGCAGTGGAATACCGGGCTAATTCTCCCGTCGGGGGAAAAAAAGGAGTCTATTCCACGTCTTCCTCGGCGCACAGAATAGACTTCAAAGATGTGAGAATGAGCCCACGATGCCCCTAATTCCCCCAAATGGTTGCCTGCTACCTCCACAGCGGAAGCTATTGAGATGTCGGCATGAATGGAGCGCCGGGGCCGTGTGCTGTGGGAAGGGCCTGTTGTGAGAGCTGGAGCTTCTCAGACAGGGATCACAGCCGGAGGTGCTGCGTGTGTCCAATGAACAGCACTCAGCACCCTGGGATAACAATGTGAGCAGAGCAGTTCTGAAAATCAATAAACTGCTGGAGCTCTCCGCGGTCTCCTTCATGGAGAAATAACAGCATGTCGGAGTCTATCTGTGTCTCTTTCTTTTTCTTTTTCTCTCACTTTCTCCGAAGCTGTTGTTTTTATACCAACACGGTCGCATAGAAAACAAGACAAAAAATCACGAAAGGCCCCAAAAAAAGGCATAGGTTACTGTCGTCCACATTCCATAAATAGTAACTCGTCTGCATTTAATTTTCATGCGGATCATATTTTCTACACATCTTTTGGTTGAATATGCCCTTATAAATGTCACACTAATCCGGGGACTCCCAGCATTAACGAGACGTGCAAGGAAACAAGCCAGGAGAAAAGGGGGATTTTGTAAATCTCCCATCAAAGATGTCTAATTATGTTAATCAAGAATTCTCCAAATGTCAGCATTGCTGGAGTGGATGAGATTGTGAGAGGGAGTTCTGTAAATGATGAACTAACAAAATCAGCTGGACCGCAAAGTAATGACATGAATTAATTAAAGTTGGACGTACAAAAGAGGCAGGCTTAAATCATGGGCTCACTTCAAGAGTGAACACATGAATTAATATCAAGAATCAATTTGTTGCCAGAAGAAGAAATGTTTTCTCAAGCTGAATCAGCATAGATTTCGCTCAGCGTTTATGGAAATTAGGAGTTTTTTTCCCCGAATGACAAATCTGACATCTGTAGAGAGTGACATCCACAAAATGAATAGAAGCATGTGTGTGAAATCTTTTTTCCAAACCTCTGAAAAAAATGTAATTGAGCAAAACTCTTCAAATATTATGTCTGAGCATGAATTCAACGGGAGGAATGTTGAAGCATTTTCCGGGTAAGATCGTTTTGCGAGACACATGCTCGTCAGAGAAAAATGTGACCCACACGAAGAAGAATATAGTATAGAGCTTTAATGGATTAACCTTAAAGGAAGAGTTTGACATTCTGGGAAATGCTCTTTTTATCCCCAAAACATCATATTTTTGTTATGACAATGCTGCAGTTCAAAGCTCCCTTTATGACTTGAGGGGAATATTTCCTTTTGGTTATGTTGAGGTCACATTGTAACATTTAAAGAACTCCATATGGTGACTGTCCAGGAACGTTCTGCTAGCGTTACGGGGCGACGCCCTCTGCACCTCTGTGGACACATAGCATTTATGTAGCTAGCGCACTAGCTAGCATTTCCTTTAACCTCATCTCTCAACTGCTGGGCCTTGGCTCGCTCACACAAACAGCATTTTACTACATTTTGGATCTAAATGTAAGTCTTATTAATGGCATCGCGTGACAGACCCTAACGTTGTATTTCTACAGTTTGGCCACGACAAAAAAACTACCTTCATAGTGTCACTCCGTTTCTAGTCTTCATGCTAAACTAAGCTAACGAAAAGACCATGCTAGCTTTGCTTAGCTGCCGAGTGCAGCTTCATATTTCGTGCACAGACGTGAGAGTGGAATACTAGTGGAATTATAATGGAATTCTAATGGAATAGTGGGATTCTAGTGGGATTCTAGTGGAATACTAGTGGAGTACTAGTTGAATTCTAGTAGAATAGTGGAATACTAGTGAAATTCTAATGGAATAGTTGGATTCTAGTTGGATTCTAGTGGAATTCTAGAGGAATAGTGGAATACTAGTGGGATTCTAGTGGAATACGAATGTAATTCTTGGAGAATTTTAGTGAAATATGTGTGAAATTGAAGTCAAATTATAGTGGAATACTAGTGGAATTCTTTATGTGTAATATTTTGGCAAGAATGCTAGTAGACGTAACATATTCCCAGAATGTCGAAATATATCTTCAACACCTACCCTAGTCGTACGTTATGCTAAAATGGCAAGTTTGCATGTAAGAATTAGCTATCTTTACTCTAGATGAACAAAGATGAACAGTAAAGACCTTGGTCAAGAAGTTTCTTCGATTAAATTAATTTCAATTTATTTTGTACGGCCCAAAAACATAAATTACAAATTTGCCTTTGGTTTTACAATCTGTGCACATACGACATCCTCTGCTCTGTCCCGGGACCTCACATCAGATCGGAAAAACACGATATACAAACTATGTTAAAACATATAACAAAGAATGATCAATTTCATTTTTATAAATGACATTATTTTTGCAAAGCAGAATATCGGTCTACTGTGCACAGTGTAACATGATTACAGACTTCAGTGAAGCACATGGGTTGTGTTGGGAAGAGGGACATTAAAAACAATCAAGCTGTTTATTGTGTTTGCAGTAATTAGATCTTTAACAGCGGGAGGCTTTCCCCCTCTGATTCTCTAATTTGATACAGTATCGTCTCATCGCCGTGCTGCAGGTTAGCCACATAGGGAGCAAACATTAATCTAATCTAACACTTCATTCAAAACTCCAGGGGGTCTCTGCTAAGTGTTGCAATCTCTGACTATTAAATTAATGTTGTTGTTTGTTTCATAACGGAATAAATAGGTTATGCTTGATGAATTAGTTCTATTGCTGAGCAGAAAATTTGACAATTTAGGTTGATACACTGCAGTGGTTGTTGCATTATTACCATACCTGTGTGCAATATTGGACAACTAACAGACTGGAATTTGAATGTAGTGTTCTCACTTAATGTTAGTATTTATATCAATTAGATGACGTGAATCATACTGAGCCTTGGAGCGTTTCTGTTTTACATGATCATTTCAAAGGACACATTAATAATTTGTTAGCACTGTTACCGGGACACCCTTGCAATTATTGATTACTGACTGCATGTAAGGCATGTGATTAAAGCTCTCGCTACATGCATTGCAAATGTAACTGGATGAGAGTGCCAAATAAAATGTAAATTAAAAAATGTGAATATTTTCAACTGGAACAAACTTAAAACTTATTGTCATTCCTGGCAGTCGGTGATGTGACGACCACATATACAGATCGTGGCGTTATTCCCGTAACACCACAGAACTCTCCAGAATGGGCTTGAGACAGAACAAAACATTACACTCCATTTGCATGTCATTAGGAAAATGGAAAGCCACCTCCCCCTGTGGGTTTAACCCCTTATAAATATATTTAAATATATAAATATCATGAATACATTAATTGAAATTGCCCTCACAACACAACCACTAAAAGCACGCGACAGTCCCACTGTGGAGCTGCTTTGTCTCTCTTGCGAGAGGTCATGCGTGCACCTGGAGAAAACTCACGCACACATGCACACAAACAAAAATCATGACAACTTCGACACACATTTCAACCCAACTTCTCCCTGACCTTCTCATAAAAAACCGACGCAGTGACTCCACACACACTCCACCCTCTATAAAACAGAGACATACACACACACACACATACATTCTTCCTTGCCAGAATCGCCACCCACACCCCTGCGTAACTAAATCCCAGCTCTCGGTCTGACTTTACGACACAGTCTCTCTCTCTCTCTCTTTCGCTCTCTCTCTGTCTTTACTTTCTCTCTGTTTTCATGGATCAGCGGAGAGCAATTACATCAGCGTCGGTCTGGCGGCCTGGAGATGAAGAGCTGTGTGGCTGTGGGCAAACACCTGGCCACGGTTAGAGGAGCAGAGCAGGAGGTGGAGATGCAGTGGAGACAGATGTGCTGCAGGTTCTTTGGGTTGTGGGGAGGCCTGGAAGCCCAGTGTGTGTTGGGGGTTGGGTTCTGATGCAGAGCACTGGAGCACACATGTGAGAACCCACAAGATATGTGTGTGTGTGTTTGTCTGTGTCTGTGTCTGTGTTTGTGTGTGCCTATTTGTAAATCATGTGTGAGTGTGGTTGAGTCGAATCAGTGAAGCCCTAAAACAACCCCCCATCACAAGCAGTTAACATTACAATCTTTCACAGCAGTCAAAACTCTGCACCACCAAAGTTTAAGGCTATCCGTTCAGCATGTCTGCCTTCCTACTTATTGACACAGCCACAGACATTTGCATTACAAAAGGAAACTGTTTGAAAATATGCACAAAACATGTCATCTCTGATGTAGCTTCAAGAATGCTCCAAACATGGCCCCAAACAGTGCAAAACTGCACTGAAACTCAAACATAAAGAGGGACAATAGAATGTTAAACCCTTGCTGCGTGGCCATTTCCTCTCATGTGTTGCTGGGGGATATTTAACTTTAACATTAATAAAAGAAAAAAGTAGAGAAAAGTGTGAAAATGACATAAAAGAAAGGAAAAAAACTGGACTGAAAGAAATTGAGGGATTGAGGGAGAGAGGGGCGGAGAGAGGTTGAGGATCATAGAGCTGCTCTTTGACCTCAGTCTAACCTCCAAGGGACCTTAGACAGACATGTGGTTGCCATCTGGCCTGGCTTACCGTTCTATTATGCCGGCTGATTTATTCTTAAATGTTACTCCGGTCGTGCTGATGTGGCTGATTTAGCTTTAGTTTTGTTTCATGCACAAGATGGTTTAACTCTTAAAGTGTCATACATTAATACTTTTTATTTTATAAAGATCTTTATATTTTAGTGGTTCTTTAAATCAAAGCAATAACCATATTTGAGTTCATCTCAGTCATGTATAACTTACTTCTTACTATAACTTTTGTATGATTGGAATCTAATATACATTTTGCAATAGCCAAAAAGTATATTTGCTCAACACTTTCATTTGAGGAGAATTGAAAGATACATTTTAGGGCAACACTGGACCTAAAGAGTTATTTTCTGACATGCATACAACACGTTCAGAATATAATCAAATATTGAAGTTTTAAAAAAAGGTTTAAATTTGCCAATTTAACAATCAGATTTGTACTTTTTGGCCAAAATAAAACAACGAGGCCTCAGATTTTCTTCCACTGTGCAGCCTCTGCATGTTTACACACGCATGTTACCAACTGACATTGAGTGGACATGAATCATATCAATGGAGAGTATGTTAGTTGGTTTTATGTTGAAGATGGAGCTTGGGCAGACCCATGAAGCTGCACTCATTAAAATGACAGCTTATATATTCAGACAGACAACCAAGTAAACCACTTATTATTATAGAGCACAGCCTCTTTTTAGACTCTGCTGCTGTCACCTCCGGACTTCAATTTAAGTTGTGGGAATTGACCAAGCAAAACAAAAGTACAGAGATGGATGGTATGTTCTAGAACCTGCTGTCAATGTATCCTTCTCCAAGTAATGTGGCATGTGTTGTTACCACTCCAGGATTATGTCTTCTGGGGTATGATGCTTCTTGGGGTCGGACGAGGACCGCTGGTGGACGTCTCTCCAGAGATGCTGGACCGGGTTCAAGTCTAGCTCGGCCCCTCGAGGACATTCACAGAGTCACTCTGGTGTTGTCTCGGCGGTGCTTTTGGATCATTGTCCGATTGGCTCAGTTTGAGGTTCTGATTGCTTCGGACGGGGTCTTCATTGAGGACATGTCTGTACTTGGCCCCCACTCCACGCTCACCAGTCCCCGCTGCTCAAAGACCAAACAGTCCAATCGTAGCACCACACAAGAGAAGCTTGTTTCTCACAGTCGGAGAGTCCTTCAGGTGTGTTTCTTTCAAACTCCGTGCGGGCTGTCATGCACATCTCCCTGAGGAGAGGTTTCCTTTTCTGGCCACTCTTGACTGAAGAATTAAGGAGGCCTCTGTGCTCTTGGGACCGAACATTCAATACGGCAGAACATGTTGCAGCCTCTCCCCGAGTTCTGTACCTCGACACAAGTCCGTCTCGAAGCTAATTTTTTTGTATCACATCTGCTTTTTGAAAAATGTGCAAAAATGTCTTGAATCCAAGTTTTGTGGAACTGAGGACCTTTACCTACAAAAAAAAAGATAAACGGATGAGGATCAAGCCGCTGTAGAGGTTTTCATTTACAGAGCTCGGCACACTTCATTCTATCCAAAGATGCTGGTATTTGTTCCCCACAGCTCGAATCCAACTCAGAGGCACTTGTTGCGGAGGAGTGTGAAGCCACACCCCGTCCGAGCCAATTAACAGTCGAATCAACCCAAACAGATTTCCTATTGATAAATCTTTAATGATACCAGGGATTTTACACAAATGCACACTTGACAGTGCTAATTTAAAGCAAATATGAAGCTTGATTAAAAATCCCCCAGGCACGGTGGGGGGAAGATAAATGTTTGAATAATTGATCAGATTTAATTGACGCCACTGCGATGTAGTAAACAGAAATGTTTTGATGTTCATAATGCATTTTGACATTTGGGACGGTTCTAAAGGAAGAGAGCGGTGGAGTTTGAGAAAGTGGGGAGAGATTCACAACGGGGAGAGACTCCATGAAGAGAGAGGAGGGAGAGGAGGGAGAGAAAGGATGTTGAGGGGGACGAAGGCTGCTCTCAATTTACATTACTCCGGATCAAGCCGCCTGTGCAACCGCAACTCTGTATTTTATCATCACGATGAAAAAAAAAACTATATATGGGCAGGAAATGTGCCGGTTTATGATAGACAGCCAAAGTGATCAGCAAACACAATGATACACAAGCCTGGGAGGCTGCCTGAGGCTACAGCGCTGTGGGTTGACCCCTAGAATGTGACACTAAACAAGGATGTAAATACTGCGAGAACCGAGAGAGGAAAGAAGAAGAGATAGGAGGGAATGAATGGGGAGGATGGGGGTGGAGGGGGAATTCTTAGGCTGAGCGAGCACATATATGTCGCAGCATTGCAAAACAAAAAAATACGAGCGGGGCATCAGTGTAGACAGAAAACAGAAAAGGTTTGGAAAACAGGGCGACGTTGACATATTCCACGGGCTCATGATCCACTGGGGACCTCGCAGGGGTTACACGGCCGCCAGGTGCAGGGCCACTTTTGTCTGATAAGACACCGATCTTTATGTGCCTGTCTGCTTACCTGTCCGCCCCGGCCCCTGGTAAACATCCCGGTTATCTGCAAACAAACAGAGTTTACTAGTGTATATGTATGAATGCATCACATTTTGATGGAACTGCCACGTCGGGCTCCGGATGCATCTCCACCATGATACAATGTACACCCCCGAATACATGAATAGGCAACAAGGAGGCCCTCGCCGTGTGTCGGGGGTAGTGTTGACTGAATTTTTAAAAAGATGTTATTTTTGATTTGACACGACTGTTGGCTCAGTGGAGTTCAGAGGAGGGGGAGGGGAGGGGGGGGGGTGGGGGGTACAAGACAGCAAGAGGAGGAAGGCAGAGAATCATGTACGCCGGCCTGCGTCTGGGGAAGGGCCGGGGTAAACAGCGGTGGGAGAAGCGAGAGGGGACGGAGACAAAAGACAATCAGCTGGTAAGGGAAGGAATCACCATATTGACTGTCATGGGGACAGACGGTATAGAAAGAGGGAGAGGGAGGGGAGGAGGAAGCCAGCAGATAAACAGATCCAAAGATGACAGGCGTGCAGCGAATACGACACACACGGCAAACATGAAAGCACGAACACTCAAAGACACCCAGATACAAAGATACATTGTAGACAGCAAAATAAAGTCACCCAGACCGCCTGCAGGTAATGTAAGTAATTGGCACCATTTGTTTTTTCTTCTTCTCCCCTCTCTCTCTCGCACTTTCAATCCGTATCCAACGATGACAATAAGAGTCAAAGTGAAAACCACCGAGCTGCGCACACAGCGCACAAAAGGTGGCGAGGAGCGAAGCTGACGTGACAACACACGCGTTTATGTTGCCTGACAATGTATCGCTTCCACATCAAAGGAATCCTCACCTTTTGCAAAGCAAGCAGGGGGCGAAGTAAGTGGAGGCGCTCGTTTTATTAACTCCCAATCAATAAACATGCAGTCGGCGGCGAGGTAATCAGGAAACACTGGCAAATGGCCTGACAATGTATCAAAGCCGGCGCTCCGAGGCAACGGCACAAACTCTAACAAGCATTTTATTACCGGTAGCTGTTACTGACATTAGTCAAAAACCAAGAGAGATAAAATAGAATAAGGAATGCGGCGTGGCTGGTTGAGAGGCCCCCTCGGCTGGGAGTGTGCACCGTGCACGTTTGATAGCCGCACGCGTCTTCTTTGATATGATAACAAATAGAAATTGTTTAAAAAAACATGAAATGGGCAGCCGGCGAGGAGCAGACTTGCTGTGACGGATGTCTGGTCCAGAGGTTAATGGAGCTGCCTGGTCCACAGACGTGGGAAGATTCTTTGAGGTGGAAAAGTTGTGTGAAGTCTCACGGTGGAGGAACTATTCAGATGTTACGGTTGCAAAACACTCGTGGAAAGTAAGAGTCCTGAATTCAAATGTGGGGTTCAAAGGTGACACAAGACACAAGAACCCGTAGAAGCTCTTTAATTCACACACGTCACCTAGCTGAGTGTCCAAAAAAAACTAAAAACAACACACTACGATGTTCTGGTAGCTTATGTGTTTGCTAGCCCAAATGTATCGTGCACACATGAGCGTAGTGTTAATCTTCTCATTCAAACTAAATGAGGTAATGCCCCAACATTTCGAAATCTTCTTTTTACTGTCCACTTCACCTTCAATACAAAAAGTGAAGAAAAAGTAAAACACTTCCAATATGTAGTAATATAAAGGAAAACATACCCAACTAGAATGGGCACTCGGTAGAGTGCATACCTTCGCATATCACAAGATTGGGCATTGAATTATGAACATTTTGGCATTAGTTGCATGCCAATTGGACAAAAATGTATCGTGCTATGGTAAAAAAAGAGTTTGACCTTTCCATGACCTTGACCTTTGACCCGATTGATCCCAAAATCTAATCAAATGGTCCCCGGATAATAACCAATCATCCCACCAAATTTCATGCGATTCAAGAACATTTTGACCTGTTCATGACCTTTGACCTTGACCTTTGACCCGATCGATCCCAAAATCTAATCAACTGGTCCCCGGATAATAAACAATCATCCTACCAAATTTCATGCGATTCGGTTCAATACTTTTTGAGTTTTGCGAATAACACGCATACAAATAAATAAATAAATAAATACACGGCGATCAAAACATAACCTTCCAGCATTTTCAATGCGAAGGTAAACATGATATTTTCAGTACAGTACTTCCATAGAGCTCTGTGGTCATGTTCTTACAGTTTGGGGGCCATGTTCAGATGTCGGCTTCTCACCCAAAGGATCGCATACAGGTGAGAAATCCATGGAAAATCGCTCCTATCTCGAGCTAATTTGTTTACTGTTTCATTCCGAGGCATAGCTGATATTAAAAGAAGATCCTGAGCAGTGAGGAAAGGAGGGATAGAGGGGAGCTGGGGAAAGAGGGTGGAAGGGGGAGTGGGGGGGGGGGGGAGGTATGAGTTTACGAGCCGCAGGTATGGCGAATGGGTGAGTGAGAAGATGCAGAAAAGAAGGCGGTGGGGGAGAGAGAGGGGAGAGAAAAAAAGAAGAAGAAATTCTCATCCAAATAACGTTCACCCTGTGGGCACTAAAATGCAAATCGCAGATCAAAGAGGTTTGGAATGGAAACTCGCAAGATTGGGAGAGAATATCATCAAGCTGGGGTTATATATGTATGTTCAGGATGTGAGAGAGACACGCTGGACTCAGGTAATGGAGCTGACCTGTACTTGAACACTGCCCCCCCCACTGCCACTATCATTTCCCCCGCCTGCCTCCTCCCAGGATTGTATAGCATGTACAGTACGCTGGGAAAGTAATTTAGTTTCTCCTTACAGTACTTTTCTTCCCTTTCTGTTTTATTCTTGTTTATACAGCCTTTTCATCAGCCGGTGAATGTGCAGTTTACACAGACACAAGCCCCCTCTCTCTCTCTCTCTCTCTCTCTCTCTCTCTCAGCAGTGGTGAATTCCCCCGCTTACGTGTTGACACTGAATTGATGTTTGGCAACTCCAGCGGCCTGTTTGCATGTCTCGCTTTGCCCTCGCCTCAGCACACGGAAAAACGGGATGAATGTCGGCAAGAAAAAAGGAACAGAACAACGAGCATCTGCAAGTCTGGTCGACACAAACTTCACCAGCTCGAAGTATTTGCAGTATTTTGATCGGTGTTCCATTTTGTTAGATATGGTACGCACCGACAGGTCTAAATACAGCGGAGTTCACATCCGCAGCTCCATCACACAGAGAACTTACGTCTGTGTGTGTGTGTGTGTGTGTGTGTGTGTGTGTGGGTTGGCCAAGTTAAAGATAGGCACGGAGGATGTGACTCTGAAAGAGGAATCTCCACATTAATTCCTAATTAATGTCTGTCTCCCCATTAATGTGTCTTATTAATTATTCAAGTCTGCCTCGTCCACCTGAAGCTGTCTCAACTTTTCTTGTATGCCGACGTCGAATGTGACAATGTTGTCTCGTGGCTCGTACCTTTGTTGTCGGGTTGTGACTTAAACTGGCAAAAACAAAGTGTTTCATGTCACAATATGAACAGTTTTTGGAGATGTGTCCATGACGCTTTTGTCTTTTCGCCATCACAGCTACATATTGTGACACAATTCCCAGCCTGTCAACATGCATTACCCCCCCCCCCCCCCCACCCCTGTAGACTATGAATATTTTTTTTGCAGCAGTACAATGAAAACATTTATTCCAGTGGTGGAAAGTATCTAAGTTCTTAATTCTAATGCTGTATTTTAGTACAGTATGGACTTTTTTTATGTTTTTAGTTGATGTTACTTTATAGATTTGAGTGAGAAATATGACTTTATGGACTGCCGCATGGAGCAACACAGGAAGGAAGTGACTTTGAAAGCAGAATGTGGAGACTGGCATATGATTATGAAGATGATTTAATGACAAAGAAAGCTCACTGCTACAGCTGGCAGATACGAGCAAGACGAAAACCCAAAGACGAACGGACAGAGAGCAAAGGACCCGAGACGGTGTGATCAGCGTCCCACTAACGAGGGAAGTGGGAACAGGTGAGCGGCACTGATGAGGGGCAGGTGAAACTAATTAGGGAAGAGCAGACAAGAAGTGCAATTGAACATGACCCAAGACCATGGCGACAACATTCAGTCTCTTTATTCTTCCCTACCCCATCACTCATCATGTCATGACCTCTGAGCTTCATCTTGTGACCCTCCAGAGGTATCCTGACCCCTAGGTTGGGAACCAGTGGATTAATCTATTGTAAAAGATGCATTGCGACGTCTGAATACTTCTTCTGCCACTGTCTTCTCCACTAAAGTATCTTCCTTGCTTTGATTATCTACCATCTTTAAATGAAGACCTTGAGAATCCATATATATGCTGAATACAAATAAACAGCTCCTTTATTCTGTAAAAAAATAAAATAATCCTCAAATTGAAAAGGAAGCTTCTTTTCTCCCCCACAAAGTAAAGGTTAATTTCCCAAAGCTTCCGTATCTCTTCTTCTGAGACCGAGCAGGTATTCATTCCGTTGCACTTTCTGCGCGTGCCATCTGCATCGGCGCCAAAGCCCTCCACTGATGTGGATTAGCGGTTCGCAGCACTTTGACTCTTACTGTCACAGGATTTTAAAACACAGCTGTTTTTTTATTGTGTTTTAGAGTTGGTCAGCACAACCTGTGCAGGGCCACACTTTTCCGTCTGCATCCTGCCGTCCTCAAAGAAACTGTCTGTT
This sequence comes from Pseudoliparis swirei, assembly GCF_029220125.1. Classification (NCBI taxonomy): domain Eukaryota; kingdom Metazoa; phylum Chordata; class Actinopteri; order Perciformes; family Liparidae; genus Pseudoliparis; species Pseudoliparis swirei. The sequence goes on along the minus strand of NC_079397.1, from coordinate 11,868,988 downwards.
CTACACTATCAGTTATTTTTCCCGTGGCATTTGCTTTTCAATGTAAATCTTTAATCCTCCCTTCTTCCCTTTTCCTCTCCGTACCTTTTCTTTGTGTTTGTCCATCCGTCCTTTCTCTCCCCGTGAACCTCCACAACCCCTTTGCTGTTGCCAGCCGTCCACATTTTTTGTGTGCGCTCGGTGTTTCCTGCTTTGTAATCTGATTACTTCATGGCAGGAATTAGTATGCATATTTAATGCGACCCCCCCCTCCTCCTTCTTCTTTTCTCCTCTCCGTCTTTTATTCTTTTTAAATCTTGATGAGTGATGCGGGGAGGAATGGAGGTGGGGTGGGTTTGCTCCTCTTGCATGTCTGGCGGATATGCCAGGGCCGTGCTAATAAATGACAGCTGATTTATGCGTCTGTATTCTTTTATTTATAAAAAAATAGCAAGCGGGCTGATTTCTGATATTAATAATACAAGTGGATCCACTTTGATTAGGCTTCTGTGGAGAGCTGTGCATATTCAGCATTACAATTAAAGCCTCTGATGTGAAATAGGAATGACACGCTAATGAAGCGAGCTAGCGAGCCTGAACCGCGACTGTCCAACAGCATTACGGCCCATCTCGGATGAAGAGTAATTATACGAGGAACACTGAAATGTCATTAAAAATCCTCAGTAAGTGATTTAACCCACCATTCCTCACTAATGTTAGATATTTCTTTTTTTTTTCTTCTTTACCAACCCTGAACCCCCACATGATCAACTCCCAAGGTTTTATGTTTCTTTAAAAAGATATATATATATATATATTTATGTATATATAAATATATATATATGTATATATATATATATACTTATATATATACATATATATATATATATATATACATCTTTATCTTTATTTTTTCCCTTTATATATATATATTTTTACGAGACCAAACTTCTCCTCTAAAAGTTCCCCAAACAAAAAAAGGCACCCGATTCCTTAAACACAAACACATTTGAGAGCTTTGGAGACAAAGACATACCATTGCATTGTCCTAATTTAATTGCAGTACTCTGTGGTGCCGGTGGTGGTAGGTAATTGAAATCATTCCATTAGAAATTCCATTATGAATTGGTGATTAAGGCCAGAGGTGATTACCGTGGATTAAAGATGATAGTTGGGATTTTTCCTTTTTGGCATAACCTCTCCAGCCACCTGCACACTATCCACCTCAAACAGCTTGATTTATCACCACTTACATGTTGGGGGAAGAAAGTATGAGAGAGAGAGAGAGAGATACGACGTGTGAAGAAGAAAGAACACAGGCGGTAAAGAATGTGTTGTTTCTAAGAGGATTTAGTTAATCTGATTCTACCGCTTCATTCTTGTTTGATGTGCTTATTTTTTTGGGAAAAAGCCCGGAAAGCTTATTGTTGTTGTTAAAGCACAACGAAAAACAAACAATGAGCCATATCATGTCACCATATCATATTCATTAGTCTCATTGTCAAGTCTCTCTGTGGTTGTGAGGGGGAGAGAGAACCTGATAGTGTGTGTGTGTGCGTGTGTGTGTGTGTGTGTGTGGATAATGCCACAGGCAAGAATTCATGAATATCAGCAGTTTCTCACCATTTTGTTGGGTTAATCCCTTGTTTCAGTTGGAGAAATCGACGATTCTCTTGCATACATTACACCGGTGCCTTCACATCACTTCCCCACAAAGTGGAAAGCATCTTTTACGTCAGGTCCGTCTGATGTGACGATGAGTGAAGTTTTATCTATCGGTTGTCACAGCGTCAGCAGTTCCTCTTCGACAGCGTGGAGCATTAGATATGTAGCGATGGGGCAGATGCATGAAGATTTACATGAAAAACAAAGTGACCAGTGGAAAACACAGTAGGCTATGCAGTAAATCTGATTCTCATGGGAATGTTTAGTTCTTCTGGTTTTAGTGGAAGTTTACAGACTCAAATAAGGTTTACATAAAAGTGGTCAAAAACCTGACACGCTGAATAATGTGAAAGCCATGGGTGGGGTGGGTTTGTGGGTGGGTGTTTTATTATTAATTAATATTATAATTATTCATTATTTTGTTTTCCTTTTTTGTGTGTTATTTAATTTGTTACATTTTTAAATTTTTTAAATTTCCTGTTTTCTTCTTTACAATTGTAATATGATTGAAACATACACAACAAATAATAAAAAATACATGTTCTTTGATCCCTGTATAACATATTTTGCAATATCAATAAAGTATATATATATATATATATATAAACCTGACACGCCTAAACCAGAAGCTGTAAACGTCCACCACTGCTGACGCGGCAAAACGCGCCACTCCTCTGAAGGCATCCAACATGGAGCCCAACGCCTTGTGGCACCCAACTCAGCACCGGGTGGGCGATTTACTGGAAGCCGAGTGGGGCGGGGGAGGGGAGGGGGCGCACGAGTCTCCTCGCCCGCCACCCGACCGAGCATCGTGCCTCCGAGCTGTGCAATTATTTTTGCACTGCTCCCAATATCAACTTGAGAGCAATGCAAATTATTTAAGACGCGCTTTTCAGGGCTCGCAATTATAATAATGATGATCTCAATTAGCGTTGCCATTGCCTCGGACTATTTAGCAGGCAATTTTGCAGCCCGGGGGCGAGGGTCTTCTCGGAAGCCCGACACGCATCGTCGGGTCAGAAGTGGTAGAGAGGAAGAAAGAGACAGGGAGAGAGAGAGAGAAGTTGGCACTCTTAATCAATAAACTGCGAGACTAGAGATATTTACCACCCAATCCCACGAGGGGACGGCTCATAAATTGACCTAATTGGTCAGTGTTGGAGATGAAATATGAATGATGCCGGGATCTAATGCAGAAGGGCAGGATGTACGCCATTCGGCCTCGCACCGCTGTACCGGGGAGATAGCTTTTACACGTCAGGGAGTTAACCCTCCTGTGACCTTTAGGGTCAATTTGACCCCATTCAATGTTTAACGTCGGTGTTCTTTGGGGTCAATTTGACCCCAGGCTGTTTTTCACTGTGCCAAACATATAAGAAATATCCACTTTTTTATATATTTAAAGGGCTATTTAGGTAGTCAACAAACAAACATAAAGCACCTCACACTTAAACTTGAGAAACAATATTAATTCTAATAATTTTCTGGAGGTTTTAATTGCTGGGGTCAAATTGACCCCGAGGGTAAAATATGTTAGTAAATGTGAAGGTAACAGGAGGGTTAAAGGAGCAGTTTGCCCCTGAACATGCACTTTAGATGAGAAGATGGATCCCACGTTCAACACACAGCGCGAGGACGCTCATTTCCAAATGTGTGCAAGTATTGTGTTAGAAGCTCACCAAACAACTCGCTCTTTCAAGAAAATTAACCCACATTTCAGAGCATTCTCCGCGCCCCGGCCTCTCGTGTGGGTGGACTGCTCTGCCACTGTGTATTAAAGGGCGCTTCTCCCCCCCCTCCCCTTCCACACCATTCATGTGGAAAAAGCTTGCACCACCAGCTACCCTTTTCTTTTATTCATCATCCTGTAAATAACTCCACTTTATGAAAAGCAGCCAGTGTGACTCACGGATACCTCTCTAACCACAAGCCATTATTATTTCATGGCCTTTGAAAGAAGGGGTCTATACAGCGGGGGGGGGGGGGGGGGGGGTGCTCCCTCTTGATGTTGTGTAGTACACAGCGGCCCTTGTTGCACTCCGTACGCCATCCCTCACTTGAATTCACAAACACTTCCAAGTGCATAAATAGCACGGGGGACGAGTGCCTTTGCGAGCGAGCTAATGCGCTGGAACGCCGTTGCTGAGGAGATAACAGGAAGCTGCCATGGCCGATGCCTGAAACTGTCATGGGGGGGGGGGGGGGGTGTCCGTGTGTCTTTTATGAAAAATGCTGTTGTTCTGACCTCTCACGGGACATCATATGGGAAAGGAAAAAGAACATGCATCAGCGTTACGATTAAATGACCAGCGGACATGATTCAAAGGGTCCCACGATGTCCCAGAGCGCCCTTTGGAACGTGTCGAAGGCTCTCGGCATACAGACGAGCTAATGGGCAACCTATTGGTCACGGTTAGATTCAGTTTGAATCTCAATGAGGGTGTCAGCGTGCGGCTGCTCCATGACCGACAAGGTGCGGTGGGCCTGCTGGAGTTGATTTAGCCACGCGGCCTGTCATAGCGTTTTATCGGTCAACATCCATCAATCGGGGGGGGAAAAAGGCGAAAAGGCGTCCCTTTTTTCTTCTTCTTTTTCTTTTGAAGTGTCAAGATGGGAAAGCGCCGGGGAAAAACGCGTGATGAAATTTCACGTCTTTTGTTTTTTTTATCCACACGATGCGGTGCTTCATACGGTAATAATGTTCGACCTGAGCGTGACAACAGACTTTACAAGATGGTTTGCGCCCCCAAAAAAAAAGACTTTTGCAGCGCGTAGCCGAGAAATGAAGCCGAAGTCGGGTAAAGTCGCTCTGACGGGGTGGTACCGCGGTGCATTCTGGGAAACATGCGTGTGTGGTACATGAAGGCAGTGTGGGCTTGAATCCTACAAAGGCTAAACCCATTACAGGTCCATAGGGGTGGGCGATGTAGTGCCTTGTCCCACTCTCCTAAACAAGTCTCGAGGTGATGGAAGCCCCGAACAAAGACTTGTAACGTACACATTAAACTTTAATTATTATTTTTTCTCTCTCCCCCAACCCCTTCCTTCACATCTCCGAAAGTAGCAGCTCCTGAAACGTTAAAAGTGTGCGAGATGTTCATGTCTGTGCCTTTGTAGAATAAAAGATGTATGTATGTGTGTGTGTGTGTGGCTAGTTTCTGATGCTGGAGGTAGACAGTTGCTTTTCAAATTCCAAGTTTTGGTCCTTTATTTTATTCAGCAGTGAAATGCCATGAATACAGAAAATAATAACGTCTGTTACAATTCTCAACCACGACCTTCTAATGTCAGAGAACCTTTAACGTATGGACACAGTAAACAGTAATGAAAAGTATCAAAACAAGTAGTTGAATCTCGATCAAAAGGGAAATGAAACAAAAACGGAAAAAAAATTTTTTCACCAATTACATAAACATATGTTTGCTACAGTCCCAATTTACTGTATACATAGGGGGATCATGTTCCCAATTATTAGAGAAGGATAGCAGTAGAAAGGATACATGACTCAACTGCCAGACATAATGCTTCATAAAGTATGCACAGAGGTACAAGCAATAAATACACACATTAGGTTAAGCCTTACAGCTACGCAAAGCAGATGCAGAAAAAGCAGGTTTTGCTATTCTTAGCGAGCAATGAGAGAGAAACAGTAAAAATTCAGGTACGTCAGAAAAGAAACACTGAGATTTTTTTTTTCTCTTAGAAAAAAGTCTGGTAAATTTATGGGTCCACCAACATTTTTTTTTTTACATAAGTATGCACAGTTATCAAAATACAGACAAAATCAACCCAGAAAATCCAGACAATCCTAAAATCTAGTGGAGGAGCAGATCGCAGTTCTGGAGGTCTTTCTGGTATTATGTGCAAGCAACTATTTTAGACATTTTTTTAAACTTAATTTATACAAAACCCATGCAAATCTACAGGTAATATGCATTCTGTGGCTGACAGGTTGTATCCCTCCCAAAACAGTATATCTGAGGTAACGCACTCCTATGCGTTGGTACGTACATTTAGGCCATCGTCCCGATGATTTTTATTAGTATTCTTTTTATCCATTCTTGTTTCCAGTCCACCAAATGATTTTTTTTTTTTAGACATGCATTTTTAAAACACAATATTCCCTTACAGGTAATCTATACATTATCATTCTACAAATGTTTGAGGACAACCTATTACGATGCAAATCTTCCGTATCTTGACGCAGGGAATGTAAACGTTGGTTTGAGCCACGTCCGATGAGCTTTTGTGGCGTTCCAAATAACTCGTGCAATCTGTCATAATTAGTTCTGAATTTTGTTGCGCAGAGGTAGAAGCTTTTAGAAAGCCTTTTTTTTGGGGGGGGGGGGGGGGGGGAAGTGGGAGAACCCTTTTTTTTCCTTCTCTTCTTTTAGTTTGAAAGACGCGGCGTCCTCTTTATTTGGTGTGATAAGATTATTAAGAACGTCGTCTTCAAGTCGTTTTTTCGCTGACTCCAGCTAAGTATTGAAGGGATAAGCTTTGTTCCTGGGCCCAGTACCCTCTTGACGTGGAACTGGCGCACACGTGTGTGTGTGTGTGTGTGTGTGTGTGCGTGTGTATTTACAGGCTGCGTGTTGGTACAGTACTGCACGTGTGTGTGCGTGTTAAAGCTCTCGGCTTGGCACAGCGCTTGAAAACAGTGTTTCCATTTTGGTCGTTACAGCACAATACGAAGCCACTCGGCGGTTCTTTGACAGCGTGTCCCGCAGCCGGAGAGCCGTTAACCGAAACAAGAGGGTCCGGAGACCAAAAGCTCGGGGGCTGCGTGTGTGTGTGTGTGTGTGTGTTCGCCTGCATGTATGCTGACAAGGTGTATATGTGTGTGTTGGTGTTTTAGCATTTTGTTATCCCATACAAGAGGAGGCAGAATTTTGTGTAACTTTGGTTTACTGAAAACAGAAATGACCATTAAAGCAACAACACTTTTCTAGATGAGATTAGCTGCGGAGGGAAACGAAGTGGACGTAGCCTTCAAGTGAACTACTTCCTCTTTCGTCCTCTCTGAGGACCGAGTGTGTTATAAACAGCTGGTGACCCATACGGAGGGATCAGTGGCGACACCGGTGGTATCCGTATAGTTTAGAAGCTATGAACCCCACAATGAGAACTGGATGACGTTAAAGCTAATGTCACCGAGAAAAGGTGAACTTTCACCTAAGATATCCTCTTCCTCAATGGCTATTATTATTTGCTTTTACATGGTAACCGAGCCATTTCATATCAACTTGAAATTATGACTTATTTGGCTTCACTAGATATTTCTCATGTTTGGTTAGCGATGTTTTCAGTTTCGGTTTTTTTCTCTCGACGCGGCTCGGAAACAAAACCGCCACGGAAATAAGACGTGACATTATTTTTTCGACAGTCCCACTTAGAACAATACATATTCACCAGGTCAGAAAAAAAAGAAAAGAAAAAAAAAGATTGTGGAAAAAAACAACTAACGTGTGATGTGGCAATGCATAAAAAAGAAGAAAAGAAAAGGAAGAAAATAAACTTCACAACAACACAATGTTTCTGCACTTCCATTGAATACATAAATGTTTTGTTTTGGTCAGGATCCACTTTTACAGTTATCTGCTCTCTACCAGTCAAATCACAACAAAAATAAATGCCTGCAGTTCAAATATCACATCACCTTTTGACCTATTAGTACGTCTGGCAGAACATTCAGCGAGTTATCAAATTACACATCAAAATCATCAGCATTTACTTCCCTCCCCCCCCCCCCCCCCACCCCGCTCTCTCTTTTACTTCGTGATCATCTTTGTATTGGGCTAAATGAAACAATCCCAGAGGTTATTCGAAGGTAGTTTGCGGAACAAAAGCTTCTCTTTGTACTAGTTTAAAGTCACAGAAGACGGACCAAGAGGAGTTTGGTGGCTTCTGCCTGTAAGCTATTGGCCATTGCTCGTGTTGGCTTTGGTTTCTAGCTGTTGCCTGTGACTGTTTGCAGGTAGACAAAGCTTTAGAACGAGGAGGTAAGGAGAACAGCGAGAAGGAAATGATGCGCAAATGCATTTGTTTTGTAAATGGTGCTTTATACAAACTATTATTTCCCCTCCCCATCTTAATTTCCTTTTTTTCCTTCTTTTAAAAAAAACTTTTAATCACAAACAGATAATAGACTGGAAGCAAACTTTTTTCTTCTTCTTTTTTTTTCTCCTCCACTTTTTTATCTCTCTGGACAGCTGCAACAACAGTCTGGGTACCGCGTCTCCACTACTGCTGTGATTCAGGGAATGGCATTTACAGTTGTTGGTGTCTAAAACAAAACAAAAATCTGATTTAGAAATTAACGATGGGAAATTAAAAAAAGAAGCTAAAAATAATATACTGGTTTTCATTATAGTAGCAACATACAGGCAGTGACACACATTTCTGAGACTACTCCTGTGCAAATGATAACAGAGCAACAACTTGAATTGAACCAGCAATCGTCTCTAGACACAAACAACTACTGGGGGGTTGGACTATTCACAAACATAAAACGTCTTCCTTTTTGGCAGTATATGAGGCCGCTAGCTTTCAACGGAACATGATTTGCTCATTTGTTTCATGTCTTCCCCCCCCATCCGTGAGTCCGTCATCCTTGTACTGTGTGTGTGGCCACGCCTCGTCAAATGAAATAGGTCTCAAAGAGTTAATTCTTCTAATCAGACATCTCATGCCTGTCATGTGTGGGGATCCCAAAGGGCTGCAACAAAGAGTTCCTTTGGACCGGGCTCCATCCGGATGCATGCTCAATAAATAGTCCCAGTGGTGAGAGAGACAGAGAGAGAGTCAGCTGTGGTTGCTTGGACTGTGGAGTGGGTTTTTCGAGTCTGCAGGAGGTTTGTGTGAGAGTAACAGTGCGGCTGGGGGGAGGGGCATGTCGACCATAAACTGTGTCCTAGTCACTCCAGGTCCTCTGATAAGTTCCCTTCCTCCAGCTCCCGGTCGTCGTCCAGCTCTGGACTGTGATTGGCTGTCGTCACCAGTGACATCGGACAGTCGTCTTCATCCATGTTGAGTGGCTCCTCCTTCACGTAAATGGGCCTATGACACGGTCACATTGACGAGAAAACGTGAGATGCTTTATGACCAATACTCTGCAGCCAATAGCCAAGAGCACTCGTCATTGATGTCATTTTGAATTTCCTGCACATTGTCCACGTTTTTAGCAGTTAAGAGAGTAAAGAAAATATAGGAAAACCAAATTATTACCAGTTTTCTCTGGTCATTAAGCAGCTTCTGTGCACATGGAATACACAATGCGGGGCTCCGCTCGCAGATGAATATGTTGTCTTATCATAACACAGGCAGATAACAGCCAGTACATGCATTATCTAGTGCAAGTAACAACCGTGTTGTTTGCGAGACGCTAATTTGACACGATGCCTCACGTCTACTGTAAGTAAGCGCATGAAAATTGCATGAAAAGCGCGGCCCCTGGAAGGCCGATAAGCTGCGATGTTCCAGACATGTTTGGCATTTAAAAGTTTACTGATGACACCAGGTTGAAATACATGAAAAATAAGGGAAAAAAAGGGGGGAGAAAAAAACAGAAAAAAAACAGGCCACATGATAAATAATGGAGAATTTCTCATCCCCGAGCCCCCTGGAGCAAAAGGCAGAGGAGAGGCTTTTTTATCTAGTTAATAGAAAGCGCAGCCACTCGTTAATATGCAGAGGCTGTGCGTGTCGCTCCTCAAGAGGAGGAACCGGCAGCTCGGTTCTGCCATTAATCAACTTCAGCGCCGGCAGTTGGCTCGGACACCATGATACATGTTTTTAACTCTAAATGGATGAATATCTTTAGCCACTGTCAATAGGCCGCCGCCGCCGCTCCCTTCAGAACAACAGAGGAGTGGGCGGAGGAGGAGAAGTGTTGGGCGAGGACAAAGAATAATAACGCTGTCACACACAAACAGGGCACAACATGATCCGGGGCCCCGGTCGGGGAGCGGGGTTTGTGCCACGATGATAAATCTGACAAAACCTAATTATTTCTGACGCATCGGACGCATCAGACAATCCCCCCAGACGATGAAGAGGAGAGGGAGAGAGAGAGAGGTGGTGCGTTAGGTCTCGTCGCCTCTCTCCTGGGTTGCCTTCATCAGTGGGGGAAGTTTTTTTTGTTGTATTTGAAGATAATTAAAAAAAAAAAAAGGTACAGGTGACTTTAATATTCAAACCAAATACTGTAAATGAATATTCTGATGTGTTGGAGTGAGAAGAAGAGGCAGATATGTTTCTGTTTCTGTTTCCTCGGATTCATAAACGCAGCGAGAGGAAAAAGAGAAACACATAAACAGAAACACTCATGTAAATTAAATGACGTCGTTGTTTTGTGAAATACAGTCAAATTAGATCATTTATTTTCTTTTATGTCAGTTATTGTTTTTTTAAATTTTTCGAATAATTGACAAACATTCTCCGTCTCCAGTCTTGTTAAATTCTACTTTTTATAAGAGTAATATGAGTTTGGGACTGTTGGGCATAAATCTATCAAATGAATAAAAAAAACGGATACATTATTCCATGAAGAGAATATCTGTTATCATTTGTATCATGATGACATCATTCATAAAGAATAAAGGAACATGCTAACACTTCATTTGAGGTCCTTCTATTCAGCACCTTATAAACCCTTTATTAAGAATGTTTTAACAAGGAGTTTATAATACAGGATCGTGAAGGACATTTTTAAGGGATTAATACAGGCACAGTATTTCTTTTTTTTTATACAGTTTTATCATTTATACTATTTATACACCAGCCTCAAATTAAAGGCGCCCACAGTAGGAGTTAAAGTTGTCAACAAAAACACAAATCTGTTGACAACCACATCCGAGTTGTGCTGTACACCGTTTATTAATGTTTTATACAGCGCTCATTTTATATAAGCTGTTTGTGCGGCTTTGACGAAAAGATATGCAGCTCCACATTCACAGGCCTGAGCCTTCTGACACTTTATTAAAATTATGTGGATGAGCCATTTAGTACATAATGGCGAGCTGCCATTATTGAGTCACTCAGGAGTAAACGCCGGACTTTGCGGCGTAATAAATACGCGGCGCTCGGCGTTGGTGTGTGTGTGTGTGTGTGCCTCGGAGATGCCGGCTCTCACATCAATTGGAGATTAGCACCGGCAATCATGCAGAGGTATGTCAGGGATGCAAATAAGGTCATTAGTCCACGGGCCTAATGGTAGGTCGGGAGAACAGGAGGAGGTGGCGTGGGAGGGAGGAGGAGGAGGGGGAGGCGGCGAGGACCGAAGATATTCATAACGTCTCCCTGCGATTCATTAACTAACACCAAACAATTTGATGTGACGGCACAAGGCGCCGGGCGATAAAAACAGAGTGGGATATTACGGGGATTTGATTTGCTTTTTGATCTGCGGCAGGAAGTTGGTTTCCAGGAATTAATGTTCGACTCGGGTCGCCCCTCATTTCGTGCGGCGTTGCTAATGCGCCGCCGCTGATGGCACAGTGGCAGAGTCTCTCCTGGTGGACAGTACCGCTCCCGAGCGTAACCCCTTAAGGGTCCGCGTGAGTGTATTGCGAGCGAGTACACACAAGTGCAATCAAACGCACACACACACACACACACGAGTGTGGCCCGGGGCGGTCAGGCATTAACCTTCAGAGTAGGTTGAGGGGAGGGAGAGGTTTGTCTAATTGTTGGATGGACTTGGTGGTGCTGAGGAGACTCCCGCCGAGAAGGAAAGGCCTTCAAGGTGACGCGCTGTTTGGTTTAGTGCTGCGAGCCGCTCCATTATTTAAACAACACGCCGTACGGGGAAAAAAAGCCAGTCTTGAAAAACACATTTCTTCCATTTTGAGGTTGTCGTGGCTGTGTAAAGGCAGGCGGTTATGGAGGGAAGGAGGGATGGATGAATGCATCCTCATCCTCCATGGCCACTCATGTCGGTGTCAAGGCAGCGTGGCCAGAGAGAAGAGAGAGAGAGAGAGAGTGTCAATGCTGTCCGGTTACTAAAAGTTAGATGACCCGGGGGAGTGGGAACACTGGGATTGTGTGGAGAGCCTCGGCAGATTTGCTCCACTCTCTGAGAGAGGGGTAAACACGTCCGGATAGATGAACGTACAGACGTCTGCCAAACCCTTTCTTCCCCCTGTTCCCACAGATCTCACTCGGAGTGCTCCCTTCATCCACGACACAAGTGGCGAGCTAACTGACACGAGCTGATGTGATGAGGATGAGAATCATGAATGTGTGCTTTCTGTTTGCGCGGTGGCGTGCGTTCCCCCGCACGCCGCCTTCACCGCCGGCTCAGGTTGTTTCAGACATTCCTGAAAAGTCACATGAGATTCTCTCTTTTTTTATTTATTTTTTTAAACTCTCTTTCTCTCTCAGCTCCATTAAAACAGAAATGGGGGGGAAAAGGAGAGATTTTTTTTTCAAGTAATCACACTTACTCAATATTAATAGGAACAGTCTTGTATAAAATAAAGCAGCTAAAACCCCGTAATGCAGACGGCGGTGTAATTAAAGATGAATGTGTAATGGAGCCTATTTATAGAAGTTGAACCGACTGTTATCCAAATCGTGGGGCTCACTTCAGGTGTGAGCAAATGTGCCATTAAAAGAGAACCAAAGCAGAGGCACCGCGAGTCGAACACAACACACACTGGGAAGTGAACCTTGCCCTCGGGTCGCGGCGCACTGAAGAACATCCTGGTACTGTGGGTTAAATATCAAGCAATTAAACTAACAAAGGGCGTAAGGACAGCGGGGCGGAGAGTGGAGGTGGGCGGTTGAACATGTGCTTGAATTCTCAAATAGGTACTCAGGAGAATTTTTTTCTTCGGATGTGCGAGTCAGTGTGTGACACAATTATCTCAGGGAGGGATTCTGGGTCAAAGGATAATGAGTTCACTCAGTTTATATTCTTATTTTCTTGACGACTGTATTTTTCCGTCATAATCAAATGAACAGTAGAAATAAAAACAGGAGATAATGAGGGCGTTACCTCACACATGTACCGCGGTGTCAGTAAAGCAGGGGGGGGGTGTGTGTGTAATCTGCGGGCACTCACATGTGTACTGGCGGGGAGTATCCGGGGCTGCCGTGTCCGTTGGTGTCCAGGTGGTCGAGTGAGCCGTTGAAGCCGTCGTGGGCCGAGTGCATCAGGGTGGGGGGGCTGCCGCCCAGCAGTCCGTGCGGACTCCCGCCCAGCATGCCGGGCGGGAGGATGGACGGGTCTCCGCCCAGGAGGCCGTGGCAGCCGCCGCCCATCGGGCCCGAGGAGCCGCTGTTCATGAGGCCGGGGGTCCCCAGCAAGGGCAGGGAGGTCTCAGCCAGAGCAGCCTGCAGCCACGTCAAAAGGGGTGAAAGAGTTGAAGAGTGTAAAGGCTGAGGAATGGTGAGCGATCCGCGCGAGAGGAGAACGTGGCGGGGGAGATTCAACCAAGTCAACCAAGTCATTATTGAAACACACTTGTCTCTTATTCCCCCCCCCCTCCGGTGACAACTTGCTGACAACTACCTCCCCTCCAGCTGCCATTTAGATGCCCTTGCGTGGTTATTAAAAATAAAAAGTCACCCAAAACTTTTACCTCCGAAATAATAAAAACTCCTGACACTTTCGCCTGCTGCGCATTAAAGTTATATACAGCGATTACATTTTTGTGTGAAAGTTTTGGCCATGAGCACCTCGCCGGCGTACTCTACGAAGCCAAATCACTTATGACAGCTTAGATAAATATTAATGCACATGCCCTTGCATTTGCACACGCCACTATCAATCTGGGGTGGCTGCACACGGCAAAAAGAAGGGAAGGGGGGGGGGGGGGGGAGAGAGAGAAGAGAAGGGACAGAATGAGAGAGGGGCAGTTGCTTCCTGGTTCGACCACAGGGTGGCCTTCTGAGTCCGACGGTGCACAGGAAAGAGAGGGAGAAGGGCAGAGAGAGAGAGAGGAAGGTGAAAGAGAAGAGATACGGAAGCACACGAGCAGAGAAAGAGGCGGAAACGCGAGTGTAAGGACAAAAAGAACCCGCTTGCTCTTCGCCGTGTGTGAGTGTGTGTGTGTGTGTGTGTACTAACGCCGAGCCCTATTGTTCACGGCAGCCGTGCTCCCTCAGTCAGCCGTCAGGCAGCCGTCTTGCCTGTCAGTCACACCAACAGGCAGCCAGTGAGTCAGAGCTTCTCTGAGGCTTTTGATTCATACCTGTAAGCTGGCGTTTAGTGAACTTCCATAGCCGAGACTGGAGGGAAGGTTCTTGACAAGTGATGGGCTTCTGGATACACGGAGGGAGAAAAAAGAAGAGGAAAGAAATGAGTTAAACCTGGAACTTGTTTGTATTAAATGCATCAATTTAAACTAGGGCTGTGAAACGATTACAATTTTTAATCGGATTAATCACAGGTTTTTGTGGATTAATCATGATTAATCACATATTACCGATATTCTCGGTATATTTTGTGAGAACATAGAGATTTATGACAAAAGACGGATATATACATTTATACATTCTTCTATACAATGGTGCTGCAACTCAGCAGTTATTTAGCAGTTTTCTTCCATATGGAACATTAATACATCTTCATCCTAAACAGAATGTTTAACCCTCCTGTTACCTTTCGGGTCAATTTGACCCCATTCAATGTTTAATGTCGGTGTTCTTTGGGGTCAATTTGACCCCAGGCTGTTTTTCACTGTGTCAAACATATCAGAAATATCAACTTGTTATTTATTTAAAGGGCTATTTAGGTAGTCAACAAACAAACATAAAGTACCTCACACTTAAACTTGGGAAGCAATATTAATTCTAATAATTTTCTGGAGGTTTTAATTGCTGGGGTCAAATTGACCCCGAGGGTAAAATATGTTAGTAAATGTAAAGGTAACAGGAGGGTTAAACAGAGCAATTTTCTCTTGTTTGTCAACCATTAACTCCACCATGATACAATCTAAAGGTGGACAGATTGACAAGTGACTTTTTTTGCTCGGTCCCGATGCGCGCACGGAGCTCTGTGGCGCGCCAGACGGAGATCGATAAGTGTTAACGCAACGCGAAGAGACAGAGATGACATGCTGCTGTGGAGATACGATCAACAACAGACGTTTAGTTTAATAAAAGAACAAAGACGTGCTCTAGAGAACATGTCAGGGGGCGGGCCAATCTCTTTAATGTCATGCGATCTACCAACACTACGCCGCGATCGACGTGTTGAGACCCTGATCTACAGGAAGTAAAAGTCGTAACAAGGTTTCCGTAGGTGAACCTGCGGAAGGATCATTACCGATGAACAGACCGTCTGCATGAGAGCGGACAGAGTTCAGATTGAAGTGGTGTATTGGAAGCTCATTTTGCAAGTTACTTTTTTTTCGTCCCGACGACCAACAACAGACGGATTGGAAGCTCATTCTGCGCATGCGTTAAATGCGTAAAAAAAACCCCAACTAGTTAAACCTGTAATTGAATTAACTGAGTTAACGCGTTATTTTTCACAGCACTAATTTAAACAGAAGATATATAAAATATTAGTAACCGAAGAACAAATTGCAAAAAAAACAAGAAGGCTTGAAAAGTCCATACAATTAAAAAAAAAGTGGACAGAAAAGGGGACGGAGAGAGCGAGCGAGCGTGTTTTCAAAGGAGAGGGCTTCATTTGGCCCTCTGATCCTCTCCGTGTCAACGACCTTCAGATCTAGATCTGACGGGACTTGTACCCTGTGATCTTCTGTGACCTGCGTCTCTGGTACTCCATCTCGTCGACCGTCCACACCGCCCCCTTCACGTTCTCCACGCGCACAAAGCACTTGTGCAGGCTCAGGTTGTGGCGAACGGCGTTCTGCGGAGACACATGAGACACAGGTCAGGGGGATGAGGTAAAGAACCAATCGCATTCATTCATTAAGCATCGAGAAGGAAAAAAAACCCCGAAAGGCTTGGAAATTGATTTTTTTCCCTTCCTCCTTGCATTTTGAAGAAATTCTTAACATTCACGCACCATTGATTTAATTAGTAAAAATTGAGTGAGAGCGAATGCTCTTACAAGTCCTGCACACAGTACATATCAATCAGAGTAAGTAGGCTAAAAGGAGGTAATCAGCATAGCGAATGGCTTATGGTGGTGACAGAAGTGGTAATGCCGGCCTTGATAATGGTGATGTCAGTAACCCTTTCTGCTCTGCTCCAGGAAAGCATTTCTCTTAATGGACACATCGCTTTAAAGATGACAGTATTGCAAGAAAAAAAGACAGTCATCGGGAGGCCCTCGTGCCAGTGTGTGTGTGTGTGTGTGTGTGAAAGAATATGGAGGATTAAGGTGAACTGTATCTGACATCAATATGTCCAAATATTCTCCATGGTGTCACATCGGGTGTTGAATACATGCTTAAATGACACATTTCCTCTCGATTGTATGACGGAAAGCTGTGTTTGGATTAAAGCGGCGTATATCGGTCGTACAATAAACCAGTGAGGTGTCTTCATTAATTACAAAATAAGGAAAACCTATTGAAAAAAGTCCTCCTATATTAATATGACCATACGGCCATAATTAAAACATGCATCAGACTCTACAAATAATAACCTTGGCTTTAATATCCCTGCCTCTCGTATTTATCATCTCCCTTAGCTCGGTGTGTACCGCTCGTTCTCCGGGAAAAAAGGGACAAAAAAAAGAAGGAGAAGAAGAAAAAAACTCATAAGCAGATCTCGCATCTGACCTGAAAATCCCAGGATTTGATTGATCTTAATGCCCATGGCTCTGAATATGATAATTTTAATATTAATGAGCAAATGAGCAGTTTTATTATGCATGCTATATAGTTAGAACTAATAAGCTTCTGGGTGAGAGAGAAAGAGAGAGAGGAAAGGGGGGGGGGGATCCTTCTTTTGAGCTGTTGAGACCAAGCTGAGATATTAAACTACCTTTCATTTCTTTCTTTCTTCTCTCTCTTAAAAAAGGAAAGAAGATAAAATAAAAATGTTGCACATTAATCAGATGACAAGCGCTGATCATCCCACCGATGCTCACAAAGGCAACTGTGGAGAAGTGGATGTAAATAGGTTCCCTCGGTTATTGTGCGCGCCGGGAGACGGAATCTTTCTCTAATGTCATTGTGATCGCGTTAGCTATTTCATCGCAGGAATAAAAGGGAGCTTGTCTTTTCTTCTTCCTCTCTCAGTAAAGCACGGAAAATAAACAAACACATTTGAAATGGCACACGTGTGCAGCAAACAACCGGCAAACAACACCTCTGAGAACACGCGGTGTCGTAACATCGCCGCGCGGCAACAACACGGCGCCCACTGTACCCGGCAGACGGGGGAAAAGGGCACCGATCCCTCTGCATGCCCTCCTGAATTGGTGATCACACGCCCATGCGCTCATTTGCATCCCAAATCCAAATTAATTCACTTTGCTAAATCTAGTGGCGCGCCACGTCTCGCATACTGATGAGCGGGGCTCGTGGCGCGTCTCTCCCTCCAGTCCTGTGCTCGGCCACAAAGGGGCGAAAAAGGCGGCTAACGAATGACGCGCCGGGGCCACGGGACACAAAACACACCGGCGCCGTTAGCGAGGGCTTTCTTTATCAGCAGGCGGACACACACACACACACACACACACACACTCCGGGTGAGAACACTGCGGGAGAGACCTTCTTTTTAATCATCTTTGTGGAGGAAGACGGGACAATAAAGTTGTCGGGACAGATTTACAAATGGGCCCTTTGTGTACTACCTCCGATTCTCACTTTAGCTCCTCATGAACGCATCTTTAACCCTCCTGTTACCTTTAGGGTCAATTTGACCCCATTCAATGTTTAATGTCGGTGTTCTTTGGGGTCAATTTGACCCCAGGCTGTTTTTCACTGTGTCAAACATATCAGAAATATCAACTTTTTTATTTATTCAAAGGGCTATTTAGGTAGTCAACAAACAAACATAAAGTACCTCACACTTAAACTTGGGAAGCAATATTAATTCTAATAATTTTCTGGAGGTTTTAATTGCTGGGGTCAAATTGACCCCAAGGGTAAAATATGTCAGTAAATATAAAGGTAACAGGAGGGTTAAACATTGAATGGGGTCAAATTGACCCGAAGGTAACAGGAGGGTTAAACCACAGTGTGTGTGTGTGTGTGTGTGTACGCGAGAGCCCCATGTGAGCGCACATCTCTGGCCGACCCCAGTCGCAAAGCTGAGAGCTGGTTAACAGGCCAACAGCCATCTTTCTTTTTGATTAAACCAATGGCAATGCGAGAGAAGGTGGTTTCAGGACTCGGGAGGTGGAGGGTGTCTCTCTAAACAAAAGGTGCTGATGATGGAGTGGCTGCTGTATAATTAGTGCAGCGCAGCCCTCTTCCTCTCCACCACGCCAAGCCTCTGCTATTAATTGCGGCCGAATTAGGAAAACGACAGCTAAGGCAGAATAATTCCTTCAGCTGTCGTCTCCAAACAGAAACCCGGGCCGGAATGAAGGGACAAAATAAATAAGGGGGCTCTATTCACGAGAGGGGTTAGGGCGAAGGGGTGCGGGGCATTAATTGCTCGGCGCTGGTATACATATATGCTTTCTTATGTTTTTTTACTTTAGCGATAGTCGAGTGAAAGGGCGAAGCGAGGTGGAGGTGGAGGGCGGCGTCCAGGGGGGGGGTTACCTTCCAAGTTGCGGCGTTGCGTCTGAAGTAGGCGAACGTGCGCGTGAACCAGCTGTAGATTTCATTCAGCGTTAACTGCATGTCGGCAGAGTCCATGATAGCCTGAAATGAGATGACGTCAAATAATGGTTTACTAACGAGACCACGTAACTGACGCGCACACACACACACACCAACGGACTGAGAAAGCTGCCATGATTCATGCAGCAATTAATTTTAATCTAATCAGGCAAAGTTAATTTATTTCCCACTCACCTGTCTTATGAGGGTTGCATAAGTAAATGGCGGTCTGACATCTGCGTTCTTATAAAACTCGTAGTTTGGGGCAATCTCCGGAAAAATAAATACTGTGTCACCACCTGAAATAATTGGTAAATGTTATTCCTTTAGGTATTGAATTTACTCAAGGTTACATCAAATTAAAAGGGGGGGAGACAGAAAGGGGAGGAGGGGGAGAAAAAGAGAGGATGGGGTGGGGCGGGGTGTGAGAGGGGGCACATCAAATCAGCATTTTCTATGTCTAACAAAATGCATTTTTAATTAATCTCTCTCGTGAGAGATCTTAAACACTCATACATCCATAAAATGAGATCCGTGTAGTTAGTTAGGGTGAAGTTGAATAATTTATACGTCTTCACACTAAACACAGAGAGTAAATATCAACATCAAAGATGGACCGTTTAAAATGCTAAGCTTTAATACACGGCATGTCTTAATGCAATAAATATTGTATTTTTCCACCATTATTTGAACTTAATTAACATTCATGTAATATTTATGCACAGAGGAAGTTCCTCTCTATTTACATATAGAGTGATTAAACACAGGCTTGCTTTTATCAACCCAGACGTCTCCCATTGCTAAGACCAACAAGCCTATGTGGCTGTGTGTGTTTATGTCAGTGTGTGTGTGTGTGCACATGCATGTCTGTGTGTGTAAAAAAAGCAGGGAAAAAAAGCACTGCAACGCAATTATGGGTTGAGTACGATTAATAGTGCATTGTTCAGGGTTGAGGTCATTTGCAATTTCGATGTCATTGTATTTGAATAGAAACTCGGTTTAAAAGAGAAAAAAACAAGTGTTCAAGTCAACAAATTCAGAATTTTATAATTTGAATCAAACGTGTCAAATGAGTGACACAATTCAGAAACATTGACATCCAATAGCCCACCGTGTTAATGCATCAGTCTGTGTGTGTGTGTGTGTGTGTGTGTGGCTCCATTCATATTGTACTCAAGCAATTGAGCAGATGAATTTCACAACACAAAAGCGTTATATATATATTGCTTTTTACCCCCTATGGATTCACATGCCATCAACTCACTGATCACATGTCTGTGTGACGAGTCGTCAGTCCCACCTGACGACAGAGGCATGCAGTATTTGTCCGAGTGGCGTCTGCGCATGGCTCCCATACTGGGGACGTTCGCTCCTCCCAGTATTGATGGCACCTGGGGCATGGCGGCCATGGGGGTGATGGGCGCTGTGGGCGTGGTGGGCGTCTGAGGTAAGTTGGGGGGCGATGCGGAGGGCAAGTTCTTGGACATGGTGATGCTGGACACCAAGTTGAGCTGCAGGAAGAGAGAAGCGGCGGGAGAGAGAGAGACAGACGCAAGCAGCAGGAGAGAGAGGGAGAGAGAGAGGGAGAGAGAGAGGCATTATTTTGTGGTTCCTCTGACAGAGCCGAGTGGCTGCTCTCCTCCTCTCTCACACAGCTGTGTTTCCACTAACAAGACTCGTGGAGAGGAGCCAGCCCATCGCCACTAATTACAACCACCAAATTGTATCATAAGAATTCTAATTAGAGCATGCTGTTCCAGATTATCCAACGATCAGCCTCCGTGTTATCCCAGCCCCATCTTTCTTTATCTCTCTATTTATCACTCCCCCCCCCCCCTACTACAATCACCCAGCCTCAGTCCACACTGGAGCGATGAGCTGGTGGAAGCGCTGTTCGCTGTTCGGTGGGAACCGGGCCACGAGGTTCCAGAGCCGCGACCCAACTCATGACGTTATGAGCGAAAGGGGAACCGTTAAGTTGCTGTTGGGGCCCCGTCGTCGTAGATATTGGTGGAACCAGTAAGTGAGAGAGTGTAATAACCCGGCTACATTACTCATTCGTTCATAAATCGGATAAAACATCAACAACACAACTCATTTTTTTTTTTTTTTTGTCAATTGTGTTTATTCTCAAAAGCAGAGTACACAGTTTATACATTGAACTTGTCATTTTTCATTTTTTGCCCCCCATCCCAACAGAACAAATCGAACAAATCGCACTGCTTGAATTGTCAAAAAGTATTAGTAGTATTACACAAAAGTGAAAATAGTGTAGGAGGCAATACAGTCAAACAGAAACCAGAAATGAGTTTGAGACATTTAAAAAACAAAACAAAAAAAACATCAAAGACAACAGAAATGGCTTATGAGTCTAATGAGAGAGTCTTCAATTTATTAAAGTATTGGATAATCGGACCCCAACGAGAACTTGATTTTCTCCAATTTTAAGAAGAACACTAGATCCTTGAGCCACAAGGAGGAACTGGGAGGGCGAGGTGACTTCCAGTCCAGGAGGATTCTCCTTCGTGCCAAGAGGGTTGAGAAAGCAATTATATTTTTGTGTTTCTTCATCAGAGTCTGCTCTCCACTCCCCTGAACACCAAAGATGCACATCCAGGTGCTGGGTAAAATATTTAGATTAAGTGAAACTAGAAGTCATTCTTACGGTTATGGTGGAGTAATAATCGCCAGCGAGACTCCGAGTCGAGGTTCATGTTCTTTCTCTGAGATAGATGAGAGACACTTTTAAATAAAACAAATGTGGCGTGGACTCCCAGTCCACGCCACATTTACTCTCCTGCTTCGGCCTCGGGGACCTCTGACGCGAACGCCGTCCGCGCTCGCTCATCGTCCGGCTTTTCCACCGGTTTTTTTTCGCGCTCGCTTCCCCCAAATCTCATGTGAGGGGCTCTAACCGACTGGAAAATTCCTAACTGACCTTTTAGTCCGCAGCGCTAATTTAGCCGGAATGGTAATGACATCGTTACGTATTCAAACCAAATGGCCTTAATTGTGAGTCGACAAGTGGAATGCATCTCGGTGCCCAGAGTTTGGATTAGAGGCGACTTGAAAGAAGGAAGGGAAGAGAGGGGGGGGGGGGAGAAGGTATCGGCGGCCATTCGTGGCATGTGTTGATAAATAGGATAAAATGTCAAGTTTGAAAGACTCCAGTGGACATCGGGGTTTTCAGATGATAATTATATGCCCACTTAGCTGTAATGAGCTGCTACAGAGTGGGCTGGCTGCATATACTGGCCTCTGTGGACTATATATAAATATATATATATATATACTATTATATATATATTTGTGAAAAGTTTTTGGAAATGTTTGATTACACATTATTCCCATTTTATCTGCCTTGTTTTGCAAAGCACTTTGTAACATTGTTTAGAGTGCAATATAAATACATGTTATTATAATTTTCTTTCAGAAATCTACGAATGATAGTGTTTCATGGTCACTAACATACATTTATTCATATTATGTCATGTGAAAAGGCCATGAACTTCATCGTGGTTACGGTCATGACGTGTGTGTGTGTGTGTGTATAACATGATTGCTCACTCCCTGCATCCTGCTACAGTGTGAGATAAACAATTACATACTGTGTGGCAGGAAACAACCTCAGAATATGTAAACCAAATTCAAAATAAATGCCTTCATGCGCGCGTGTCAATTTGTTACGTCAAAACTGAATTTGTTTTCTTTTTTTTACAGCAACGAGCGCGACGTGTTTGTATCCCATTATCTTTTTCGCTAAATAGAATATTGTACACGGTCAAACGGCTGGAGGAGCGAGCACTTTGTCACCTCTCGCTCATCTGAATACAGACTCAAGATTGAGAGAGAGAGAGAGAGAGATTATTATTCAGAACTTGCAGCCTTGCTAACTTTGATTTCCATCCATCCGTGGCATGGCCAAAAGGTATCATTTAATGAAGTGTGATTCAGAGCATAAATGGGGTCATATTGGAGACGGGGCGCCGGCGTCCGGCGTTGGTTGTTCGTGAGCTTCATATTTTATTTTTAAAACACGACATATCACGCAGACGTCTCATATTTATCAGACGTCCCGGCTGTTTCTGTGCTGCACCGGGGCGGAAATCCACGGCGTCATTTGAAGTCCGACAACCATCTCTCTATTGTTATGTCTGTTCACTTTCGCCACACACACACACACACACACACACACACACACACACACACACACGTGCATGTTGTTCGCCGCGTCAAATCTTCATCTTAAAGGAAGCGGTGGGGAGTCTTAAAACTGAGGACTTAACTGTTCGTTTAAGAATTCGGTCTGAATTGCCCCCACCATTAAATGCAATTAGCCGCTCTTTCATGTGTGCTTTATGAAATGCAATACTTCATTAGCATCATTCATTCATATTCAGGCGTGGATTATGGGCTGCACATTCGTTATTGGACGAGATGGCGAGCAAGCTGCTGGAGTTTTGAAGATTACAAAAAAAGAAGCTACACAGAGAGAGAGAGAGAGAGAGACAGAGACAGAGACAGAGAGAGAGAGAGAGAGAGAGAGAGAGAGAGAGAGACAGACAGACAGACAGACAGACAGACAGACAGACAGACAGACAGATTGAATAATAAAAAGGGAGTTTGATTCCTGATGGAATTATGGGATAATTATGCTATCTTGTGATTATCTACATTCTATGATGAGAGGTGATGAGGAAAATTATTCTATTGAAAGTAGGCACTTACTAAGCAGCGGAAACACGCTAACAATGTTTTGCTCTGAAGCATTTCTAAAAACGTCGAAAAAAACGGGAAGGAAATAATGTTTGCTAAAATGTATCATATTAATATTAAATCCAAATACTGGCTGGGAGAAACGTATTCATAATCATTCAATGTAGAAGTAAAAAAGGCGAGAGACAGAGAAGGCAGAATGACATCTCTTTACCTCCTCCAGGACCCCTTTTCACCAATTTTGGGGATATTTCTTTCTCTCCGCAACCAATTTCAGCCGCGCCGCCGGTATTTACGTCAACATACCCTCCGTCTTCTCCACTCGGCTGTAATTTACAGGGGTTTGTTGTTCAAATGACACGTTTTCTCCTCTGTCATTTCGCTGTGGAGTGCGCCCGCGGCCACCGAGCCAAATAGTCATCAGCGGCCAACAAGTTGTTTTGGCCATTATAT
This sequence comes from Pseudoliparis swirei, assembly GCF_029220125.1. Taxonomy (NCBI): domain Eukaryota; kingdom Metazoa; phylum Chordata; class Actinopteri; order Perciformes; family Liparidae; genus Pseudoliparis; species Pseudoliparis swirei. Next base: position 11,845,472 of record NC_079397.1, on the reverse strand, counting down.
CAATCACAAAGAAATGACCCGGCGTTTTAGCCGAGGACTCCGGCGCTCCCGCAAACTCTATTGTCCTTTCACGGTCGCACAATAGCTGGTATGAAGCAGATATAACTCTGTATTACAAATAATGTCCCCCCCACCCCCACCCCCCTTTCATCGAGCTGTCACTCACTCGCACAACCGCCGAGTGGCTAAACTGTTCATTTTCTGTGTGTGGGTCTCATTCCCAGACGAGCCTGTTTACGCCGGCCGGAGCAATATGCACTCACTGGTTTGGGAGATGACTTGGGTTCCGAGGGCCGCATGTGCAAGTGGGCCATCATCGCCTGAAGACGCTCACGTTCTTTAGAAAGCTGTTAAGAGAGGAGAAGAAGAAGGAGAAGAGAGTACATTAGAGGAGATTAGAGGAGAGGAATCGAAAAAAAAGGGATGAGAATAAATAATATGAGGCAGAGCATTGGGGGGACAGACAGACAGACAGACAGACAGAAGATGTCTCACATAAACCAGGTGAGAAAGAGACGGTTCTGCTGGTGATGGAAGGAGAACATGAGGTCGGGGGGTCAGGGGAGGGGGAGGGAGGGGGCCAAACAAATAGCATCTCATCTTTTTGTCAATATCGGAGATTTAGGTCAGCGAGACTCTGACAGTAACAAGCTAGTTGGGCCATAAATGAGGCGGTCCTGAGCGTCTGCTCAAAGGCCCGCGGACCCCGCTAGGGGGATGGAGCGCAGCCGGCCGCTGCCGAGAGGTGAAGGGGTCCTCCAAACAGGGTGCCAGGCGGCCCCGCCTCCCAGGTCCAGTTAGTGGCCCCGGCCATCGCCTATCATCAATCTAATTCACAGGGAGTGACAGGGACCGGACCGCGTGAAAGGCTCAACCCCCCCCCCCCAACACACACACACACACACACACACACACACACACAGAGGTGCACACACAGACAGAGCTGGGCCTCATTACTAGTGACGGCTCTCATGGAGAAAAAAAAGAGAGGAAGAAAGGGATGGTGGGAGTAAGGAATGAAATAAAAAAGGGGAAAGAGGAGAGACAGGACCGACAACACAAGTGCACTGTAATTGGTCACACTGTAAAGCACATGCTTCAATAGATTTGTGTTTCAATGAACAAACACAGAAAATGAAATTAAATAACAGAAATCCCCCTACTTCCTTTTTAACGGGCCAACAGAATCTATTTACTTTTAAGACCAGATGCTTAACAATTAAATATAAACTGTTTATCGCACCGTAAAGTAAGTATGTGCTTGAGGAGGCGCTCGGCTTTACTAGAGAGAGCACCGCATTTCCAAGTGGATCTTTTTCATAACGCAAACCTTTTCGCCATTAAATGCTTCATATCATGTAGCAGTGGTGTATTGATTCCATTTTAAATTATAATAACTTTATATCTGACCGGCGATACGATCGCCTGCAAAGCATGACGGCCTGGTTTCTGGCCGAATGAATATTTCCGGTGTCGTTTGAGCCGAGTTGAAAACATACGTGTCTATTTGTTTCTGAAGGAGGAGCGGCGGCAGTCGGCGGTGCCGAGTAATAATGTCGCTCAATCAGCGCTCTCATTATCTAGCCAGCATGACTTCTTAATAAGGTCACGCTCCACCGACTGAAAATAGTTCCCTCCTTTTGAGCTTTCTTCAGGTGCAAAGTGCAGTTAATTAACACAGCAGACCGGGAGAGAGATGCGCTCGCTATTAATTGGAAAGAAAAAGAGAAGGAAAATAAATAAATAAAATAAAGCACACGCTTAATTCAATTAAAACCGCCATAATGGCTTTGGTTGTAAGGCCTGAGGATTCCTTTGTTTCGTGGCTTTGTTGAATTCTGCAGGACCTGCTCGTCTGGAAGTGTGACGCAGACCACAGCACGGCCCTCCTCATCCTCACATGACTTTCAAGCTTTTTTTGTTTGGACGGTTAAGCGACAGGAGAACGGCGAAAAGAAATATAACATTCCATATTGCTCTGTTCCAACTCTGCACTGAGGTGTGTTCCTGCTCTTTATTACTCGACAGACAACTTACTTGTATTTCCAGCTGCTGTACGACTTGCATTTGGACTCTACACTGGGCTGTGCTCCGATCATCGAGGGCATGTTCACTGTTTAAATGCCTGGAGAGGGAGAGAGAGACAGAAAATACATTTAAAATCTATCAAAGATGTCAAAGCTAGCAGCAAACAGAAAGCTCCATTCATTTCCCCCACAGTCAAAATGGCGGTGGGTGATAATTACAGTATCAACTTCACCAGCGATTTTTGTTTTAATGATAATATTTCCATACCGGGACAATCATCCATAGGATACGGTTCGGAGCCATTGTTCGGCTGTGAAATGAGCTAATTAGAAGTAACATGACGGTGTGTGGTGCCATGTTTTACATGACAATGGGCCGGTGCCAGTCGAGATGGCTAACTTCGGCGCCGCCGCCGCCGAAGCGCCGCTTTTTCTGCAAGAGAATAAAAGATGCTTGCCCAGCAGAACGACTTTGTCTCCTTCGTTTACCCGAAAACAATACACACAATTTAACACCGGCAACATTTGACACACACAAAAGCAGCTCTTCCGCTGAAGGTGCATTATCCGGCAGCAGACATATTAAAACGTATCTGGTGTGTTCGCCTCATTAAAAGGAAAAAAGGCAGCCAGACAGCCATAACAGTCAATGAGAGTTCTTTTCTCTTTTTTGTGTGTGTGTGTGTGTGTGTGTCTTGATTGGATTTCGTCTGTAGGAAACAAAAGAGCCTCGCCATTAAGTTAGACCTTTATTCCTGTTAAAGCACACATATGCACACACACACACACGCGGGGCGAAAGGGGTTTCTAAAGTGTTGTGATGCTGGGTAATGAGCCTCTATCTAAATGATCATTGGTGACAAACTCACAAAGCAAGCTTTGAGGAGGCATGCTTATGAAATGCCAGAGCTGCCACTTTATCTCCAGTAATTATAGGTTAGCTTGCAGACCCTTCAATGATCATTTACAGCGCTGCCTCCAGTGCATTAGAGGGAGTACAGAATCTCTCTCTCTCCCTGGGTTTCACTTTATCTAAGAACACACACACACACACACACACACACACACAGCACGCACTCGCTTCCAACTTGCACAAACAGCGATTGGATGCAGAAACACACACTCCCACCACACGCACTCCTCCATTCTCTTCCACACCCCTCACTTCTTGTTTATCTGCAATGTGCAAAACAAGAACCCATTGAGCCGGATTCTCTCGGCCTGCCAATCAAAAGCTGAATAGAACATTTGTAATCACAATAGCTCTGTACCTTTCAATTACGCCGTGCACATAAAAAATTCAAAAACCATACCGTCTCATCCCTGCTTATACTTTTGTCACCATTTCACGTCTATTGCTCCGAATATTTTTTTTCCTCCATTATGAATCAAGAAAGAGGTAGCATTGAGAGAAGGAGGGGCGGGGAGAGGGATGGATGAGGGATAGCAGGGCGGAGAGGGGAGGGACGAACCGGAGGATTTCTCCTGCCCTGTGCCTAATTGCTGTTTCAGAATGCGCATGCGAGAAGGGGGCATTACATTAATCATTTAATCACGTCCCTCGCAGGATGAGGGAACTAATGTTGCAAATACCCTTTTCATTTCACTGCCCATAATGCTATCTTATGCACTTGATGTATGGCGTGTGTCATGAATTACAGCTGCTTCAAAAGCACAGAGCGGGCTGCTCGCTGTCCCTGAAGATACCTCATTACAAAAAAAAAAAGAGGGAAGGGGGGGATTTTTTATTAAGTTTGCCTCTCATCGACAAGCTGCTTGTTTTTCTTACATTTGGTCAATGTGTGTGTGTGTGTGTGTGTGTGTGTGTGTGTGTGTGTGTGTGTGTGTGTGTGTGTGTGTGATAAGGCCTGTCGACGGCGCTCTAGCCGGTTATTTACTTCCACACTCACACCTTCCACCGCTGGCCAGTTAGCGGGGCCATTACAGCCAGATTACTACATGCATTTATGAAATATTAAAATGGCAGTGTGTCCTACTGTGCAATAATAATGTCACACAAAGACAAAAAAATAAGAAGGGGGCGGGGGGGGCGCCCAGAAAACGGGCAAATGGACAACAGTAATGAAGGAATGTCTTATTTACTGAAATGTGGGCACAAAAGTACTTTGTCTCTATATTTGAGCTCCTTCCATCCCTAGGATTATTATTATTATACCTTTTTTTTTTTTACACTGAAAAATATCATGACACTGGAGCTCTGATCCTGGCTGCCTTTTGAATTCTTGTCCTGTATTTATAATGCAAATCCTTTGTAGGTGAAAATGGACACAATTTATATTTGTAAATAGAAATAACTAAATCCAGCTAAACTGCGGCGTCCAGTTGTGACCTGCTCCGCCTGGAGGTCAGGCCCTGTTGATGTTTACTGTTCACGCCTCAGTTTAGAGGAACATCGATTTCTGCCTTGAAGAGGGAATTACGCGTGTGATGAAGAGACCGTGTGTGAACAGGGAAGAGAGGATGGAGATGGAGACTGAGGGATGTAGCAGAGGTAGAGGAGTCAGAGCAAATAAAGAGACAAAGAGAGTGATAAATAGAGAGTGTGTGTGTGTGTGGGGGGGGGGGGGGAGGTGAGACACAGACGTTGATCACGATTTCTTTTTCTTTTTTTAAATATTGGATGCTGCCGTTTTTCTCTCCTGGCTAAAGAGACGGCAACAAAACATCTCAAAGGTGTTCTCCTCCACAGCTGTGTATATGAATATGTATAGGCCCATCAACGTCCACTAAGGGCCCGATAATAAATCTACTCAAGCCAGCATGTATGGACGAGACACTCTGGCTAATTGTCTGTGTGTATCATCAGGGGCTACAAAGGCCCCCAAACTGTCTCCTACATGTGACACACAAGTGCACACACCGACACCGAATGTAAACTAATGCAAACACACTCGTATGCAACTACACACACACACACATTGCACACCTACTGGCATGCATAAACAAGAGCACACACACACACTCCCCATGGTGGCGGTGCATAAGTAATGCCCTCCGTTTTAAAGGTCTTGTCACAGTGCAGCAGACATGTGGAGGGGGAGCCCAGCTATCCAGGGGCCAGGGGCCTGCCTCCACAGTGTGAGTGTGAGTGTGTGTGTGTGTGTACATTACATCGAGACAGAGACACTTGGCTACAGCCTTGTGGGTTTAATTAGCAGTGGGTTACAGACACCGTCGTTCACGTTAGCGGCTGAGCTTGCCATTTCAACATGGAGCCGGCATTCCTGCCAGTAATAAGCAGCGCAGATGGGTGACAGAGAGTGGAAGATAAGTTAAGCGTGTGTGTGTGTGTGTGGGGGCAATTATCTGTTTATGTCGAGATAAGATTGTGTTTTATTGAGGTGGGAGGATATTGATATCCAAGGTGAAAGGCCAAACGACGTGTATATGTTGGAGAAGAAAAGCAACAATCTGGAAGTGATGATCACAGTTTGAGATTTTTGTCGTCTTTTTGAAGCACGAACATGGGAGTGATTTAAATCAATAGGCGTCGTGGTCGTGACTTAAGCTGCAGGAAGGACGCAGAGGTTTTGTACAGGCATGGCTCGATACACATCTTCAAATGGTGCATATGAAGTGGTGTGATGTTCAAGTCTTAATTGCATTCGCTATTTTCTGTGTCAGCCATAGAGGCAATACACAAATAGCTCCGGCTCATGCACTAATAGTATTAATGTTTCTCCATCTCTTGTTCTTCTGTGACTAACGCAAACACACACACACACACACACACACACACACACCACTCAAGAAACATTCCCGAGTAATATGATTTCATTTTGAACTTCAGAGAGCTCATTCAGGAAGCCAGCCACCTCGAGGCTACCTCTTCCAGGTGAGAACACTTAAAAGCTCACTGAAGAGCTATTAAATGCTGATCTTGACAAGTTTCCTCATGCAACAAAACAACGGATGACTAAACGTGTCACCGGCGCTGAGCTCCTACAGCGAGCTCAGCTCCCCCCCCCCCCTCCCACCCACACACATAACCCGCTCCCAACTACCGACATCTAAACTGTCATCTAAATCTGACACCTGCTTTATGTAACCCCGTTTAAACGGTGCCTCTGTGTGTGTGTGTGTGTGTGTGTGTGTGTAGCCGACTGCTGGCATCTCCGGAAAAACATAAAAGGACTCTCTCTGACACCGACAATCGCTGCTCCAAGGCACGCCGCCGAGCAGCCATCTTTGTTCTGATGACGAGTCTGCCTCCTTTGTTGGTGCCTGTTTTCATGTGCTGGCTGGGTTACAGTATGGAGCCAGCCTCTGACTGTGGGGGGGGGGAGGGGGGGGTCTGAACCCAGACACTGTTCTGTTTTGCAGCAGCCGGTGTTCTGGCAAGCGTTCGTACAAAACTGTCTGCCAACCTGTGCTCTTCGCTTTAAAGTTTGAAATCTACCTGTTTTCTCTCTCACTCTCTCTCTCTCCGTCGGCATCTCTCGCTCGTTTCCGTTTGTCTCTACGAGCGTGCATCCTTTTTTCGCACTGGTTTACCAGCTTACCGGATTCACAGGCGCATTGCTTTATACGGTCCCTGCCCCTCGCCTGAATAACCAAGCTAAGCTACCGAGACACCGGATCCTTAGCGCACACAGACTTAGGTGTTCTGCGTGCGCGTGGACCGAGCGCACGGCGCCTGATGTCTTCTTTAAGGAAGTGCACAAGAGGTGACAGGACAAGAAATCAGAAAACCTGCTAATCTGATACGGGCTTGCCTGCTCACACACACATTTGTTCCCGAGCTGCAGGACAAACTCCTCTACCTGGACGTGTGGTCCGGGTTGGACGATGCAGCGCACGCAGCAGACGGGCTTTTCAAAAGCATTGGCTTCTAAAAATTATACCAGCTAGGGTGTGCTATGCTCGCTGAAGGAAACGGATTTAGGCATTGGCATGTGACACATGTTCCAAAGGGGATAAGCAAACACACTTGTCAGGCAATAGTTGGGATATACACATATATATATATATATATATATATATTCACCTCTGATTCATTTAAATCGATCGCTGTCAATTGTTGTTCCTTTGAGTGTACTGTGTGTGTTGATGGAGGGTACAAATGCAGCTTAATGTCATGTCTGCGTCTTTCAAAGACTGGTAAACACCAGTTGTTTCATGACTGTCGCATCGTTTCACAGACACACCTTTTAGCTTCATTTCAGAAGCTGCTGTAGAATTAGTGAAAGCCTGACCTAAATCCTGCAGCGGTTCCCCCACGGGTGGACTAGTTTATTGTATTAGTACTTTTTTTAAATGTATTTGTTGCTTTTCCTGCAACTTATATTACACTCGCTACTGTAGAGAAACGCATCGTTTGGAAAATACGCCCGAACAATGTCCCGATTTCAATAGTTTATGCGAATACACATGGACATTTACAGCCCGTGAAAAACACTCGCCAGATCGTTATTTCACAGTTAATTACAAATCTAATTAGAATATTCAAATTAAAGCTTTCTCTTTCTTTTTTCTTCTCTGTGTGGGAGCAGGGAGCCAGGGAGAGAGCGATAGTGAGAGAGAGAGAGAGAGAGGCAGAGAGGCTCTCGGTGAGTGGCAATGTGATAACCTGTAATCGGCAGTGCTGCAAACACCTTCTTCCTTTGATGTCCCCCCACTAACATCCTGGCAACAAAGCCGGCCAATTACAAATGAGCTAATTAACTAAATTGTTGATGGAGCATGAAGAGTTAATTCGCTCTGGCACCTGCACCATGACAACAGTGAATGAGCGCCTTTGTTGTGGAGGTAAGTGTGCGGCCGTGCGAGTTGCCATTAGCTTTTGACGCTTTCCCACAAACCTATCAGGCCCCTCCACGCCAGCCAGGAGATTTGTTATGGATCAGAGTTGGTGTGCGCCCTGCGCCGCTCGGGCTGAACCCTGTCAAGCGGCTGTCTGGGAAGGTCAGAATGCGCTCTTTGAAAGGCAGCGGTGCTTCCTTTGTCCGGCCCCCTCACAGAAGAGGAGGCGCCGTGGCGTGGGGGATAACTTCTGTTTGCTTTTCGTTCACAATAAAATAGAGACGCGTAACACAAACTGCCACACGGAGGAGCAGACGTCATTTCCCGGAGAGCATCGACGCGTCACGAGCCGCACGCTCTTACTTCAAAAACTGTCCGAAGTCCTCGCAGATGTTCTCACAGCCGGGCCACTTGCACACGCCGTGGCCGTACAGGGGGTGGGTGCCTCCACATTCTTCATGTAGTAAACTGGAGAGAGAGAGGGAAAAAACAAAGAAATAAGCAGACGAGACAGCAAAATGGAGAAGAGGAGTGAGGTGGGTCGGGGAGGGTAGCGTGGAGTTCGTGGCCTAATCTGCTCGAGGAGTTTTGGGACAATCAACAAGAACGGGGTCAGACACGTTGATCTACTCAATAACCAAGAAAGAGGAACACACAAATGTATCGACGGAGGCCGATTCAAACGGGAAACCTTTGAGCACTCGGCGGTGAGGAATGCCCATCGCTGCCCGTCCATCTCCGATCAATCAGAATGATCACGACGGGCGACTCCATTAACGTCGAGTCAGCAAAGACTAATGTGTGAGCCAACGTCCCCGATGGAGATCGAGAAAAAAGGGCCTGCCCCTCCCCGTCTCCGCCACGGCCACCATCCCATCATGTAAAGATGAAAAAATCTAAAAAATCCAGACAGCCATATCATTTTCATCAGGAGATTAATACTCTGTGTAATTTATGTTCTTTGAGGACAGGGGGTGGGTGGGGGGTGTGGGGGGGGGGGCAGGGGGTGCTCCGGCGGTTTTCCCAAATGGCACCAAATAAGTTACGGCCCCGCCTCGACAGCACATCCTATTAAAGATGACAGCTTAACCTTTAGGCTCGGCACGGGCGTGTGCGTCTGTCTGTGTGAAAACGGGAGCGAGGGTGTGTTGCGCATGTGTGTGTGTGTGTGTGGTCGACCACTATGTCCATGCATGCCTGTGTGTGGCCCGAGAATATGAGCGTGTGTGCGTGTGTGTGTGTGTGTGTGTGGGCTAGCAGAGCTCACACTATGTTTTACAGAGGGGCTTTCCCCACATCGATCCGTGGCATGTGAGTAAGCAGTGCTCCTGACAATACCCCTTGTTCGATCATTACGAGACACCACACCCCCCCCGGGACGCGGCCAGATAAAACGTCTTTCCCTCCCTTCTTCCCTCTCTCCTCTCCTTCCCTCCCCACCACCGTCTCCCGACTAAAGGTATCTTTTTCAAGCCTCCTTTTAGTGGCGCTGGAGGGATAGCATCTACTTTAAACCAATTACACAGCACTTCCACCTCCAGTGTGAGTCTCCACCGAGCATCCGCACAGGAACACACGTGCACACCGCTACCCTAAGTCCTTATTATAATATCGCCCAAGAAAAGCCTTTGAATAATGCATGGGCCAGATAGGCAGATATGTGAACAGTCAGTGTTTTGGTGCCGGCTGCATTTATAAGAGACGCCATCACAAGGATAAACATCCTGGAAACGCCACTCAAGGCATCGCGTATGCTGTTTACATGACAAGCAAGCAAAGAAGGTAATTTTCAAAAGAGAGAGGGAAAAAAAACACTAAATACTTAATGTACAAGGAGGTTACCGTGTCTCGCCTGCCAGAGAGGCGTGTTGTAAGTGCGCCTGCCTGCGTGGCTTCCTCTCCCTGCTTTTGATTTCTGTGTGCAAGCCAAGTGCGTTCGCTGGCACACGCGTTCCCCCGGGAGACGCTAATAAACTATGAAACAAACAAACAACACGTCTTGTTTTCCCTGTTGCGACAACGCCGTTATTTTAAAACGAAGACAAACACTCCGGATGGGAGCGCGCCGTTCTGACGTGTTCCTACATCATGTAACGTGAAGAGAGAAAAAAAACAACGGGGAGCGAACAAGCTGCTGCAAACTTTTCATCTTCCCTGCCTTTCTCCTCGGCGCTGCATCAAAAAGGTGAAGGGAGGGTGGGGGGGATATTTCAACTACTCTACCTCTCTCGCTCCCGCTCCCGCTCCCGCTCTCGTTCTCGCTCCCTCTCTCTTCTGTGGTTGAGGGCGGGGGACTGTCCGTTGGCGATGCAATGGTGAGAGATGGGCGGCGACGCTTTGGCGGGATTGGAGGAGGAGGTAGTTGAGGAAGAGTTGTTGGTGGAGAGGTCTAAACCGCCGCCGCAGCCACCCCCGCCGCCGCCACCCCCGCCACTGTTGCTGTGTTTGATGCCGTTGTCCTCCATGGCGTGGCCGCCGCCGCCCGCCGCCTCCGGTGACGTCCTTCCACAACTGCTGGAGCTCTGCGGGGCTCAGGCCTGCTGGAGGAATTTGGAGGGGAGCGAATAAAAGAGACGAGGCCGGGAAGGAGAGAGAGGAGAGGAGAGGAGAGGAGGGGAGGAAGAGACAATTAAATAAAATGTACACCGTTTATTGGATCAGTACGGCTGCTCAACGAAAGAGACAAAAGCTGAAGCCTGAACTCTGTAAACTTTACCCAACAGCCATAATAAAAGTTGCACGGAGCGGCGTGAGTCACCATCCGATACGGCAGACCTGAATTTGAACTCCACGACACCACGAGAGTTCTTCTCTTCTGCCCAGAAAGTCATGATTTAAACCTGTTGACAGATCACTCACGTAGCCACAGTGATGTGTGTGTGTGGAAGAACGACACAGCATTGATTACAATGAGTGTGTGTGTGTGGGTGTGTGTGCACATTCCACCTGAGATAAACCAGCTTTGTCCACAGCTTGTTTTCAGCTCGTGAACTAATTAGGCGATATTCACTTACTTTGATTTCCTCCTCACACCTCCCTGCCTGTTGTTTTCTATCAGCGCCATTTTGCCGGTAAACAACAAACATAGGTGTTTACTTGGCTCAGCAGAAGAAAATGGAGCGTGCTCTCCCCTCGCTCTCTCTCTCTCTCTCTGTCCTTTTATTCTTTCTCCTCTCGCTGGCTCTCAGTGAAGGCAGTAAACAACAACAACAACAACAACTGGGGAAAAGGAAGGAGGGGGTTGGGGAGCTGGGGAATAGAAACAGAGATGGAAAAAACAAGAAAACACAAACACAGGCAGAGCAGAGCTGAGAGGGAAACAGAAGTAGACAAAGAAAGCCACAATCAGACAAGAAGAGAGAGAGAGATGGGAAAGAATGGACGGCCAAACACAACGATCATGTGGAGAGTTAGGGACAAAGTGGATGGTAGAAGAGCATACCAATGAGGGCCGAGCAGACTTACAGACGTACTTAGAGATAACGCAGGGGGGACCCAGGTGCATACCAATGAGACAAACAACAACAGGCGTGATGGAAGGACAGAAAGAGAGAGAGCGGGACAGACGGGCGTGGAGGCGGCAGGAAGGGACCCGCACAGGAACTCACACCTGTGGGGTGAACACAGGAAGCACGTGACCACCACTGTTCAGTCACATGCTCCAGACTACAGCGTGACCACTTTCCCTCTGCCCTCCCCTCCCTTTTCGGTCCTCCTCCTCCTCCTCCTCTTCCTCTTACCTTGATGGGGCAGGGTCTGTCCGGGCAGGGCGGCCTGGCCGGGCGCGGGCCCCGGCAGCGAGAGCAGGCCCTGCCGCTGCATGTTGAGCAGGTGCTGCTGCTGCTGGAGCTGCTGCATCTGCAGGAGCTGCTGCTGGAAGACGAGCTGCTGGGCGGCCAGCTGCTGCTGCTGATGCTGTTGCTATAGAGAGGAGGAGGAGGAGGAGGAGGAGGAAGAGCAGGAGGAAGAGAGGAGCAAGAGAGGAGCGAAGGGAAGGAGGAGGGAGGAAAAAAGAATTAGAGGACAAATTAACAACTGAGGAGTGGGAGAGGAGAGAGGAGACGGAGCGGCGTTTGTGCGCTCTGTGTGTGTGTGTGTGTGTGTGTGTGGAGAGCCTGAACTCACTCGCCTCCGCCGTGACCTTAGCGACACCTCCTGCCTCTACTTCGCTCTCCCTCTCCCTCTGTCTGTGCTCACTGAGTCTGTTTTTGGGCTGTACCGCCGTGTTGTTGCCTTCTTCTCTCTTTGTGTGCCCATGTCTGAGAGCACGCACACACACACACACACACACACACACACACAAAGCTGTGCTGATACACCCGCTCTCGAGCCCATCAGTGTATGTGGCTTGTGATTGTGTATGATACTAAGCCTCTGGTATAATCCCCCGTCCCACAACCCCCTACGACACCCCTGATAGTTAATTGTCTCGCCTTCACTGATGGTCTGTTACAGCTTATGTGGCCAGAGGGAGCTGCAGAATGAGAGGTTTACGGCACCACATGCGTGTGAATGCACAGACACAAGTGCAAACACACACACACACACATATGCACACACATGCCCATCCTCCGACAACCTCCCCCCCCCCCTCCCCCCGCTCCCATTGCGTAAGCCCTGTGCAAAACAAAAACAAAAACAACAAAATGAAGAAGAAAAAAACATCAAACTCGGTGACCGCGGCAGAGGGAGTGGATTTTAGGGGGGGAGAAATAAAAAGCTCTGAATCTGATAACTCAGGTAGTAATTGGCTATAAGTGCACACGATTAGAGTTGATGGAGGTCATATTTGGACCGTGATTCGGATGTTTGTCAGTATTTGCTCTCTTTGTATCTGTATGTTCGTACTTTGGTGGATGTTCAAAAGAATTGAAGGAGGGGGGGGGTGGGGGGGGGGGGTACAACTTGTGATGCGCTCACTGGAAAACCGGCTGCATAATGGCGTGACGGAGGAAGGCAGTTTGTCCACCCCGCCCGTCGGGCCTCAGGAGAAATAAGGGAGCAATTTCTATTCCGTATTTGATGGCGGGGGCCCCTGAAAAACTCGATCCGCAAAGACAAACAGAAACAAAGCCGCCGGGAGGTCAGTTGCAGCTTCCTGTCGGGCGGCATAATGAGGAGACGCGGAGAGACGGGGGAGAAAAGAGAGAAGGCAGAGCGGGTGTCGCGTGATCCCTTTTTTTATTTAGTTCTGATCAATCTGACTGCACAGCGCTGCCTGGATGTGGCCCGGGTACCGCCTCTCAGGGTTCGTCGCCGTGTGACCACACACGTCACCAAGGCCGCCTCGCTCGTCTCTTCCTCTCCGATAGCCGGAGAGAACGAGACGGAGCCGTGTCCGTCGACGCCTGTCGCCGTGATTTATGGGCGCCGCGCGGCGGAACTTTAGCGGCGGTGCGCGTGTTTGTACGTTTTGCCGGAGCAGTTCATTAAGGAGTCGGACCGAGGGCCCTTTGTCCCCCGTCTCCCTCCTTTAAAATCAGCCAGCGAGTGAGCGCGTGTGGCGGCGTAGTGCGTGTGTGTGTGTGTGTGTGTGAACGTCACTTGGAACAGTTCATTAGCGGTGTGTGAGTGCTTGGGGGTTCTTCTACTCACTAATAACAAATTAACCAGTTGATTTTGTTCAAATAAAAGCCAAGAAATCCGTCATCTGGAGTGATGGGGCGAAAGGAAATGTGTGCTCTTGGTTGATAGAGTGGGAACGCATCGACGGACTTCAACACAAACAAGCGTTTAGAATCAAATGTCCCTTTTGTTTTGAACTCTTCGAAGGGTTTTGTCCTCATTTATAATGATCAGTGTAGAAAAACAACTTACCTCTTTCGCCTGCTTGCCAGGGTGCTGCTGCTGGAGGAGCTGCAGGTGAAGCTGCTCCTGTTGTTTCTTATAAAACTCCTGCAGGTGTTGCTGCACACACACACACACACACACACACACACACAAAGACACAGAGAAAGAGCTAAGCGTAAGATAATGGGTAAATCCATATGTGTCATATCTCTAAACGGCCTCAAATGCAGCGAAACCCTAAATTCTGTTGCTTTCCTCACAGGCCATGGAGCAGTGTTGCTATAAGATATATTGGATTTATTTTAAAAAAATTCTAAAAGAGATATATCAGCCTTCATGCCAAGTTGGGGATGTATTACTAATTCTAATTGATTTACTTGCAAAAAAACCCCAACCTTAAAGTAGATCCCTAATAATTAAATAGACATTAACAGTGCTCAGTCTGCACTTCTTCAGCTCCAGCTGGACTTCACATGCTGGTTATGCATTTACTGTTTTGCATTATAAATATCATTTTCTAGTGCTTTTGGCCTTTGTATCCCTGCTGTCTCTCACAGTCCTCTCACTGTGGACTTTTAATAGTCCCACAGTTGTGTAGCGGGCAACAATTCATCATCTTAACTACGCATTTGGCTGCCAGAGTGCACTGGCTTCCTTTGGACTGGCTGAAATGAACAGACCGAACCCTCCCAGGAACAGGTCCGCTACATTGAACTGATTCCTTTAGCACACGCACTCTGACAGCTATTTACACGGCGCTTTCACTTTTATTTCATATAATCCTCACGATGGCTTTTTGGCCTGAAGCAGGAGTTCACGAAACCGGCCGATGGGAGACGCGGTCCGGTTCCCCGCCAACTGCCATATAAATCTCCACATGATTTTACAGACAATAATGGTAAGCCCCTGGAGCTTGTTTTGTAACTCTGGCTGTAGTCACTTAATCAACATAAATCAATAACAAAACTTCACTCTTGTGCTGACCGAGGACAGGTTGTGACCGTGTGATTTAGGATTATGGATGCCTAACTGCTGCGTTACGACGGGACCGCGTAGGAAATATGCAAACTGAAAATGTTAAGTGCCTCGGGTTGCTGTGGAAAAAAAAGAGGCAGCGCAGAGGCACGCTCCACTGTGGTGGAAACCAAGTGGAGAGCTCGGGTGCTCTTAATGAAGAGGGACAATCAGAATGACTGACACTCTTAATTAAACAATTCTCCTTCCCTTAATCAAATCAATGAATGACAAATGCATTTCAACTCCCGACACCAGGCTGTGCCGAGTGTGTGCTTTCTCAAGCTGATTCCAAATATTGCATCATATGTCACCTATCACTCAGCTGCCGGTGTTCAACCCAACTGCGCCCTACTCTCCCGGTCCCTGATGGATGCTTGTCAGGGACTTGAACCAGCGACACGCGAGAGACAGTTAATTAGAGGTGACGCGAACACGTATACGTCAGTCCCGGATTCCTCTCGGTGAGCGTGTCAAGGACACGGGGCCTGCGGTGAGTCTGGCATGGCCGACTGGTGGCCGCGGTACACACATATACGCCTCGTGACGCTTGTTTTACGGGATTAAAGGAAGTAACGTGTAAGTGTAGGTCCAGATTTGTGTTTAGAAGTTGTCCGCCTGGCCCTTCATAAGGACGTATGCGTCGATCCGTGGGTTACACGGCGTGCATCCAGGTGTGCACGTGTGTGAAGGTGCGAGTGTGAGGGCGGCCGGCCGTACCTGCTGCAGCATCACAGCCTGCTGCTGCTGGAGCAGGGCCTGGAGCTGCTGGGGGGAGAGCACCTGCTGCTGGAGGATCTGCTGCATCTGTTGCGGCGTGATCACCTGGGGACTCATCATGGCCACTGACACTGGTACCTGGACGGGAAAGGACGGCATGAGACAGAGAGAGAGAGAGAGAGAGAGAGGACGTCAGGCGGATGTGAGCGGTGACGAGCGGGAGGGACGTGAAGTAAACAATGGAAGTATCGGCGTCAAATGGACGGAGGGATGCACAAGTGAAAAATAGAGCCTTAAAGTTGTCGTCAGGCCGACCGGCGTGCATCTGCTGGGAGTGTAGTAATTGGTGCCGGAGAGGTAGGGAGAGCGGGCGTCCCACGGCCGTGACGCGTGGCAGCCGAGAGGAGATGCTGAAGGACAGATGGGTGCTGTGCATTTGTGTTGCTCGTATTATTTTTGCTCTGCCTCCACCCCGCTGGGAGAAGTAGAGGATTTAAATAGACGTAAGACCTTAATTAGCAGGACCCTTGACCTCCCCCACTGTAGCATGCCTTCCACCAGCGCTGCGGCGGTGAAACAGTGGGAATGCTCGACTATAAAGTTGATTAAAACTACACTGATGAAGCGGACACATCGGCGGCGTGATGAGGCGGGCCGCGGCGTCACCCGTGATGTTAAATTATGTCGGAGGGGAGGGAGATATGTCAAAATAAATGGCGCGGACACTTTCGTTTATGTCGAGGGACGTTCCTCTACTCGGAGCCGTCGGCGGTGACATTTTTGGGGTTTATATTCAGACAAAAAGCAGCCAAAGGCACAATTGTGGCGGGCTCTCTGCCGACATGCCATTTGGAAAAATGTATGTCACTTTTTAGGGAGATATTCATTAAAATAGGAGCCGTCAGACGGCAGCAGAGGAAGTCCAACAAAACAAAACAAAAGATGCATATTCTGTGTTTCTGCCATGAAGAGACAAAGGACGCGTTTCCCTCCCCACTTTGTGTGCACAGAAACTAACAGGGGAGTGCGGGCTAAGACACATCATGGCGTCTCAGCTCCTTGCGGACGCTTCGAAATTCAAGAAAACTTTTCTCTGTCGGGCAGACAAAAAATTTGGCGTGAAATGTTGTCGACTTTCCTGGTGGTGCTTTGGGAAATAAAATCAGCGCGAGTGAGTGACGGCTTTCCACTTCACCGGCCTGATTGGAGTGGCTCGAATCACCTCTCCATTCCCCCTGCGGCCCTTTAATACGCCGTTTAATCAGCTTTTAGCGCAACAACGTACTAATGCTCAGACTTCTGTGCAGCGGGATGCTGCATCCGGTCAACAGAGAGTCTTGGAACGCGAGCTCCGGGAACACAATTAAAACATCAACACGTCGTCGCAGCTTCGCCGACGTTAATTGCGACGGTGTTCGGCGTGGAGCCGCCGTGACAGTCGCGAGCCGATATGGCGTGTCAGGGGGCCAATAAGACATCCCTGTCCTCATCGCCAGCTAATCAAGCCGCCTTGATTACTTTCCATGCGTGTCTCTCCTCCCTCCCTCCTCTCTGTCAGGCCTTGACACGTCCTTGTTTAGCTCGCCACTCCCCCCCCCCCCCCCACCGCCAGTTTTTTTCCCCCCCTCTTTGATTAGCCGAGACATTTGCATGGTCACTACACATTTTTCATTTTAGAAGTCATTATGCATTAGTGGCTCCTGATCGCCCGCCTTGACTAATCCTGATGAACTGAAAATCACAGCTGAAGGTCAACTTCCAGCCGGCCCCGCTGCACATTCATATTCATATTCAAACAAATCCTGCCTCCATTGTTCATTAGGGTCTTAGAGAGAAGGGACTCCATCTAAGGTGGGAGAGGTGGTGGTGGTGGAGGGGGAGGCGGAGGCGGAGACGAAGGAGGAGGAGGAGGAGGAGGATGTTGTGGAACATCTCTTTTTTATTCTCTGGACTCCTCGATGCAACGAGTGGAGAAAATGCATTCACAATAAGCGAAGTGCTGAACAAAAGCCGTCAGAAAGTTGCAAATTAAACAGTCCGTGTGTAATTATGCAAATGCTGTGCTTACACCTTCAATGTTATTAACCCTTAAAGGTACATTTTCAAGGTAAGTAATTACCCCCGCAGTCACTCCTGGTTTTGTGTTGGATGCCGTGGCAATGGGACGAGTGCAGCTGAGAAACAACATGAGTGATGCACTCATTAGGACTATTAATTGGATGCGAGCACAAAGATGCTTTGGTTCACAATGGAGGCGCCGGCTCAGACATGAAGGATTTAACACCAACGTATGCACGCGCATATATAAAGTGGAATTAAATCTCAATTCTACTTTCACGCGCTTTCGTCATTGTGCGAGTTGAGAAATGTCCACATTCAGAGTCGGATACCTGTTAATGAATAATGTAGGATTTCAGCACCAAGATAACATCGTGCAAAAAGAAGAAGAAAAACAACAGGAAACAACCTGGTTATGAAATTGGGAAGTTCCCCTTTTTTTTCTCCACTTTCAGGAGCTTTCCAGAGACATCACGGGTGATAATCATCTTCATTTCACCAGCGCTCCAAACAAAAAGAGGGGGAAGGACAAGGGAGAAAAGGCAGGAGGGAGAAAGAGAGGGGGAGAAAAGGCAGGATGGAGAAAGAGAAGGGGAGAAAAGGCAGGAGGAAGAAAGAGAAGGGGAGAAAAGCCACTGGCCCACGTCCATTGTGAAGTGCAGCACAATGCTAATTCCAGCGTTTAACTGCATACTTTTCTGCTTGACGTATCGGAGGCTCCAAGATGAAAGCAGATAAGTAATTGCTCTCCTGGTTCTTATTCTTCACTGACAACCCATAAATTTAATTTTACACACACGTTCATTTACATTTTCGAGTATATGACATGATAATTGCAGGAATATAACACCTCCATTTTGCAGGATGCTTGCACGAGGGCTTGATTGACGTGAGCGCCGAATTGAAAGGAACAGGCGGCTGAATTGCCTCTTCCCAGAAATGATTTTGCCGCGGAGGGATAAAAATTAATGAGCATTTACCAGACGATGGCAGTGGCGTAAACATCCGCGCGCCGTGAGGAGACTCCCTTAGAGGAGAGCGGCCATGATACCCAGTTGGGCTGCGCCTCCGTTGCACTGGAATCCAAAAGGGTATTTTTCCAAGTCTAGCACAAAACAGGATATAGTGATGGGATTCATTAAATCATTGGAAATTATAGCTGCAGCTGATGTGGCCACTTAATAACAGAGCAGGTGCTTCTCGTGTTGTTAATGGAGAACAATTGGACAGAAAGGGGTCGTCTGCAAATGACAATTGCCAATTAGTCGTTCAAATGTAAAAAACACATTGTGTATATGCTGTGTTAACCATTCTGAACCTCATTTGTTTATGTGGCCTCGCCTTAAAGAGAAACCATGAGCGCTATTGACGTAAACTTCGAAGCCATGTGGTTTGCCCTCAAAGTCGGGGAGCAAAACAAAGGACCTTTAAATTGGCTCCTGATGTGAAAACACTGGTGGGGCCTCGCCAGAACAAGCACATCATTACACCACTCTTGTCACACCCACAGGCTGTAACCAGCCCAATGCCTCGCTAAAGGTCAAGCTCTTCCACGGAGAGCTCGGGTATCTCTTCCAGGCAAAAGCTGGCACCCAGGTCTCTCGTTACGTTTCGATCTAGCTGGGCATTCAGCCGCTGAATAGAAGAAGAAAAAACACCACAACTCGCCACAGCGCTCCGCAACTCTTACGATCTGGACTCGTGGACACATAGAAATCACACCCGCTCCACTGTGTGTGGCACTTTATCTTCACAGCAATGCGTCTTTATGAGCCAAATTACCTAAAGCGAGGAGATAAGTGGTGTTCCAGAGTTCAAACTTAAACAATTAAAGCCCAGCGGAGAGGAATTCCTCTTATTTGATTTCCTTCTGTACAATTCACTTAGCAGTAATAAGCAGAGGGGGAGGGGAGAGGGGGGGGGCGGGGACTGGTGATTAGAATGTCCGCCATCAACATCGGCGGGGGCAACGGCGAGGGTTGCTCCCGCACAGCGCTGGACACGGGACCGAGCGGCTCCACAGACGCCGCTCGAGATAACGCCGACGAGCCGCGGAAGGGTCCCAGTCGGTAATTACCGTGGCTCCTTGGCAGCGAGACTCACAGCTAATTAAACCACCGGCTCCCTTCCTCACACACACACACACTGGAGGAGCGAGGAAGAAACCAAGAGAAAAGGGGAGTACCCCCTCCACCACCCGCCTCCCCCGCCCCTATTTCATCTCAATCTTCTGAGCATCCCAGGGGGCCCAAACTCAGACCCCCCCCCCTCATAGCTTGTGGACTTCTGACCCCTCGACTCCCTCTCGGCTGACACTGCTCATTTAAGAGCCAATTACTACCACGATACGTTCCGACGCGATTATCGATAGCTCCAGGACTCTCTCCCTTTTTTCGAGGACCGCCGCACGCCAGAGGGCAGCTCGCCCGGCGGGCGCCTCGCTGTGAACTTCGAGTGTGCGGTCTCAGCGCGGAGCACACGCTCGTGTTTGCCGCGTCGAAAAAAAATCACATCGGCGCCGCCACGCGCTCAAACGCACGCCGCGTCCTCAGCTCAGAGAGATCGATACTCGAGATTGTCGGGACTGAAACTAAGTAGATTACGGAATGTTTTCCCAAATCAATTTCCATAGCGGTTTGGCAGCAGTGCATGGGGAAGTGCAATTTATCATAACACAAAGATCCATCACGCAAAAGCCCGGAATAAAAAAAGCCTGAGGAGATTGGGACGGGCTTAGCGCAATTTCCATATTGATTTATCTCGACATGCAGATAGTCATTGATTAAGCCCCCCCGAATGTAGTGAACAACGTCGTAGCTGTGTGACATCGCTTGTGCGCATTGTTTGTGTCATTATCAGGACAAATTGTTCCACCTTTTATCATTAAACAGGCACAATTCACTCCCGACTGATTCCTCCCTGCAGGATGCACATCTTTCAAGGGGAAATGGGAGCGACAGATAGAAGGGAGGGGGGGGAGAATTATAAAAGAGAGTGCAGAGAGTAGAGGAGTGCGCTGAAATAGAAAGAAAGTGAGAGACAGAGAGAGAGAGGAGGGGGGAGGAAGACACTTCCATCTGATGTTGCAGGTAATATGGCCTCCACTGGATCAGCCTCTTCATCAGTGACACACAGTAAATTACAAGTGCTTCAAGCAGCTCAGTGAATTATAGTTCATCACTTGGAAAGGCTCCCCCCCCTCACCACCGGGGCCCCGGCGTATCAGATCTGCCGGTTAGGATCCAATTAACACCCTGGCCGGAATCATCTGATTGCATGTGTAAGGGCTGGTATAACTCGTTTATTGCACCCATGTATCTTCTGTCACAAGGTAAATTTGTTGCTGCTACATCAAAGGTCTGAGCGACTTTTTTTTCTCTATCCTTCCCTCCCTCTCACTTGATCCCCCCCCCCCCCTCCCCCAAACTCAGCTACCTCGCCTTGGGGTTGCATTTCAACTTATTTTGCATCACAATGATGAACCTGCTCTGTCCTCGCAATTTAGCAATCTTGTCCTGTAGCTGTTGTAAATGCAGGAGGAAGAAGAAGAAGAAGAAGAAGAAGAAGAAGAAGAAGAAAAAGGTGGGGAGGGAGATGGGGAGTGAGAGAGAGAAAAAAATATATATAATCTTGTTTTCTGGTTACAAAAGCAGTAACCGACGGTGTTTGACTTAAAATGTGCTGACGCCTTCTTCTCTCTCTTTCTCTCAGTCAACAGAAGTTTTCCTCATGAATAACATATTATTTTTCCCCTCTCTTTTTTTGTTTTTTACCTTCTGCAGTGATAATTTCTCTCTTTATTTTTCCCCCCAGATCCAACCAGAGGGGATGCAGCAGCAGAAAAATATATATTCATAAATGTAAATGTGAACTACGATCCTTTAGCCACGCACGCTGGAGTCAGCTAACCTACGCTCGAGCCTCCCCCTCCCCTCCCCTCGCTGCATTTGCGTGTGTTCCGGATGAAAGCCAATAAGCAGATGAGTTTTGCCATCGAGGTGATATTCGCTCAGTGGTAAGAACGCGGGGACCTGACCTTTAAAAAGTGTGACACTTCCTTCGGATGGCCCAGTGCCCACGGCCAATCGGACTGGCCCGGGCAGGAAGCCGCCCAATCACAGAAAGCATCTCTCCCCAACCCTACACAAACTGTCAGAAACCTTAAGCGTAACACATTTAAACATTCATAGTGAGAGCAGATGGGGCTGAGGTTATTAGTCTTGTAAAAAAAGGAATTTGCAGCTTGATCGTGTGAAGTCGCAGGTTTTGAATTGGATGTTAACTACGGGGGAGGCGGGGTCATGGGGTTCCTTCACACTGTCAGGGAGGTTAGGAAGGTGGTGGGAGGTGGGAGGAGGGGTCCATTCGAGCTGTTTTATATGTGCCCCCCTGACATATAGAGGTGGTGGGTGTGCCACACCGGGAGCCTCATGGTGACATGCTAAGAGCAGATGTGGTGAGATAGTCAGTTTATTTCGTTGGATATTCTTATTAATCTGGAGCAATTTCCTCCGAACGCGGTCGCTAAGCCGCTTCGAGTCCCGTCCCGAGCCGCGAGGAAACAAAAGTGTTGCACAGAAGTCACATCCGGCAATGGAGGAACTCGGAGTTGCATTGAGCCCGCGTGTTCGAGTGCGTCGATGCATCGTGCGCGTGTGCGCCAGCGAAACACAACTGTCAGATTGGTAGGCCGCTGTAATCCTCCCGCCTCTCCTCGTCCACATTTCTTTATTTGTATTCCAAATGTCAGCGTATAAATGCCTTTCAGAGGGGGGGTATTGCCACGGAGAGGAGCAGAGACGAGAGGGTGTTGTGTGCCTTGGGAGAGCCGTGTAAGCAGCATGGCGGAGGCATGGGGATTTACAGGGAGAAATAGGTGTTTATTGAGTGCTCCCGTGGGCTTACTGTGTAATAATAGACCTGTCACATTACGCAAATGTGGAGAAGCAGCCTGTGTGCGTGTTTGTATGTGTGTTTGTGGCACTGTTTTTTACATCTGCGTGTGTGTGTGTGTGTGTGTGTGAGAGAGAGTGTGCCAGAGCTGCCTGCCTCCGCATCATCAACTCCTGAGAAGCAGCGATGAGCGAGCAGATAGAATTAGTCAGGCGAGAGCCTTTAGCCGCTAATACGCGTAATTAAAACTGCAAGCCGAGGCATTTAGATGCTTGTGTACTAAATAATTTACATGCCATGATCTATGGATCATTTCCCGCTCTTAAATCCCAAAGATGGGAGAACAAGAGGGAAAAAAGACTGGCAGAGGATTTATTAGTATCTCTACCAAAAGCAGGATGTCATGGTAATATTAATCCCCTTTCCCCACTTTCTACTTTGCTAATCATACACGGGGATCAATGCGTCCGACTCCTCTGGTGGAAAACACGCGGCTTGATTGCTATTCACTCTTATCAAGTCGTGACTCTAACACAGTATTGCACTTCAGCAGCCATTGTGGCTTCATAATCCAGGTAAATAATGCAGCTTTATTGTGTACGTTCCCTCAAGACAACTGGTTATTGACACGAGGGAAGAAATAGAACAATGAGAATAGCAAAAACAAGGATTTTTTTTAATCAAGTCTGACTTTCTTCCGCATCACACTGATATTTTCACAATGGAGTATTAAGGCTAAAATGTCATTTGAAATGAGTGGATTCAAGGGCACACAGACGCATATTCCCACTGTAAAGCTGATCTGGGGCCAGAATGCACTGCGCTCCGTTTGCTAGTGTGTCTCACTGGAGGGAGGCGGCAGTGCCTCTCCTTTCGGCGCTCTGCATGGAGACTTTTTGGGACACAGAGGTGAGGATGTTAATAACGGCTGGATCAACAGATGGATTAGTTGGGGGGGCTGAGGACAGGACGATCGGCAAAGTCCCTCTGATTCATATTGATTCATATCGCCAACGTGAGGCAAGAATGGAGTAAGCAAATGTAAATATTCAATATTTACCATCTGCTGGTGTTATTAGAGGCAGGGGCTTGGACATGGGTTGACGGTTATCATGCACTCAACCAATATTGTTCCTCCCGCCATGTATATATTGTATTTGGTGACTATGCAGGCGTTTGTAGATCAGGATCCCATTTGTTTGAATCAATTAACTCTGGCATACAGAAGCTCAAATAGAAGAAGTGCAATGGACCCCGGCAATAAGCTACAGAGAGCTTTTCTTCAATTAGGAATTATTTTTTTCTCCGCCTCACAGCTAAATAGATAGGAAATATACAAACAAATACATAAACACCCTTTGTAAAAAAAAAAGAAGAAAAAGAAACACGTTTCCAATTCTGATGCCATTATGTGTGAATATACCAGTAATATGAACACTCGTGATGGGGTTGAGTTGAATTATTTAAATGCGAAGGCATAACCGAGTCTTTGCCAACCTTATCTCTTCGCCACGACGTAATTAGGTACACAGGGGTGTGACTCCAATTGAAGGTGTCGCCATTGTTAGGGAATATCAACGGGTGAGGTTAACGCCAATTTCCCTGACATTAATGAAATGCACAGAGCCCCTAATGAGTTAAACCATTGCTCCTTGATAGTACTTATTAGCCGAGCGGAGGGCACAAACTCACACACTTCAATTTGAAACGGCTAAAAATAAACTAAATGCGTAAAAAAAAGAAGAAAAACACTAATAATAAAAACATAGGCGCAGATGTCAAAAAGGGGCCTGACATCATTTGAGGCGGTGGAAAGCAACTAACTGTCTTGTTGAGCAGAATGAAAAAAGAGTCTTAACACCAGGTGGAAAGAGGATGTGTTGATGTGTATATTGTGGTGTAGGTGTGCAACCTGTGTGTGTGTGTGTGGGTGTGAGTGAGTGAGATCGTGTGCACACGTGTACACGTGTGACCTTTTCCGAATCACCGACAACAGAAATAGACAGCTCTATGAATCAATAAGGCAAATTAGTTGTGAAGAGTGCCGCTGACAGGCCGTTAAAATTATCTGCCTGTGTAACCCGCTAGTCAGGCTGACATGTCTTTTAAATAATAACTAACCACTGGATCGTGTGCGGAGGATCTGTTGTAGAGACGCATACAGATCAAACCAGGTGTCATCCCACCACTCGAGCTTTGGATACGTATTCATTATTGTCCGGTTGTGTGGACGCATCGCTGTATACTTGAAACTCTGCCCTCTGAGATCCGCCTGTGTGTTGTGTTTTATCTTCCCGGGGACCGGCTAGTCCAGCTTTAGGATTCAAATGGGCAGGTCCGAGGATTGCGTCGGCAAATCAAACACACTTGTGGAACAGAGGAAATCTTCTTTTTTTGGGAGGAGCATGTATTATGGATTAGACGGGGAACTGCTTTACCTGCAGTGGACGATGCTTGTCCCGGCTCTTTGGAGATTTCAGGCCAATGCCTGGTTGGTGCAAGAGTAATTGCCTCGCTGCATGTAGGGCCTGGGAAGAAAAGAACACAAGACAAAAGACGGTGTGAGAAAGAAAAAGAAAAAGGGTAGAAAGAACGACGGGGAGGAGGGAATGAAAAGACTAAATAAACTATTAGATTTCCTGGGTCCGACGGTGGAGATAATTCACATTTCCAGAGACAAAACAGTCGTCTCTGAGTGAGAGCCCTGCCAAATATCGCCCGCTATTTCCCGCGACACGTTCCGACGTGGTTAACACGACGCCGGAGATGCGTTTTAGAAACAATTCACAGAGCTGTGATCAAGGGTGTGTGTGTGTGTGGGGGGGGTGAACAAAAAAAAGAAGAAGAAGAAAAAGACAGAGCGTCAGTAGAATTGACCTGTCTAGTGTGTGCTCGACTGAAATACCCACTTCTCTCGGCAAATTACCACCGCATTTGCATATTCATAATATCAATTTGAAGTAGAGGCAGCGCCATGTGAAGTGTCCCTGGGAGCTGTAATTAAAGATGACAAAATCAACATCAGATTTAGAGTGAATTAACCAGCAGCCTAGGTCTCACACTATGCATTAAGGACGCTCACGAGCAAGGGATGGGTGGTAGATGGATGAAAACACGGGGCGGGTAGGTAGAGGAAATAAAAGAGACACCTTTCGCTGTCTGATGGAATTAGCTCACAGCTGTTCACACATGGGAGAGAGAGAGAGAGAGAGAGAAGAAGAAAAAATAAAATTTCTAAAATTCACATTTGTAAATTGTAAAATTTGTCATCAACACCGTTTGAAGTGTTTGCCAGACACGGAGATGATACGGATCAGAGAGGCTGGGATGTGGCGTAATTTATTTGATGGGATTTAAGATCCTTCCCCCCACTGCCTGCTTGTGTGTGTGTGTGCTGAATGCGCGCGAGGAGCGAGCTCCGGCTTCACAGGTACGGCGGCAGCTGGGCTAGCAGCTTCACAACGATTCTTCAAGAGCAGATGGATGAAAGAGTCTGGCAGAAAAGAACATTGTGCACAGCTGCTGCTACTACTGCTGCTGCTCCACACCGCCGTACGCCTCGTATTCTTCAGGCCCGCGAGCATCAAGTGGGAGAGGAGAAACACATATGCACACAACACAACAACTTCACAGGTGTTTCCTTTTTTTCTTTAGGAAAAAAGAAGGGGACGAGTGTGAGGGAAAGCAACAAAAAAATAAATAATAAAAAATAAAAACTCGGATGGAGAGTGACACTTCCTCGGGAATCAGGAGTGCTCATTCTATTTTCCGGTGCTTGCCAGTATCCATGACAACAGCTGCCTTGACAGGGCGTGCATATGGCGCAGCTCTGCCAGCTGGTGGGAACAATGTTTGAACTAGTACATTGAGATCCTGAGCAAACAAGACGAGAAGATGGGCGGGTGGAAGGGGAGGGGGAGACGGGGAGAGAGAGAGAGAGAGAGAGAGAGAAAAATAAGGAGGAAGAGAAAAAAAAGTTGCCATGTCTTAACCCCTCAGGGAACGTAGCCACCTCCTGATCAATTATGAAAAGACAGAGCAGGGGAGGGGGGATGCTTGACGAGGAGGTGGTGGTGCAGGGGGAGGGGGGGGGCTGTCAGTCTGTCTGGGTGCTCAGGAGGAGCCAGGCTTTCTGAACTAAAGTAAACAAACACATTACACTGGCACTGGGTCCTAACTGCATTGATCTGTCTCCTTGGTAAGAGGAGCCTAGTCGCCACCGGTTCGTGTGTGTGTGTGTGTGCGTTTGTGCGTGTGTGTGTGAGTAATGTGACATCTGTAAGCTGAGCCATCGCTTTTCTTCAGAACACACACACACACACACACACACACCTGCAGCAGACGGGCACACGCAGCCGCATGACGCTCGGTTGCGTGTGTACTTTCTCAAAATGGACGGGGAGATCAAACGACGCTCGACCGCGGCTTCCTTTCACTGACGGAAAGAAGACAAAACAAATTCCTTGAAAGCCGCCAATCGCTTCGCTAATTAAAATGCGGGGCCTAATTATTCTCGCCGCGATTGGCGAATCAAAGTCATGATGAGGTTTATCGAGCCCCTGCGCACGGCGGGCTGCTCGACGAGCGCAAACCGAGGTCGCGGTGGGGAGGAAATGTTTGTCCGCGTGTGTGAAATCAATAACGACTCGCTGTGTTCTATCCAAAGTCAAGAGAGCCGTGCGATATATTTATTACACGCGGTCGGGAGCACAAAGAAAGAGATGTTTTTAACTGCACTTCCAATATCCACGCCGGGTACATATCGAGGGAGGTGCGGATATGAGAGGTGACACCAGGGGCGAAGCAGAGAGATCAACGACATGCGGCTTATTAGAAAAGAAGTGTGCTCAGATTGCATAAAGAGCACACGGACCGTATCAACAGCGGCCGAACTTCTCCAAGAGCGGCACGTCAGGCCAGAAACTACCTGTCACTTCCTCGATGGAAGTGGGGTTAGACATTTTTCGGGGAGTCTGTGATGGTGTGGAAGATAACAGAGAGCGAGAGAGAGAGAGAAAATAAAAAATAAATACAAAGTTCTGTCCGCTCACTTACACTGGCTCCCGAGTATTCAGCCATTACAGTAAAAAGCACCAATTTGTGCCACCCACTTTCCACTCCACGGAGATGGCAAGCTGGAGCTCATCTCGGAGCACGAAAAAAAGCAGGAAAAAAGCACAACATGCCAAAGAAAGTCATCAAAAGTTTGCTGAAGAGCCGCCGGAGCGGACACAAAAACACAGAGGAGAGCCGGCGCCTATTTAACCTGCGTTGCTATGCAAGAAAAAATGACATCCCCGCTCTATTAATGCACACATTGTATAAACAGTACAATGTGACACATTCTTCAGAATGAGAGAGCAGGCCAGACAGAGGGAGGGAGAGTGAGAGCCAGGCCCCGCTATATAAATAACAAGGCACTCAGAGGCATATTTGATGTTGATATCCATCACTGAGGTTGGAAAAGAGGAAAGAAAAAAGAAAAGAAAAAAAAGAAGAGGGAAAATAACACACGGAGCGACCGAGACCGCCGGGACACGGGGATCCTTATGAAAATAAGATTCAGCCCAAATGGATCTGGTGTAATTGGTTTCAGATAGTGAGGTCAGGAGAAAGGCGATGCGGGCGACTATTATGCGAAACGGACTGAGAAACAAGAATGTTTACACAGGCATTCCTCCGCCACATTAATAGGCATGCAGAGATCACTGGAGAGGGGAGAGAAGGAGAGAGTGAGAGGAGACTGACAGAGAGTGGAAGAGGGAAGACCAAAAGCACACACACATCAGTCATCCATTCATCCCTCCTTCCCCGCTCTCCCCACAGTCTCCCCAGTGTTTAGACGTTATACGGCGCGGGGTAATAAGGAACACCTTTCACAATGCACCTTTGTAAGGAGCATGCAAAGATCTTAAACAAGCATGAAATACGTTAGCAGGCCCCTGCAACACTGGGCCAAAGCATTACAAATCTCCAGATTGCTTATTTGCACACATGGCGGATGGGGGGGGGGGGGGGGGGGAATAAGCCATCCATCCAGGGATGTCACTCTTTTGAAATCCACCTGGAGCGTGCACGAGATGCGCCCGTGACATTGGAATCGGATGTATTCCGAGGTGGTTTCTGCGACGGCGTTGTTTGGACGGCGGCGCTCGCCTCCCGGCGCCGGTCACGTTGGGAGCCGTCGTTGTGATGCGGCGGCCCGTATTGCACCGACGGCACCGGTGTGGAACGAAGCTGCCCTCAACAGGTGCGGGGCGGAGACTGCAGCTGGAAGCCACGGCGATACCAGTGGTCGATCGCCGAGGAGTGCGTCGCATCGGGGCACCACAGCCTTCCAGATGTGTGCAGAACAGATGTTTTGTTGAGTGTGTATGTGTTTGTTGTGGGGAGCAGAGGGCTGCTGTTCAACACCAGGCTGGAGGCCAGAACAACTCCAGTCATGCTGACAGATTTGACAACTCCCACACACACATACACACACACACACACACACATCAGCAGGCTTATCCGTCTTCGCTTCCAGGAAACACAGACGGCGAAAGAGGGGGGGAAAGGAAAAAGTGTGACACTCCATTTGAGCTGGAGGGAGTCTCGCATGCCACGGAAAACAAGGCACAAACAGTTTAAGCTGAACAAACAAACATGGCTGATTGGACCGAGGCTGCCGGCCCGCTGGCAGGGGGAGATACGCGCCGACACTCCGCACCAAAATATTGACACCCTATCTTCTTAGACGAGTGGATTCAGGGCAGATGGATGGATGGATACGGATTCGGAGGGGCTGGTTGGAGAGGATAAACAAATGAGAAGAGAAGGGGAGGAGGGTAAATTGCCCAATGCAATGTCTGAATACAAAAGTGGGGCCCGAGTTTCAGAAAACAAGCAATGTGCCAACGGGGAACCAGCAGAGGGCCCGAAACTGGCTTCACGCAGCTGGATGGGGCCGAGATGACAACGACTGAGAGTGGTGACTTTTAGTGAGGATCTATGAAAACTCAAATTTACACTCCCCAGATTATTATTATTTTTTGTATAAATCAGGTGTATGCTTGGTGTGCATCGGACTCGAGGGTTGCTATTGATCCCGTCACCTTAACCTTCCTGTTACCTTTACATTTACTGACATATTTTACCCTCGGGGTCAATTTGACCCCAGCAATTAAAACCTCCAGAAATTTTTTAGAATTAATATTGTTTTCCAAGTTTAAGTGTGAGGTACTTTATGTTTGTTTGTTGACTACCTAAATAGCCCTTTAAATATATAAAAAAGTTGATATTTCTTATATGTTTGACACAGTGAAAAACAGCCTCGGGTCAAATTGACCCCAAGGAACATCCGACATTAAACATTGAATGGGGTCAAATTGATCCGAAAGGTAACAGGAGGGTTAAGAAAACAGGGCCACAGGAGAAGAGAGACTCCTATCCTTTTATAAAAAAGGTCAGAACCCGCGATGACGCTTGAGTCTATTTACTTGACTGACAAGTCTTTGAAAATATCAAAATCATCATATCAGCTTCACCCAGGCCCCCCTTCCCAATACTCAACTTTGGACTGTCTCCAATAAACTGCTCCCAAACCTCCCAGAATGCATTTCCCAACAGAAACCTATGGGCGATTTCTCAGACGGTGCTTTCATGAGAAAATATCTATAACGGAGGAGAGAAACCAGAGAGAAAGTATGGAGGGAGAAAAGGGGGGAATTCGGAAAGTATGTCGGAGTAATGAGCATTTTAATGTATGACTCAATACATCAACAGTCTGCAGTGGACGAGGGAGGGAGAGGTCCATGGAGAATCTGCCCGGGCCTCAGGATGGAGGGAGAAGCGATCCAGCAGAACAATGGGCTCCTGTGTCCCACGCTGCTCCCTCGATCTCAGAGTGACTTCATCTCCCTCCGGCTCCACACGCAACGCAGATCTTCCCGAAAATGAAAATATGCCTCGTGTTCATTTGCTGTTGTGGGCTCTTTCTCTCAAGTGGATAATAGGTGTTTGGGAAGAAACCCGTCCATATTGATTGCTTGCTCTCGTCAACTCCTCTCCACCTCACTCTCAATTCAACTCGACTTCTTTCTCTCTCTCCACCTCCCTCCCGCCTCCTCGCGGCTCATATCGCATTATTCATTTCTTCCTTCTGTCTCTCTCACCCCTCTCTCCCATGTCGCTCACCCCTTGTTTATTGATTCTCTAGATTAAGAATTCCTTGGGTGGAGGAGTGTAACACACAAGCATCAAATTATTTTGGGGTGTGCTTATTTGACTTTCCCGTGCATCTAGTTGGCCTGTGTCTGTAGACAATTATGCCTACCCAGCCTCAGACTCAGGTGCTAATAATGAAGGACAAATAGAATCATATGTGTAAACTTCCCCCACTGATGAAAATTTATATTAACTTTCTGCCACAGTAAACAGAGCTGCATAGCTACACCCTCCCGGGAGGATTGACGAGATGAATTTGTTCGCTCCTACCCCAGGAAGAAAAGCTGGCGTCGGAGAGAGAGAGAGAAAAGTGGTGGCGGTGGCGGTGGGAGGGGCTTGGGGATGTCGAGCTCCATTGTGTAACCTCACATTACATTTTTTCCCCATATATACGTAAACAAAACGCGGGTCTGTTCTGCCTATCGCAGATATAAAGTGTGTGTTTACGTCTGTGAGAGGGAGTCGGATAGATGTGTGTGTGAGCCGGTACGTCTGCTGAGGCGTCGGGCGGCAGCAATAACGACGCCGCGGATGCTCTGTGCAAACACAATGTTCCATCTGTTTAAGCCAGGGAGAGCAATTGTTTACAGCTACTTTTAAAAAGAAGAAGAAGAAGAAGAAGGAAAAACACACACAAAAATCATTTGGACAATTTTTTTGCGCGTTGGAAAGACCTGACGATAGTTATTTGCAAAATAATCCGACACGTGTCGCGGCCTAACATACAGGATGCCTGTTTATCGGCCTGTTAGTCACACAGAAGTCAGAACTGGTTCTGTTCTTCTTCTTCTCTCCGTCATCTCAGCCCGTCTCCTCCACGCCTCATTACTTCAATTCATGTTACCCCACAGCGCCCCCATTACCCCCCCCCCCCCCCAGGTCTTCACTTTGACCTGTGCTGTATCGCCGCCTTTAGATAAGGAGACGGCGAGTTCGCCCGGCGACGCTCTTTATCTGCCGCTGCCTTTAGAGCCCAAGAGCTCCCAACAAGACGCTATCGAAAAGAGACGGAGAGGAAGAGAAACAGAGTCGGGGAAGAGGTCGGAGAGCGTATTTGTGCAGGTGGAAGAAGGGAGGTGTGTGTGTGTGTGTGTGTGAAGTGGTCAGTGTCTGTGTGTGTGTGTGTGGTCATGTGTTCTCTTTGCAAATGCAAAGCCCCCCCCCCGCCACACAAATACACACATTCTCTCTATAACACACTCTTTCTCTCGCCCCGAAGCGCTTGATTTCCCCTTCAGGTGATTACGACCCCTCTCCTTTTCACAGTTCCAGGCGAGTGGAGGTCACACAGCGGGATGAATACTTGATATGAAATGTTGCGTTCGGGGGCCAGCCGTAGTTTATTTGGAAAAACAGGGGCTGAGCCAAGCGGAAAAAATCATCGTGGGACTGGAAGAAGACCTCGATAGACATGGAGCTGCTTATAAATACACAAGTACACCGAATATCTTCACGCCGACACATTGTAGGCGTACGTGAACCTCGCGATATGGTGGAGTCCCGGGAGGATGACAGTGTGACGCCGTACAAACAGGACACAGTTGTATCCCTGCACAAACTAGGGCTTTCTCAGCATTGTTGCCAGCGGATCAGACACATAATGAAGGTGTTTCTCCACAGCGCTTCGTGTCTGAGTTTGTCGACAAGGCCTTATTAAAAACATGGCCAGAGGCGACGAGCAATCCGACAGCGGCACCAGACAACGAGCCGGCGGAAGAGCTCGTTTTGTGCCGAATGCCAATACCGATAGATGCGGGAGACGAGATGAATGTGCCGACACACGTGTGTGCATAGGAGGCGCGCGCACAAACATAAAGACCGGGGGAACATCGTGGTAAATAAAAGATTGCTGCGTCCCGGGTAGGTAAACTGCATTTAAGTGTGTTTATCCTCCATTAAACCGCTGATGAATCACATATACACTCAAAGCCGACAGGGGAACACAAAACAATGATTAAGGAAAACCGGGAAATCTACCGAGCGTCACCAGTCATCTGTATTTACACCAACTCGAGATTGACTTTAAAAAAACAAAAGCGGGCCTGATGTCATTTGAAAAAATCCACACGAGCCGGGCCCGTGTGCATCGGATCCCGTCTCGGGGGCTCTGCTGTCGCGGGTCAATAGGGTGAGTGTCTGTCTGTCTCGTCTTGCCGAGCTCAGGTTAAGTGCTGAGTCTAATTGTCGCTCTGTTGCTCTGTGGTCGATGAGAGAGCACCGTGACCTTAGCTGTAAAAACGACCTCACCTCACCCGCTGCAGAGCGACAGCTTGACTGTGGCGACACGCGCTCAACCGAACGCATTCTGCCGATAGGACACTCTCCCGATGCGTTGGGTCTTCAGACAATTATCGTAAGCTCGTAGGTAGCCATTAACAGTCACACAAGTGTTTATGGCTTTACATAATGGCCATTACACAGTTTAAACAAGTGTATGCGGCCGCTTCAGCCCTTGGATCGCTCCCCAT
Source organism: Pseudoliparis swirei (assembly GCF_029220125.1). Classification (NCBI taxonomy): domain Eukaryota; kingdom Metazoa; phylum Chordata; class Actinopteri; order Perciformes; family Liparidae; genus Pseudoliparis; species Pseudoliparis swirei. The sequence continues at coordinate 11,812,534 of NC_079397.1, read as the reverse complement.
TGCGGGCGGCGCACCTTTCAAGGAACGCCGCCACTCCCCCCCCCCCCCGAAAGATCATCTCAATAAATAGCCACTGCATCTGCCTGTGGAGGGGCCGTCGGGTGGCTCGGGTTCACTCCCCCCCCCCCTCCTCTCTCAGTCGCTCTGCTTATGTAACACCTATCTTTTTCCTGTGCTGCTCCTGCTCCCTTTCTTCCCTCCGCCCCGCATGGCACCTTGGTGGTTGTCTTGTGAATATTCCAATTACAGCGATGTGTGTTTGACCTTTAAGTGAGCTGTAGGAGATATAGTTATCTGCCTCCCTCTCTGACACCCAGCGTCTATCAATCAGTGTTCCACCCCAACCCACCAGCACCAGCACCACCACCAGCACCACCACCACCCTCACCAGAGCAGGCTGCTCGACACTCTGGCGAAATGTGTTTGTGTCCATGTGTGTGTGTGTGTGTGTCTGCATGTGAAAGAGAAGGCGAGAGGGGAGCACACACTGTGAATGGGCTATAGGAGGAGAGGCTTGGAGAGTCCTTGTGATAAAAAAATGGAAAAAAAGCACAAAGGTTTTTGTCTGAATACATAAATGTATACCACGTACACACAAACAGAGAGAGAGAGAGAGATGGGGAGAGAGAGATGTTAAACCTTTTTCTTCTTTAATCTGCTACCAGCCTGACTGAGCTCTCTTGACTTCCATAAACAAAGCCTTTTCCAACAGCATCCTATATCACGCTTCCGAGAACAAGCAGCCATACTTCTTTAGTTCCCTCCGTGCTCCCCGCCCGGTACCGACGGGCTCATCTACATCTCTCATTGAATCAAGAATGGAAATTCACAAGAAAACGCTTCTTTTTCAATTTCATGCTGAAGGAGCTCAAGTTAGTGGATGTAATTTCTCCTAACAAGAATATGTATCACTCTGTCGCACACTTTAGTTGGTCTATGTGAGGGGAAAGGGCCTCTTTTCTCGCATTTTCTTCTTCTCTTCTTTCATTGGGCTTTGATAAATGTGCCGAAAGCGTGATCACTCCATCCACAGCCCCTCTGTACAAGGACAGAACAATCACTGGGCTTATTAAGAAAATAAAAAAATAAAAGCTCTGTGCTTAAAATTTGTATGAAAGATAAATGACACATCATTTAGGACCGCAGTCGAAGCATTACACAATTAAGTTTTGGGCTATGCCAAGGAGGAGGGGGGGGGGGGTTGTTTTACACATATTGCAGGGACTACAACTTCCCTCGGAGAACGATGAGACGGTGCAGACACAAAGATGGCACTCCGCTAACACACAGAACGTGTTGAAAGTGAAAAGACAAACATGCCACGTTCAGTGAATTTCGAGAGGGATTCTCTCCTCGCACATTTCAAACTTGTGCAATCAACGAAGTTTTTTTTACATCTCCGACAAAAAAAGCTTGAGAAAGTCGAACGATGAGCAAAAAAACACTCCGGCAAACCATTTGAAGTTTTGTGCAAATTATGATTATTATCACATTTCACACCGAATTGGATGATGAAGTCCAAACAGGTGGAAAGGAATGCGTGAAACAATAGCATCGCCGAAACAATACCACGCATGGCCAAGCCACCAGGCTAATGTATATTTATCATGTAAACTTCTGATAAATGCAGACGCAGAAACAATCAAATCTCTGGCTTTCAATTGGAAGATTTGTGCGCCATGGGCTCAAGCGTGAAACCAATATCAGCTTAGTGTCTAGTCAGGCTTGAAGTGCTGCGCCTAGCCCACAAAGCATGTTCTGCATATGCTCGTGGGGCGTCGCTTCTATCGGGGCGGAACAAGCAGCTTTCCAGCGCTGTCGCTGATCAGCTGGTGCCGGTTCAGTCCCACAGTGTGTGTAAATAAGCAGTGGTTAGGCCTTGATGAGGAATGGCAGGCCGTTTGAGCGGGACCACGGGGCCGGAGAGCGGCGGGCGGGCGGGCCCGTCTGGAGTCCTGGAGTGACTTCCATCATTAACCCTCGGGCTAGAGGACATCTTATTCTCTGTATCTGCCCCCAAACTAAAGGGTCAGTTCACACCAAAAGGACTCGATTGGAAGTGGATTTTGTTTTTTCAGGAATCACCTCACCTGATTGTATAGACGCCAAACTGCTTGCTCTATTTCCCCACCTTTAAAAAAAAATTATATATATATATACACTACCGTTCAAAAGTTTGGGGTCATCCAGACAATTTTGTGTCTTCCATAAAAACTCACTTTTATTTATCAAATGAATTGAAAATTGAATAGAAAAGGTTAGAAATAATGATTAATATTTGAAGTATTAATTGTGTTCTTCAAACTTCAAGCTCAAAGGAAGGCCAGTTGTATAGCTTATATCACCAGCATAACTGTTTTCAGCTGTGCTAACATAATTGCACAAGGGTTTTCTAATCAGATATTAGTCTTCTAAGGCGATTAGCAAACACAATGTACCATTAGAACACTGGAGTGATAGTTGATGGAAATGGGCCTCTATACACCTCTGGAGATATTTCATTAGAAACCAGACGTTTCCACCTAGAATAGTCATTTACCACATTAACAATGTATAGTGTGTATTTTTGATTAATGTTATCTTTATTGAAAAAACAGTGCTTTTCTTTGAAAAATAAAGACATTTCTAAGTGACCCCAAACTTATATATGGTGAAAAATACGTCTGACATTGTAACCATTGAAGATGACACAGATGAGGGCAAAGTGAGGGCCTGACCTTGGCCGATACACAATAAAAGCCGGCAGCCTCAGCTCTAAAGCTCCAGTGAAGAGAGCCAAAGCCGGCGCTAAGTGACATGTCAGTCAGTTCGTCTGTTTGGAGCCTTCAATTCCCCACGGCCCGAGCTTATTTACTGCATTTGTGTGAAAAGCTGCGAAGAGGAGAGGGGCTGAGAGGCCCGGCTGGCTCTCTTACAGACGGAGACGGTTGGTTTGGAGGCAAAGCGTCTCCCCGCGCAGCCCGGTGAGCGTCACGACGACAAACAACTTGGGAGGAGGAGGATCGAGCCATTTATGTATAAAAAAAAAAATGGTTCATGGATGAAGGTAATCGGAGCGACGGGAGAGAAAAGATGATACCTGGAATCTGTTCGTCGAGACTCCGGGGCGCATTAGAGGAAGAGAGCACAGGTGGCGGTAAAGATGCCACGAGTCATCTTCTTAAACCAGATTGGAAGTCATTTTAATACGAGTTGGAGAAGGGGGGGAGGGGGGAGTACACACAACAAACCATCGGGCAAGCGTTTCAGAGTCTGATTTGTTACTATTCATGGCGAAAGCGGAGAGGAACTGTAATGCTAGACATGCTTGTTAAATTCACAACACTCCAAAGCTGCCTTCTAGCAAATCCCGTCTTTTGGTTGTCAGCTTAAGACACCCCGGCATATGCATATGTAGGATTTTTTAAGCTCTGTTAAATGGATAGCGGTGTCGTGGCCTATCAAACGACTATAAGCCACTTGCCTTTTTTTGGGGTGGGTGGTGGTGGTGGGGGGAGGGAACCATTTACAGAAGAAAAAGAAGGAGAGAAAAAGCAGCAGACAGCAATGCGTTACCTTGCATGCATTTGAACGCCCCCCCCCCCCCCCCCCCCACACACACACACATGTTTTCTCTACTGTTAACTCCACATTAGAGGAAAACGGAGCCTTTTACACGTGTATTTCCAGGCGGCGGGTGACAGTAACGCCCCGCCCCGCCGTATTAACGGCGGGCCGCTCTGTTTAAGCCAACAACAGGGGAGTGACAGAATGCCTGCTCTCCATTGTGAGGCGGAGAGAGATGAGGCGCCATTCGCCGGCGAGGCGTCGCGCGGATAAATTATCGCTGGCCGAGTATCGAGCCGGAGCGATTGCTCAGTCCGCTCATGGGGTGTGTGTGTGTGCAGGTGTGTGTTCGCACGAAGTGTGTATGCATGCCTCCATATGTGTTTGTCGGAGTGGACTTATGGATCCAGTGCCATTTATTTCCCAGAGCTGGAGCGGGGTGGGGGGGGGGGGGCAGTTAGGGAGGCGTAAAAGGAAATGAGTTGTGAAGTGGCCATTGATCCGGGCCCGCGCGAGGTTGGCTCGAGACTGCCGGACTATTGGCCACAGTGTGTGCTTCTGAATGGTTGCCTCTTATTTATACGGAGATGGTTAACCCTGACCCAGTTCATTTATCACCGGGCTAATGTGCTACACAAGGGGGGGGGGGGGGGGGGGGAGAGAAAGAGAGAGAAAGTGTCAGGTCAAACCGAAGGCCTGATCCGGATCGAATGATGTCAACTGGGTTCCCCTTACATTTATTTATCATTGGAATCTATGAAAATGTTTATCTACGTGCCCTTTCAGTTTTACTATAAGTGTGTCTGGCATTGGGCGAAAAAAATTAATTGTCCACAGCAAGTGACCTCTGTGGCATTGATCTGACACACAAAAGACACATTCTCTCTCTCTCTCACACAAAGACACACACACACACACACACACACGACAGGTAGCGTGTTGACCCTCGACTCGTAGACCGCAATCCCGACTGCTTGAGCATAAAACAGCCAAAAGTATTTATGACCGGCACATTTCACTCTATCTCCCTCATCCTCTCTTCCTTATTCCTCCCTCTCTCTCTCTCGCCCTGGGTCCCTTTCTCCTCGCCTCTCTTTCAAGCCCTGTAGCTTGACATTTCGCCGTGCTCTCAGGGGACTCCGGGTGCGAAATGGAGTTACTGTGGAGAGCGCCACTGTAAATTCCAGGAGGCCACATGTAATGTGTCTTAAACACAGACGGACAGCCCGGGTCTCGAGGAGGAGCTGAAGAATGAGACGGAGGAGAGAAGAAAAAAAAGCGAGTAAAGGGGAGACGGAGGGAGAGGTGGCGTCTGTACAGATAATAGAATAATACTGTGTTTTGTCTGGGGAAGGGCGGGCAAACAGGAGCGATGCTGTCATTCACACCCTATATCTTTAGTGTCATCGCGGAGGGGGGAACTACAGGCCTATATATCACAGGCCTGTATGTACTATTCTGTAGGGACGGTCTGCCGATACACAGAAGGATGGCTTTCATTGTAAATAAGTCGGACCCGAGGACCGCCGACTATAGCTGTCTTTTCACTGAAAGGAGGAAATAATTTTACAAAGACATCCAGCGCATGCTGCTTCCTAATGCTCCTCCAGCCTTTACAGGGAGCCCTTATCTTCCCGCGGATGATGACGCTGAACAAAAGGTTCCTTTTATGAAATCGTTCATATTTCAGCCGAGGTCTGTCTGCTGTCCGGAGAGGTGATTGATGCGTCAGGCCGAGGCCAGTGTCTTATTTACACAGTTGAGTGGGGCAATCTCCGGCCTGAAAGATAAACCTAATGAGCTTCTTTGTGTAAGTGTGCAAATGAGAGACACCGTGCTCCCTCCCTCCTTCCCCTTTCCATCCAAAAGGGGACAGTCTGGGTGATTAGGCCTTTAAATTATGCTCAAGGGCAAAGCCCAGATTTGCATCTTAGGTGTGTGTGTGTGTGTGTGTGTGTGTTTGAGTGGGTCTCAAATACGTTACGGAGAGAGAAAGACAGGGAGGCAGGTAAAGGGCACGGAGAGAGAGAGAGATGCTTGAGGTTTGCTTGTGAGGGGTGATGGGTGAACATCGGGTGTCAGTATCTTAAGCCGTTAACGACACTTAACAACAAAGTCGGCTTGTTGAAAGAGGGAGGTGAGCTCACGTGTGTGAGCGTGCACACACCTGCCAACACACACACACACACACAGACAGACAGACAGACCTTCATTTTGTCCTTTGTCTGTGGGGTAACTTTCTCCCTAATGGCTTTCATTTTGGGGAGAATTTAATTTGCCCCTAAACCCTAAATATTACCCATCACTCGCTGTCACATTCCTCATCCCCTCTATCTCCTCCAGCTAAACAACGAGGAAGGCAGGTTAATTGCTGTCACTCTCAAGTTGGACCGGTGCCGAGCTCTCGTGTCGCGACAGCGGTAGCCTGGAAGTAAGATGGCACCTCTGCGCACTTATTGTAATTTATGTCAAAATGCTGCAGTCATTTAAATGGGGGTGAATAGTTTGCATTTTGCTGCATCATGTGCTTCGGGAAGAAGAAGAAAAAAACGCCGCAATGCATAACTCACCCGTTTACCAACGTGTTGGCAACTATCTCGTGTCGAGTGCATTTTTTGGGCAAAAGCAAAGCAAATGAACACAAAGCAAATTCTGTAAAGTGGCCTTTTGCTCATCATGTCTTAGTTTAATGATCTGGATGCAGGCTGTAGTGACAGAGGCTGGTTCCCACAGCTAGTCAGGGGTCTTTGGTTCAAACCCCTGACTGGGCCACAGAAGATAAGCCGGCGCCTCCATCTTCCTCTGAATATCAATAGACTGCGTACAGTGAGTCCGTTCGGAGGGGGCAGTGGTCCTGACTATCGGCTCATCAATCCCACTGATAACCCTGGCAGGATTAAGTCTACAGACCACTGTAATCAACTAACAGCCTCATTACGGGACATTATGGTATAGATCCAAAGATCAATGCATACCTCCCGCGTACATACATAGCAGCATATAATATTAAAACATTAAACTACCAGATACCACGGCCAATGATTAATTGACGGGTAATGTGAGCTCAGCACAATTTTCTTTTTGCGCTTGGTTTTTTCTTTTTTCTTCTTTCATAGTGATCATTTTAGCATAGTAATTAGGGCTGAGCAACATTCATCATTTGCTCTGATACATATCTGCAGCTGGCAAATTGCAATCAGATACAGTTGGTATCTAATCTGTGATCTCAAATCAAATTAGGTCTATTTAGACAACCTTGGGAATGGGGTGATGAAACCCGGGCAGAAATTAGGGGCTGGAAATTCAATTGTGACACGACGGTTATGATTCATACACATGGATAACAGTGTGTGTGTGGCTTCTTTTTTTTTTTTTACGTCGAGCACTGATGACCTGGATAGACTATATTTCAGATCATATGTGCAGGATTTGCAATGAAATCTAAATAATTTGCTTTATTTGATTTGAGGAGAAAAGTAAACCATCAATATTTGAATATGGAAAGATTGCTCCTGTAACTTCGAGTCTTGATCCGGGTCCTATACGCATGTCGGGCCGAATCTGAGGCGACGAGACCATAAGATGCTGCTTTTCTAATTATAAGCTGCAGGTGGTATTTTGGAGCAGCTAGGTAATGGCACAACCCACAGGGACAGTGGAGAATTCATCAGTGCTTATTATTAATCATCCCCCCCAGCAGCGTGATGAGAGACTGGAGCTTTTATACCCACTGGACCACTCAATGTCATTCCAAATACGGATGGAAAATTACACCCAACAGCCTCGCTTCAAAATGGACCCGCAGCAGACGTGGACCGGAATTTTCTTCTCTTTTTTTTCACACAGGTGAAAAAACAAAAAAAGGAAAGAAAAAAAAAGTGCAAGGATGGATGAACGCATGAATATATGATGACACAAATGCACGCTTCATACACACACTCGTTCACTGATACACACACGCGCGCGCTCACACCTGCCGGCATCGCCATCTTCAGATGAGCACACGAACAACGGCAAAATAGCACGGCTCTGTGCGGACACATGCGTAAAAAAAAGAAGTCCATATTTTGTTCTCTATCTCTCTTTTCCTCCCCTCCCTCCCTCTCTCTCTCTCTCTCCAAAGAGATGCAGTGTGAGCACGCCACAGGAAGTGTGTGTGAAGTTAACGGCACCGGGCCCCTGTTTTAAAAAGCCTCCAGAGACCTGTTAGCTGGACTGCTCATTTCAATGTGTCCGTCTCCAGGTCGGGCCGGCCTCTTTACAAGGCTCACGCTGTCACACGACTGCCCCCCGGCCCCGCCCACCACGACCAGCTCTTAGCCGTACACGTCCATCTCAGACTTAACTAGACACTTTATGCTGACGTCGCTTTTCTCGCTCACCGCCGTGGCCCGGTTCACTTTTGTTATTTCATCTTTTTATTTTTTTCAATCCAAACGACTCATCTTTGTCGAGTTAACATTTACATGCGCGCGTACACTTTTCTTCGCTTATGTCAATCGCACTAATCGCAGTGACGTGGGCTCATATTAGATCTATAAATGTGTAAATGCAGGCGTTTTGTTGTGAAATACAATTATTTATACATATTTATTTTACGGCATTTAAAGGAGAAAAAAAGGGAAACAAAATATTTTAATATAATCTCGAACAAGGCAAACAATTATTTGTACAGAACAATGCAATTCTATTTCCTAGTGCAATGTAACACTTTAAGTCCTATGGTACAACAGATGAACGTTATCTTGTTATCCGGCTCTCTATCTCTTTCTATTTCACCCTCTCTATCTGCAGAGAGCATCAACACAGAGAGAGAGAGAGAGAGAGAGAGAGAGAGAGCAGTCCTCCGCCCAACACCCTCAAATGTAAAAGAGTGATGACAGAGAGAGAGGGGGGGGGGGGGAGAGAGAGAATTGACCCCAATCAGGTGAGTGTGCACAGGAGGAATGAGTGGAGATAAATGGGGGGCCGAGGCCACAGCACTGTGATGCCGCTGCAGCCACCGGCAGGACCGCTGCTGGGGTGGCGCTGTGGATGGAGGATGGGTGTCGAGTTGGAATGGGGGCGGGGGGGGGGGGTGAGGGGGCGATGGAAGAGGTGGCGAGTCGGGGGGGGCGAGTCGGGGTGGGGTGGGGGGGGTTGCCTGCGGGACATGCTTCGTTTCACCACACCAAACGCCTCCCCTCTGCGCACATGCAGAAGCACGCCGTCGTCTATTCTCTTGCCCCGACCACACTGACCACAGGCTTTCAGCTGCCTCCGAAATGTACACACGCGCGCACACACACACACACACACAAAGACACACACACACACACACGCTTGCATGAAAATCCCCATCAAACGAAAAAAAAGGACAAGCGCGCATCATTACCGACCCGCGGCGTTGTCCCCCATCCACCCAGAAGCGTGGCCCTCTGACCTCGTCTCCCACTGCTCTTTTGGCGAACTGTCAGAGCCATCATTCACCGTGAAAAGACACAAGAGACACTTGACTCCTCCACTCTGCTGGCGACTGACTTTCACAACTCCCCCACCCCTCCTCCTCCACCACCACCACCAACTCTAACAACCCCCTGCAGTTCATTCACCCTCAACTTGCTCCGATTGGGAGAAGAATAGAGCCGGTGCAATAAAACATGGATATAAAAAAACATGTAAAGATAGAGTTAAAGAGATTGAGAACAGAGCATCACATACTTGCCCATACCATGAATATCCAACAGAAGAGAACAATACTAGCAAGTCAGTCGGAAAAGTAATACGGTTTAAAAAAATATATATCTAAATGACTTTCTAGTTGTGGGAACTGCAAATAGGTCTTTCAAATGTGGCCCGGTCAAAGGTTTCTCTGCCGCTGGTGGCTCTGTGGTCTGTATGTGTGTGTGTGCCGAGTTAGGAGGCCCTCTGGTGGATGCAGCACTGCCATGACACACACACACACACACGCACACGCACACACACGCATACACACGACCCAAACGGGTCCGTACGATGCTCCAACAAACACATTCTTTCCCTTTCTCTGTCTATCTCCTTCTTCTTCTCACCGACACGCACACACACACACACACACACACACTCTAACTGTAGCATGGCTTTGTGCTGCTGCAACATCGTCTCTATAAATACGACTAAAACTGCCAATGCAAAAGCACCCACTCAAAATATACAACCAACTAAAAAACAGTCACTGCAAAACATTGTCATCACTCGGCAGGAAAAAGCTTCAGGCAGAACATGCTGACAGCACAACAAACCAGCGTGGAAACACACCAACAACACAAACAGCCCATTAAGTAAACAATGTTTGTTTTTTTCCCCACCCAATGAACAAAAAAAATACAAAACCCATGAAACAACACAACAAATATATTTCACTGTGTCGATGTAGAAAAGCCCAGCGCTGACTGAGCAGAGAGCAGAGCAGAGTGGGAGAGCGAGGGGAAAGCAGAGAGAGAGAGAGAGAGCGGCAGGGAGACGAGACGGGGAGAAACACAACTTACCTGCTGTTGTTGCAGATGCAGCAGCTCGACTGTGCTTACTTCGCTGCTCATGTCACCAGCGCTTGATCTCCCATCTCTGCTGCCAGCCTCTAATTGGCTGCTGCTTAGGGTGCTCATTCCATTTTGACTCATTGAACTGTTGCTTATTGTCTCTCTGGCCGACTCCTGCATCATCATGATTTAAAACCTAGAAGTGATTAAGAGGCACCGGTTAGGGCTCTTCTCGTTACAATTCCCCCTTTTTCCCTCCTTTTTTTTTTTTACGCTTCCATTATCAAGCCCTCAGTCCCCCCACTGCAAATTAAAGCATTTAAAGAAGAGGGAGGGGGAAAAGAGAAGAGGGGGGTGGGGGGTAGAGGGTGGTGGGGGTTTCAGGAGGAGCAATTATGCATTCATTGTGTAAATGAAGCAATACAAAGAGATGCACGTCCTGGTGATATTTAAAATGGGAGGGGTAATGTGGCGAATGCTGTTTTAAAAAAAAATCCATATAAATATATGGAAATACATCTAAGCATCTGGATTTAAGAAGGAAAGAAAAGTTGTATTTATTTTTTTCATCATCATTATTTATAATAAAAATACATTTGTAGAAAATGTAGATACAAATATGCGCGCGCCATTATGTGATTCATAAATGAGCATATGCTTAATTCCCAATCTCTCCCTCACACTCTAGGACAGCCAGGCTACACACACACACACACACACACACAAACAGAAGCACGGGCACACGGAGAAATATTTGACGTCTTAGGGCTGTCCGATTTTTAGTGCGTCGCATCTGAATGAGTTGCCTAATGACGCAAAGCTAATCATGCAAAATTAAAATTTGGTGGCGGGGAGGAGGAGGAGACAAGGAGGAGGAGGGGGGCCCCAAATCACATGGTGCAGGGCTGGTGATGAACACTGTAATGGGTTTGTCATCTGTGCTGTGGCTGAATAAAATCACAGGTTTCCATCGGAGCACGGTGCTTGTATGTCATCCGTTGGAGGGATTCCTTTATCCACTCTGCTTTAATCAAACCTGATATATTCATTTATTTAGTCATATGTTTATTTTTTTCTTCTAATCCTTTCTCAGCGAGACACAATTAAACCGAGCTGCAATCAAAAGTTTATGGAGGGTTTAAATGTAACCATGTTTAAAATAAATATAAGTTATGGAATTAATAATGTTGGCATCTCATAGATATGTAAAACTGGTGAAAGAGAGAGGAGAAAACAGGGGGAAGAAGAGGAAAAAAATCTATCACGAATATCACTAATGATTGTGCTAAAAACAGCATAAATTATGCATATTACCTCCTCTCTCTCTCCAGTAATAAATGTTTTATCATTTTCTCCCGCATTTAATGTTCTGCACCTTCACTGGGGCCGAGAGGAGCCCCGACATCAGTCGACATCCTCGCAATAAATAAATGACACTCAGACCCAACAAAAGGAAACTCAGAATGTATCCCACAATGATGGATTGCCTTCTCTATTTTGAAAAATAATTATTTGTAATGTTCGAAAATTGATATTTGAGACGATTCATATTGTAAAAAAGGGGCGGTAAAAAAACTTTCACTATCTTGTGGAGGACCCAGTGCCAGCTAATCCACATGCATGCAACAAAAGAGGGGTGAATGGTGATTATGGCTGTGTGTGTATGTGTGTGTGTGTGTGTGTGTGTGTGTGTGTTCATGTGAGTATTTGTGTCAAGCCCACAAGGTACCATGTGTATTCTTTGGCCAGTAAATACCGTTTTTAATAGAAGTGTGTACACGTCCTTCCCTGTGTCTGCGGGTGTGTGTGTGTGTGTGTGTGTGTGTGTTTGACGAGGGGCAGATACAGGACAGGCCTTAAAGGATGTCCACCGCCAGGATAAACAGGATCCAAGCAGGGAGAACAAACAGGACTGAGCTGTTACACAGAGCAGGGCGACAGCTGCCCGGGACACAAGTAAATAGGGAAGAGGCCAGGACGAGGCGTGCTTGTGAACAAACAGGCCCCTGTTAAACACCGCACCGCTCACTACTGATGGAGAGAGACACAGAAAAAAGACAGAGAGAGAGAGAGAGAGAGAGAGGAGCAGAGAGGGTGGGGGGTGACGGAGAGAGACAGATGAAAAGAATGAGTGTGAAAGAGAGAGAAAAGAAAAGGAGAGTGGGTGGGAGGGAGGGAGGAAGGTGGTGGTGGTGGTGGTGGAGGTGGGAGGGGGGAGACTGGCACAATGTGACAACCAATCCGGTGATGAATCTCAGCGTAAGGAACTCAAGGCTGCAGCCCGAGATCAGCCGGCTAATAAGTATTCAAATTAGGCATAAATTTTACATGCCCAATGTTTAAAATATTCAGAGAAAGACTGTCTGATTGCCTTTACTATAATTTTATGAACATTCTAATGGAGCTTGGATATCTCTTCTTTTTTTCCCTTTCTTGGAACAGCGATGGATGCGCGGAAAACTTGAAGATATACGAGACAAGGAAATAAGGATTTTTAATAACATCTGAATGCAATCCACGACGGAAATCCAAGGAAGATTGGGAATTGAATGTGCTCTTAATGCACTCGCACGTGATTATTAAAACATTAATATGATACCAAAAAAATAGGGATAAAAAAAAGAAGAAAAAAAAAAATTAGACATCACAGCTTGAGAAGAAAAAAACCCCGGAGACGTAATTTGAATTTAATACACAAACGATAAAAGCCCAAAACGCCCGGATTAATCTCGGTGCCATAATCTTCTCGCCCTCCTCCAAAAAAATAAAATGGTGGCAATATGTCTAACAGCAACATAATGATAATGCAGATATATGCAAAGTATATTCGCAGAGATCAGATGGTGCTTTAACCTTAATGACAGCGGTGAGATAAATTAATTAGCCATCTAAAGGCGGCATTCAAATCTGCCAATTAGGTATGTCAATTAGAAACACAGCCGTGCTGCAGTGATGAGCGGCCGAGCTGCGGATACGACTGCGGGGGTGATGGAACTGTCACACACACACACACACACACACACACACTACTCAAGAGAGACAGATAGTGACAATACTCGGCACCTGAGGGTGTGACTGTATGCATGCATGTATCTATATGTGCGTGCATGTGTGTGTGTGCGTGTGTGCGTGTGTGCGTATACCACAGGTCCACGATGCCCTGTGCCCTCTCCCTGAGGGATACCAGCCCTGACCCTGTACTAAACCAACTGGGCCGGAAGAAGCCCCCCCCCCCTCCTCAACCGGGGTCCCTCGCCCGGATCTGCCGTGGCGGCGGCTTCAAAGCTGCCTGCTTGCCCGCACGTGTGTTTGACATCCTGTAAATTGCCGGTGTCCTGCGTCTCAACACACCCACTATTTGATGCCATTTCCTCGAGCCATAATCTTCCAATGAGGGGAGAACCGATACCACTTATTATCGCGAGAGGAAGCCTGTTATTGCCCTGGTAGATGTATGTCAAACGGGGACGAAGATGATCGTGATACTAAATGTTTAGGTGGCGGGGAGGCGGAGATAACTCGTCTGCGCTCTCTCTCAATTTACCGTCGTCAAAGACCGCCGATGGCTCCAACTTTTCTATTGAGGTGGAGGCGCAAGAGAAAGAAAGGCATTTCCAAATGAAGGGAAGAGACAAAGGCACTTTATTTGCAAAGCTTCAGCTTCTGTCTCATTCCTCGTGCGACCACGGCCCTCGCTCGCTATTCCTCTTCAGCTCGAGCAAATATTTACTCCCCAAATCGTGCACTTCACAAATCTGTCTCGTCCATCAGGTGTACGGGATCTGAGAAACTGTCCCGACGACGCATTGGGCCCCGAGATCGAGAGAATTTCTCCTCCATCTTTCCGAGAAGTGACACGGCGAAAGGTGTAAGGAGAATTCAGCCTTCTGTTGCCTCAAACAAGTACTCGCTCTCCCTCGTTCTCCTCCTCTCTCTCTCTCGCACATACACACTAACACACTCACACCTATCATTAAAGGGAAAAGAAGCAGCCCTCCATCTTTGTTTGCGAGCTCTAAAAGCCCTTAATGTAGCCTCATTACCTGCCCTGTCTCCCGCTCCATCATGTGCAGTAAACACACACTGTGACACTGGCCATCCATCTCGTGGGAATACACAGCTGTCTGCTGTGCTGCAACACTGTCTGGGGAACACTGGGGAATTTTAGACACACACACACACACACACACACTGGACTATCTATTTTCAACGTTAGGATGTTCTCCACTGTGTCTCGATCGAGAACACTGATCCATTCCCTCATTTAATATGCACGAGTTGCAAAATAAATAATAAATAAAAAATATATGTATATATTGCACACAAAAAAGGGGGGGAAAGAGTGACCTGTAAATCCGTGATCCCAGACGTCCGTTCATTCTCAGTTCGCATTTCAGGGGGACGGCTGGAATTCTTTTGGTTTGTGAGATGAAAATAATAAAAGAAATAAAATAATAGAAATTACATTTCACAGTCTGCTGACTGCTCACAGCTCTCTGATCAAGTCGAGATATGGTTACCATTTTAAATAATCACAGATTCTGTGCTTGAGTGAAATTAATTCATCATTGCCATACGTTACTATGCATACAAAATAAAGAAGTAACTGGGCAAGGGCAAGGGCTCACATATCCAATACTTCAGATTGCTTAATAAATCAAAATGCCACATATGTGCTGACGGAAAAAAAAGGTGCTTAAAACCCACTGCATTTCAAAAATGATGAATGTAATCTAAGACCAAATAATGGAGAGCGGAGAAGTTTAAAATAACTTAATCAAAAGCTGCTTGGCACGCCATACATTGCCTTGAAGGAACCGTTGATGATGATCATATGTTTGTTTGTTTTGTGTACTGTCGTCTTTCTGGTTGCCAGTTGTCACAGCAAAGGGAGACCACATGCAGTTTATTCCAGCCTCAAGCTGGGAGTTTAGAGTCGGAGGTGGAAAAAAAAAACGACCACTTGGAGAGCTACGTTCGACAAAACCCAGTCCCCCGGATTAAGTAAGGCAAGCCAGGCTGCCGTGCCTTAGAATTAAAAGCTTCCCTTTTGGCACTAAAAGGCCGCCATAAAAGAGCATTAATGACTACTTCTTATAAACCTGTGTATGGTAATGGTTTCTGCTCTCAGATAGAGGAATTTAAAAAGTGTTTCAACGGTGAATGAAGATTGCTTTCGAAAAGAAGAAGAAGAAAAAAAAGAAAAAGGGGGGCTGAAGAAATCATATTTACAAAATCAGGAGTGGGGCCAAATGACTAGATGAATATGAATAATGGACTTTTCGGGATTAACATTATTCAAAGCAACAGAATCAAATGTGCTTATCTCCTGTCCAATGAGCCCTACACATTGAGAAAACCTCAGTCATATTTCAATTCTTCACTTGAGCTGACAATAAATCGTAGTTCTGTGATAGGAGACATTCAGTCGGGAATGTTCAGAACTTAATTCTCTTCTATTTACAATAAGGAGATGAGACAGAATAAGATAAAAGACAGACTATTTGCCTCGGTGTGTGAGTGTCCCTGAATGGAGTGGGAGTGTGTGTGAGAGTCAGTGTTTGTGGAGTGCAGAAAGGGAATAAAAATGACAAAGAGAAGCAGAGGACAGGGTGTAAAGTGCATGTTCAATTGTACAGTCTGCACAATGTCGTCTTGGAATCAAATGCGAGAGGCACTCGTGAATAGTGTGCATGACACGATGTTATTGCAAATGCATTTCATATGAATACAACCAGCTCTGGAATACAACAAAACAGTTGTCGTCCAAGGGCGATCCAAATAGGAAGAAAAAAAGAAGAAGACAAAAAAAACAATCACATGGTAGACCGACGTGAAAATGTTCAATTAAAATCAACCATGAATCATTCTGGGCAAAAAAAAGAGAAAAGGTGAAACGTATTTTTACGATGAAATATAACAATTGACAGTTTTTATCCTTCGCTTGACAAAGCGATGAATATCCACACGTCTTAAATATACGACTGTAGCGCAGCACGCCCCGAGTGAAAAGGAGGAGGAGAGAAACTGGGCTTTTTTTTAGGCTCGGCCCATATCGTCCCCACGTTACACATCCGGCACCTCATTCCGCTGAAGCAGCACACCGCCCCACCGCCGGGCCTCCGCGAGACAGTGACGACAGCCGATCAGTCGGCTCTCATTTGCATATTTGCCAATTCCATTAATTAAGTCGGCCCACCTAATCAGGGCTAATTGACCTATAAAAGAGGGGAGGCCTCATTGTCTGGTCCAATCATCTTTACCGAGAGCAGGGGAGGCGCGCCGGTGAATGCTGGGTACTTTCCAACCGCGCTGTATTTATAGAGCTCGCGTGGAAGTGATCCACTCAGAAAAGACGTTTTTTATTCCCCCGACCTGAACCGAAGCGATCGGGAGCGAGCCGCCGCAGACTCGGGAGCAAAGAGTCGGAGAACAGCAAGGAGGAGAAATTGACAAATCCTTGACGCTGGTCTTGTGCCTCGTCGAGGGGGGGGAGGGGGAGGAGGAGGCGACGACGAATCAGAGGAGCTAATCGCAGTTGGATGGCCCGAGTCTGCCGGATCCTCTCCGCGGCGCGGCGGATCCGGCAGACAGGCGGCGGGGGGAGCGCGAGCGGCGGTCGGCACGGCTACAGAGACATAGCTCATTGTGACGTTTCCAGTTATTTCTGGTTGATTAGGGCCATTATGTCTCCAACTCTGATTTATGTTGTCATTCCCCCTCAGCAGTCCTGCATCGATAGATCTTAATGAATTGGTAAATAAGGGTGAAGATTGCAGTTGACAACACCGCAACATTCCTCATTCATTCCAGACAAGATTTATGTAACCAATTAGGCGCATAACAGGGTTTGAGGGGGGACTGGTCAGGGGGGAAAAATTATCTGTCCACAGGAAAATTACCAAAGTCGAACCCAGGAAGGAATAGATAACAGGCAGCCTTTAACACCGGCTTAGTCACACTTTCCTCATTGCCCGGTTGGGGATCGCTCTTGTTCCTTTTGGCATTAAAAAATTGATTTTACAAAAATATGCAGATACCGGTTGACTTTCTACTGTCTGACAGTTCGACATTTTTTTTTTTAAAACACACCCGACTATTCCAACCCTCATCTGAATAATGTCCAAACCAAATATGATGATGGAATCAACAGATTAAAAATGAAGCCCTTGCCAACAAAGCAGCACTTTGATATGGAAATATTAAATTCAAGAAGCCCCTATCCACACACACACACACACACACACACACACACACACACACACACACACACACACACACACACACACACACACACACACACACACACACACACACACACACACACACACACACACACACACACACACACACACACACACACACACGCACACACGCCACAACCCAAAACAGGACCAATGAGAATGTGAAGTAAGGGGCGTGTGTCTGTGTGTGTAGTAGGTGTGTGTGTCACGGGGGCACACAAATCAATTGTTCAATTACTGTTTGATACATCACCTCCGAAAAAATAAGTAATTAGCATTTTTTAATAGTCTTATATTTCCATCATTTAATTCCTCGACACTGCAGTTCTAGGAGTCTGTTAGTGGACAAATAAAGGCCTCTTTGTTACTAAAAAAAAAGAATTCAGATAAAAGTGCTGATCATCAATAGCCGGCGACAGGCCAGGAAGAGCCAAAGGGCAGGAGTGAACAGAGCTGGAAAATTAAAGCAGAGTGATACGGGGAGCCGGCTCCTCTCAGCCTCTCTCCCTTCAAGCACATGCAAATGAGACTGTGCTGCTTAACTGCATCATTTATGTGGATAATAGCGGCATCATCATTACGGGAACTCAAATTAAATTACATCACAATTAGCATAACAAAGTGATTGGTTAAACTTTAAAAACAAATAACGCGGCTCCGCTAATGAACAGTGTTAATTGGCCGGCGTGCATTCTAAATAAAACATGTAAGTAAACATGTGTTTTAGTTAAATTATTTTGAAATTCATTTTTTAAAAATATTATTATGAGCAAAATGAGCCCGACGTGGAAAGAAGGGCACTCGACACTGGATATATTGCCAGGGGGATTTGTAAGCCGAAATATAAAATGTGTAGCATTTAATTTTATTGCGCTAAAGAACCTATTATACGCCAGACTCTGGAGAACAATGTAAATTATCTGCCTTCAAAATGGAGTTTGGCCAATTCTCCATGTGAGCTAATCACATAGCTCATTATGCATTAGGGTATTACATTATGAAGAGGAGTCCCTTTCGCATTCCTGCACAAAGCCCTATGAAATGTTAATAATATGCCGACAATAGCCCAATACCATGCTCGCCCTCATCAATATTTAAGTAAACAAATGATCCCACTCGCCTTTTGATAAAGATAATTAGTGCTTCACCGACTATCAGTCTTGTGACCCCTCAAACTAAACATCTGCTCTGAAGACCCCCCCCCCCCCAACACCAAGAGATGGGAGGAAAACAAATAAGTCAAAACTTCAAGTCAAAGCTTTGCCCTCGCAAAACACACATCAGCCACCGAAGGGTCTTTTTAAAATCTGTTTCACTGCAACAGTAAATCTTCGTCCGCTTGATTTTTAACGACCGATGACGAGTTTAGCGAGCAAGTGGCAAAAAAAACCAACACAACAAGAAAAAAAACACCACAACTAATATGAGAGCAGAAATCACCACACCGCAAAAGTGAGTTCACAGCCACACGCACACGCACTCGTAACGGACACGCAAACACACCCTAAAAAAAAAACGTGCACATGCACACACACACACACCCACACACACACACTGAGACATTCATCAGCACTAATTAAGCAGCAGATTAACAGAGCACGCAGACCAAAGCTGCCCGGTAACACAGGGAGACGACCAGCGGGGAAGGCTGAAGGCTCAGCCCGGCAATAAAACACAGCCATTAAACACAGCCCAGAGCCTGGAGACGACTGCGGACGACACAGACTTGATGGGTGGATGATGGATGGCTGGAGAGATGGATGGATGGACAGTCTGCCTTACTTGTCTTTTCTTTTTTTTTCTCTCTCTTTTTTTGTTTTGTTTGTTTTACCTGAAGGTGAGGAGTGCCAGAGAGCTTGACCAGAGAACAGAGTGTTTGCCTCTCTGCCAATGCCGCCGCCGCGGGTGTCTAGAAGCAACGGCCGCGCGTCTACTGGTGTCACCCCGTGGAGAGGCAACACTATCTGTGTCATCACTTCAGCCGTGTTTATGGGGGATGGCATCATAAACAAGCCCCCCCCCCCACCGCCAGCCGCCACCCAGCCCCCGCCCCAGAGTTCCCCCCCCTGCTCCCGCTCACTCGCTCTGCTCTCCCTCTCGCCACCTCACCACCACCACCACTGTGCCATTCATGCATACTTAAATCACCCTCGCCCCATTAAAAAAAAAGAAAGCCCAGACGCCTCTCCTGACAATTATTCTATCATTTCCAGTTGTCACCGGGGCAATTACCGACCGGGGCCCCCTGTGCGGGTCGGACATGCAGGGCCCGATAGCAGAGGGCTTGAGTTGGGGGAGAGAAGGAAAAGAGTGGGACAGCGGAGGGAGAGGGTGTGTGTGTTTCTGTGTGTGTGTGTGCGAGTGTGAATGGAAGGGTGGGGAGGGGCAGTGTACAAAAAGGAAATTTATGACAGAGACACGGTGGCTTCTCTCTCTGTCTTCACTGGAAATAATTAAACCATCATTTCTTATGCCTGCCGCTGATGAAATATATCACAATTACTGGAAAACACTACATATCATTTCCACATTTTATTGGAAATGAGAGACACGGCAATTAACAGTTGGACTTCTATGCTGCCGCCTATTACATTTAGGGTATGGCCTTCACATGATTATATTTATTTAAATGTTAAGTAAATATCGTAAATATAAAAGAAATCTTTTTTTTTTGTACCCCGTGCATTTGGGTGCAAATGTGGAAGAGCAAATGTGTGTGTAGGTCGCCTGTGGTGTGTGTGTGTGTGTGGGTGGGTCCTGTGTGTGAATGAGAGTGTGTGTGTGTGTGTGTGTGTGTGTGAGTGAGGGGATCTTCACACGGGGAGCGCTGCGACTCCTCGCACCTCGGCTGCGAGCTTCCCCGGCAGCTCGCGCTCTAATCGCACATCTGCTTCTCTGAACTCTCTCTCTCTCGCCCCCTGTCTCTCTCTCTCTCTCTCCTGTGCAAGTGCACACACACACACTCTTACACACAACCTGCCCGCCTGCCTCCCCGCTCTGCTCTGCGTAGGCTGAGACGAGGGGGGAAACGGAGGCAGCAGAAAGGCTGGAGGAGGTCGCCGCGATACGAGAGGTGCATTTACCCGCAAAAGGTATGTGTGCCCGGCTCCCGTCGAGCACAGTTCACTGCTTCTCTATTCAGCTCCGATTGTGTGCATGTCAAAGTGTGTTTGCGTGTGCGTGTGTGTGTGTGTGTGTGTGTGGATGCAAAGAGTCTGAATGGGATTAGCGAGGGGCTGAGCAGCAGCCGGTAGCCTCCACACTGCGCTCCGGCGTGCACGGGGGCTCTTAGAAACAATTAGCCGCATCACGTCCGACGCGTTACCAAGTAACACGCGACCACAAAGCACGGCCGCGATACCCGCGAGTACACAACGGAGAGAAAAAAACACAAATAGACTGCGAGCGACAAAAATGACCTACCTTTCAAACAGTGAGTGAGAAAAAAATCCACTCCGCCCGGTGAGAAGCATTAGAAGAAGTATTCTCAGAAGCCTGGAAGTGTGTATCAAAAAAAAAAAAAAAAATGCAGAGTGGGGGGAAATGCCACTAGTAGAAATCAGAGCATCAAAAAGTGGAGGGAGGGGGTGGGGGTGGGGGGGGAAAGGGAGGTGAGGAGGGGGAGAGAAAAAGTCAGGAGAAACTAGCTGACGCTGACTGTCAAAGACGTCGGCAGAGGAGCGTTTACGGCGGTGTTTACAGTAGTGCGAGGGGAGAGCACCTCTGCCTGGTCACATCTGAGAGACAGTCGCCGTTCCAGCGCCGCCTAATTAAAACAAGTCGGGCAGCCCACTGGATTGTTTTGACGCCCGAGGACCAATAGTACACAACAAAAACCCAGAGGCTTGATCGGTGGGGTAGGGGTGTGTGTGTGTGTGTGTGTGGGGGGGGGAGGGGGCGGAGGGTGGCGAGAGTTGGCAAAGAAATGGCGAGGGGGGTGGGACCGTGTGTGCGTGTGTGTGTGTGCGCGTAAGGGGGGGGGGGTTCGGAAGAGCTGTTTTGTAGAGGAATCTGAGAGGAGAGGGAGACCACAAAGGTTCAGAACTGGGGTGGGGGGGGACCTCCACATGCCGAATGCTCCCTCACTTTTTGTCCTCTTCTTTTTTAATACAAAATACAAGGACCACATTTTTTGAGTCTTTCGCCAACATGCCCCACCCCCCACCCCCCTCCCCCCCGTCCCTGTTAGAGTACATTTTTAAGAATGAAACAATACGCCTGGCCAAACTAATAATTCCCGCTCAACAGTCTATAGTTTCTAATATTGAATTCACTTTTTTTTTTCTTTATTGAAACACACAAGCTGACAAACATTTTACATTACCCCCCCCCACCGCCACCGCCACCGTTTCTGCAACGCTTGGTTTACCACTTGACAAAAGGCAAACGTGTATGTACTGATGTCTTACATGAGGATCGAGTTATTTGAACAGCGCTCTCCTGATGAATTGGTTCAGTATCTCTAACCGGGACCACAGAAACCGCAGGTCCCCACTGCCCCAAAGAAAGAAGCCGGCGAAAGCTGAATGAAGCTGGGCTGAGCTCAAAAGTGCTGAATAGGATGTATCGACATGTCCCCCCCCCCCCCCCCTCTTCTGTAAACAATGCACAACGGGCAATGAGCTGGAACATAGGGGCTAATGGTGTTTGCCAAATCTTTTGTCTTTAAAAAAAAAAAAATCCCTCCTCTCTCTCTCTCTTTATATTTTCTTTCCTCCTCTCTCTCTCTCTCTCTCTCTCTCGCTCTCTCCCGTGCATGCCACAGATGTTTTTCTTCGTCGCTCCAACAGACAGGAATCTACTGGCAAGAAGAAAGGCTCGGTCTTCCCCAGGAGAGAGGAGTACAAAGCCCCCAGTCTGCACACAGCAGATGCAGAAAGCAGGTCCATCTGCCACCGGCTCGCTCTGCCACATGGGCCGGAGAGATTTCATACAAGAACCCTTTTTATTTTTTTGTGTGTTTTCTTTTCTTTTCTCTTTTTTCTCTTCTCTTCATCCACCTACATAAGTCTGCGCCACATACATGGAATCAAACACAGGCACCCATTTAAATCTGGCAGAGATGCGACATAAAAAAATATAAATAAATGCATGGTTACACACACACGCGACACACACACACACACGCGAGAGGCGTACACAGAGGCGTACAGGCCGCCACAGCAAGGGGTTACGGAGAGTGCCAGAACTTTAATGTAAAAAAAAAAAAAAGAGAAAAGGAGAGGCACCCACGGCAACTATGGCAGATTTATTTCGGAGAAGACGCAGCCCCCCTAACATGGGGTAAAGACCACTTGAACCCGCGGCTCTGAGCGGCGCACTGGCGTGATTTAAAAGGCTCTGACGAGTACATTATCTCCCGGGCTCCGCTGGAGCTTATTTCAGCCGTGTGATATCATTATTTAGAGACCAACGCAGGCCAAAGGATGTCGCATTTTCATTAGTGAGCTCCGAAGCAGGGAGAGTAAACACTAAACAACCTCGGCCGAGTGGGAGAGGAAGCCAGCGAGAGAAAGAGAGAGAGAGAGAGAGAGAGAGGGGTATGACAAGAGAGCAAAAGCGTGAAAGAGAGAGAGAAAAAAAACACAGCGACAGAGAGAGAGAGAGAAGCATAGGGGGCTAACATTAAACAACTGCTGTTAATTGCTCTAAGCATCCACATCAGCGTCAGTAATTTCTCCCATTTCTCTTTCAGCGTTAAGGGCTCGGGGCTAGAAAGCTCCTTCAGCCCCTTTAATAAACGACTCGCAGTGCCTCGCTGGAAAAGACAAACAAGAGGCCCCCGGCCTTAGAAACATTCGCTTCACTAGGGGAACGCTATGCCTATTCCTACACATCTGTGACAACGGCGTGCCTCCTCCCTTCAGGTATTTACCCCCCCCCCACGGTCTCCTCTTCCAGCGCGCTCCCGCTGCCAAGGTCAACGGAGACGAACGGGCCCACCAGCGTCATGATGTGGTGGCAGCAGAACGGTGAAAAAAAAAAAGGGGAGGGAGGGGAAGGGCAGGGGGGGGATAGACATGTGTAGTGGGTAGAGTGGGGAGGGGTGAGGGTGGCAGCAGCTGGTTACCAACCAGCAGCGGCGGCGGTGGGGGAGCGGTGGATCTGTGATGCAGAGCAACCGCCATGGCGACGGATGTTGCTTTCCGTCTCCCGGGCACCGCTATCATTTTCACTAACTATTCATTTTCAATTAAAGCCACAGTGAAGTGCACTACCTCCTAGAGAGGGGGGTCATATGGCAAAGTCGAGCGCCCATCGCAGCGTCTTCCTTCGCCACTTCCGCCACAGAGTGCGTGAGCGGCCGTGAGGTCTGCCAGTCACAGCCACGTGAATCACTCCTCTCACGACCGTTAGCCTAAGACGTGCACGCTGATGGCGAGAAATGAACGGAATTTGGAAGCCAAAAAACGCACCAACAAAAAAAAAGGATGCATGACCTTTGAAATCTACACCGTTGGAATGAGGACAGAAAGACAAAGAGAACGACGCGGGGAGACAAAGACGATGTGGCTCTCCTCCGACTGCGGGGGTGGTATTTATTGAATAATAATTGCCGAGAGCATCGGCGACGTCAACTTTGCATCGGGAGGTTATCCTTTCAACTTCCCGACTCCCGACTCCGTTCTCACATTTAGGAGCTAGTCAAAGAAAATAAAATGATTTTTCTACCGTCTGTTAAAATGTGCTCAACTGCCCCTGACAACTCCCACACAATGATATGAAACACACACACACACACACACACATCAACTCCATTCATTAGATGTCACACAAATGTTTCACAAGCACAATTCATGAGCCACTTAGTCCTGCCTACGAATAAATAAATAAGAAGCCAAATAAGGCTTCATGAGGAGGTAGGGCTCTTTTGAGTCCGGAGCACCGTTGATCACACGATGTGTTGCTTATGGCCAGAGAGCAGAGACCATTACAGACCAGTGATTATATAAGTGGTTGGAAGGCAGCACCATTTTAATATACTGTACTTAAGCACCGGGGTATCCATGGCAACTTGTCTTTGCACCGTGCATTCAGAAAACCCCTAATGAAATGCCTATTAAGTGGCTGATAATGACAGTGTCCAAATATATTTGCATATGTATTCCACTGCAAAAAAAAACCTGCAGCGCGCTGAATGAAGGTAAAGAGGGGCCTGATTACCGCAATCACAATAATAAATGATTCTGTTGTGTTTGTTGTTTGAAGAGTAGCGGCCCCTTGTCGGAAATATACAATTTCTAAATCAGCGAGCGGGAAACAAATGTACGGCTCCGTGATTCGGTCGACAAAATAACTATTATTCGTATATGTGTAGTGCTTTTCACAGAACTTATGCAAAGGAGAGAGAAAAGAAAGGGGGCGAGTGGTGTGAATGGCCTTCCTCCACATGTGACTTCCATTTGCGGCTTTGGCCGAGTGCCCAACAGGACATCCCTGAGAGAGTGTTTGCTTGACTCAATATCAACAGCCCGGGTAAGAAGCCCGCGGTGGAGGGTTAGGGGGGGGGAACTCTCCGTCCAAGCCCCGGGCCTCGGATTCCTTTTGAAAATATACCACGCTGTATATTCACTGGGTCCAGAAACATCAACGCGCACAGCACTCGGCGGCGTTCTCCGAGGCTTAATGATACCTGCCCCCCCCCCCCAGCTGCTTCTGCAGACGCCGACGCCGCACGCACGCGGACAGCAGGCGGGCGGGAATTAAAGTGTACATTACAGCAGAAAAAAAATGAAAAAAATTGAGATCGAAATGACAGAAGTCAGACGGTTCAAGCTGACCGGGGCCTCTTGAAGCGGAGGAGCTGGCAGACGAGCGATACGCACTCCAGGTTAAATTGGCCCTCCTGCGCCTCCTCTTCTTTGCTCAGCACCACGGCTGTAACCCCGCTTGCATGTAAGAAGAAGAAGAAAAAGAAGCCTTTCTTCAAAAGCACATTTGAATTAAACGAGTTGCTGAAATCAAAGGCTCGGCTGAGCCGGGTAAATTTAAACAAGCAAGTGTGGCTCACAGCAGTTTACCCGTTAGACAGCAGATTGGAATTAGATGAAAGAGCACGGCACACAACGACCCTTTTCTCACAGTGGTGGATATCATCACAGAGCGAAGGCCGCTGCAGTTTAAATTAGATTCCTTCTGAGAGTAAAGTAAATGCTACCGAGTTGTTGTTTTTTAATGTTCCCGGCCGCTGAGATGGCATCGAGATGAGGGGGGGAAAAAGAGGGGGGGGAAAAAGCGAGAGACAATAGTCTGGACGGGTCTGAAACCCATTTACGACAGTGATCTGTGGTGTCTGAGGATCCCACAGCTCCAGCTCTGCCAAAGAGATTATCATTCCCAGATCCGTGACTACACAGCTGAATGGCAGCGAGACGAGCTCCACTGGCAGCCGAGGGAGCGCGACACCTGTATGTGGGAGCGCCGACCGCCGATCTAAGGCCCGAGGAATCCTGAAGATGCCTTCGCAAGTAGCAATGACAAATACTTCCATGCGGGAAGACCGGGGGGAAGGGGGGGGGAATTAAATAGCCGGCCTGAATTGGATAATGGAGATGGTTTGGGAATCATCTCCAGAAGCTGTTGAGGCATGGAGCGCTCTGCTGGAGTGAGGACTTCAGAGTCCTCTGATTGCCTCGGCCTTCTGACTTACTGCTGACGCGGTGGCTATCCATTCATGACTAAAACGCCATTCGGCTGGAAAGCCAATAACACCTCCAAAAGAAAAAAGAAAGGGGAAGAAGAAAAAAACGTAATCAAATTAATTCAGGGAAAAAGCGGCATTCCAGCGAATAATAATAAACTAATTATATGGAAATTTAAAACTCTTCTATTCTCCACGCCGTGGCTAATTCAAACCTAATTTTTACTAGCCACTAATTTGAGGGCGAAAGGCGGGAGGGTGTGGGGGGGGGGGGGGTAGGAATTACATCTGGAGGTAATTCATCGAGGGAAACTGAGCCCAGTGGAGGCTACGATACCCCCCCTCCCACCCTCCACCCAGCGAAAAGAAGAAGAAGAGAAAAAAGAAAAGAAGAGAAGGAAAAGAAAACAGAGAGACACACAAGACATAGAGGAACTATTTAGGAGAGTGGGACTTCCGGAGCACTGA
Organism: Pseudoliparis swirei; assembly: GCF_029220125.1. Lineage (NCBI taxonomy): Eukaryota > Metazoa > Chordata > Actinopteri > Perciformes > Liparidae > Pseudoliparis > Pseudoliparis swirei. Next base: position 11,786,138 of record NC_079397.1, on the reverse strand, counting down.
AAAGACACAGGCAGAGGGAGAGAGGGAGAGAGGGAGAGAGAGAGAGAGAGAGAGAGCAGGACTTCTGACACGGTCTGAGCTCTTCCAGACAGCTGGTCCGGGCTTTGGTAAACAGCCAAAGATGTGGAGTTTAAGGACGGCCGGGGTCGGGGGTTAATTTGGACTCTACAGTCGGCTGTTGTGCCCTGCTCTAAAGTCTCAAAGTTTATGAGGACGTCCCGCTCTCAAGTGACCAGCTCCATCTGGGCTGCCTAAGTGGGCTGCCTAATAAATGGCACACTTTTCCAATGATCTGCCGTTTCAAAGCACCAAGGAAAGGGTCTCCAGCTGTATCCGTCTCACTGTATGGATGCAAACTGCACCGCTATCTGCGCGGAGGAGAGGACAGGAAGTGGACATATTTGAAGGATTATTTGTGCTTTATAACACTGAAGGGAAGTCCCGCTGATCAAATTGGGGGAATTAAATATAAAGTTCTGGGCTCCCAACAATCAGGCACAGTGGAAAACTCCCTGCAGGAGGACATTAACATGCGATGGAGAAAAGTCGCCTCGGTCCCTTCCACATCCGAAGCCCACGCTCTCCACTTCACCGCCACCCCACCAACGCTAAATGTGTTTTCCAAATGAAAATAAACGGAGTCCGACCGGTTTGAGGCGGTCACACTCTGGAATATGAGATCAAATAAAAAGGCGTCTGTGGAAGCTGAAAGGAGAAATGAAATGGCTTCTGAGGGGAGATGTAGCGAGTAATAAAATTACTCCTTTATATCTTCCTAAACAGCGCGTGTTCCCCTGGAGTGGGCGAGGGCTTCACTTTGGTCAAAGACAAGTATGCGAGTGGCAATTTTTCCTTCAGGGAAGATTCCCCGATACACTTCTTGAGACTCGGCGCACTGCAATTTTCTTGAAAACGAGAAACTATTTCTGCAACAAGTTAAGCGGAACTTTTGGAAGTTTCACTTTGCCGATGTGCCGGCACACGCTGTCGTTGAAAGGCATGTTCCATTAAATTGGAACAGCAAGATGATTCATAAGCCTGCTGCTTTTCAATGAGTTCAAACTAGACTGAAATGTTCGGATGAACGCTTGTATTTTCTACTAAAACATATAGTTGACTTGGAGCTGACCGTGATGTCACAACTTAAAATTGGTTAGCTATTCCGGTTGTACGAGCGCCATTCCATTTGGCATTGGGGGAAATTCATAACAAAAGTATTACTCTTAGTACTTAAAACCATGCAATTGATTTGTATTTTTTAAAAGCTGGTCACAATAATATTCAGATGGACTTTAGTGCTCTGGGAGACGAGCTGTATTAGAGGAAATTTGCAATTGGAGAGAATACATTATAATTAATTCTACACGAGCTATTAAATCTTCAGTAAAAAATGCTTTAGTACAAGGATTGAGCCACTTATCATACCTACTCACTACCTTTAAAAGCTGTCCGTGTGCAGTACTCTGAGTGGCGAAAAAGCAATCGCTGATGACTTTGAAAATAGGACGAGATGAACAATTGATCAAAACAGAAAAAGAAGAAGGAAAAAAAAATGCTGCCAGGGATTTCAGAGAATCGAGAGCTGTAATCGTTTGTTCAGAACCACCGGAGAGAGAAAGGAAGACGGCAATTTACAGGGTTGAAAGAAAAAGAAATTCAGCGACACCATTTAAAAAGTTTTCAACAGATCGGGTTTGGGGGTCATACTGCCCAACGACGCCTTCGAGAAGTCTAAATAGGGAAACTGTATTCATTGCGTGGAATACTCACAAAATGTACCTTTTTTATTGTGTTCTCTTAATGAGGTTATTTTAGGGCGGTAAAAAAACAATGCGACAAATTAAATAAATGACCCTCGGCTGCACGCGAGGATCCCCGTTTCAGTTTGTTTCACGCAGCCTTGGCATGTAATTAAGTAGTTCGCGGCAGGTTGACGATGTTTGTGCTCGTGGCCACGAATTCATTCCCGTCACGAGCACGAATACGCAACTTTTTTTATTCTCCTCGGTGACAACCTGCGAGAATGTTGTTTACAAAACACACACAAGCGAAGAGCAGACTCATTAGAGATCTCGTAATGCGAGGCCCCCGAAAATAGCATGGGGAGCGGCGTGCGTCGGCGCCTTGAAAACACTTGTCATGCGATCACCCCGGATTACTTTTTAATTTACAATAAAGGCACCCAATTATACTTCGAGGCAACTTTTTTTCTTTCTTTTTTTTGTCGACTTTGCGAACTTTGGGTCAACTTCATTAACTTTCTCTCCGCGTGGCCCTTTTTGGCCCCGTGCTCGCCCGTTGCCGTCTATTCGGGAAGACGGATGGCGTGTGGGGGGGGGGGGGGGATGCTCCTGACAGCTTAAAAGTACCCATCAGCTGCCTGCGAGACATCTCCCCGCACATGCAGCCCCGAAGAAAACCTCCCCAAACAAACAGCAGGCTCCACTTCAAACACATAGCAGGACGATTAGGTAATGCTCTCCTTTGTTCGCCCTGCCTGAGCCCCGGTGACTAACCTCAATCTCTCCCTGTTCCACCTCCTGCCTTCACGCTGACAACACGGCGCTTACCGCCGCCAGGGTAGAGCCGCGATGAACGGCTCGGGATCGGGATCTACACGCACACGCGTGTATTCAAATGAGTTGTGCTTGTTGTGCGATGATGACAGTACCCGTTTGGTTGTAAAGTGAGAGAGGGGGGCGAGAGGCGGAGGGGGTCGGCAGCACAAGGGCTCTTTGTTTTTTTTGGGGGTCGGGATAAATCCGAGGTTTCCTTTTGGATATTCAATATCCTGCAAGGTAAAAAAAACAGAGTTACAGTAGTCTAGTGTCTGGGCTTTCTTTGGGAGGGGAGGGGTGCCGGGGCTACGTGTGTCTGTGGATTGTTGCAATGCTTCTCAGTCAATTGCTGTGCGGCTCGCGTGAGTCGCTTCCAACAAAGCCTGGGAAATCAATCAATGCGGGAAGAAATACCTCTTATGCCAGATGTGGCACTTAAATGTGTTTCTTTTAAGACTTAAAAAAGACTCGCTTGTATTCGGGACTTTGAGGCTCAAAAACGCTTTCAAACCATGTTGAAATAAAATATTTATTCCAAATGAATCAAGCTGTCCAAATGCTACCTACTCCCCTTTGAATTACTGCGTGTTATTTTAGGTGGCTTCTCTTAGTGCATGTCTCACTCGGAAATATACTGTATACCTCCGCTATTTACTTCCCGAGTTGCCTCGGAGGATGAGAGACAAATGTTTCGTTAGCAGATGACTCCTTTTTGTTGTGGTTGTTACTTTTACAAGTCTTCAGTAGTAGTAGTAGTAGTGGTAGTAGTAGTAGTCTTCATATATATATATCACTGAATATAATTATATACAATGCTTTCTATAGGGAGCTGAACTTTTCACACCTTTCAAAGCCACAAAATTGGATGGTTTTGTGGTTGTGCAGCTGCCGCTCCACGCTAATGCGAGGCGGTGTCATATGAAAAATATTCCTCTCCCCAAACCACAGGGCTGGTCATTAATGAAACACAGGCCGCACAGTGAGGTCATACAGAGTCTAGATTTCAGCAGCCACACTTAAAAACCGCTCAGAGAGAATAGAGAAACATGAACACAAATCAGATTCCAGCTCCGAGGACGGGGAAAATAAATAAATACAGAGAGGCACTGGCCCCTCTCACATTTTCCCCCAGCGCTCTGCAAACAACCGTCAAGTGCAGCTCAGAAACAGCTCACAATGAGAGCAGACTAAACAATCCGGTCCCGGCCAAGGAAAATGCTAAGCAACTCTGCACACAGGATGTCTCACCCTAATTGCCAACTATCAAATCTCACAATGGAATCTATCCATTTGGCAAAATCTCCACAGCAAACTTGGCAATATTTCTTTTTGCTTTTTTAAACGTGTCAACTTGTCTGATGAGACGACGCGACGAAATAAAAGATGGAGGAGCACAGTTGTCAGGAATGTCGTTTTCTGTCTCGGATACGCCGGGGTTTATTGACCTGACAGGAAAACTAATATCATGTGTGCTGAGGATGGGGGGAGGGGGGGGGGGGCTGATCAGCTGAAGGTGCGAGGGGGGGTCTTGTAAACGAGTGATTAAAATCCTCAGCATTAAGATAAACACACTAAATAGGTCCCCAAAGACGTGCACACTCAGGAAGGAAAGGGAGCGAGGGCAAGACTCCGTCAGTGGGAGAGACTGACAGGCGGTGTAGTGGAGGTGGGCACATGGGGGCGGAACTGGAGCCTTGGGACTGGTATCAGAAACAGGGTTACCAGCAGGGACCGGGCGTTTAACAGGAAGCTAATGGACAGTCTCAGTCTCCACCATGTGGCATTGTGTATTTCCAGCCGGTCAAAGCCGTGCTCGCAGAGACCCCATGACTGACCCCATGACTTCAAACGGGCCAAATAGCAACGCATTCATGAAACAGAACAGAACTACTGGGAATTAAAGTAGGCAGGGAGAAAAAAAAGAAAGAAAATGCACACACACACACACACACACACAAAAAGGTAGCAGGCCTCGACAGCAGATGGTAAAATTAACATTTCAACAGTTCCTTCCTTTCATGTAGGTCTCGGCAGAACTTTCCCCTTTTTTGAACAAAAAAGAAAGTACTAAGAGGGGCTTGGTTTTTTGGTGAGATGCAGCGGTGTGGAGGGCATCTGGAAAAAAGGGGAAGAGGAATATTGGCTTATTGCTCCTGATGGGCCACCTCAATGAAAAATTAAATAGGTCTGTTTTGCAGTTTTCCCCTCTCTAGAGTGCCCTAAGCTGTGTTATGGAAACATCATCTTGGTAATTCATACGCCACAGAACACCTGGAGATGTAAGAAAATAAACCATTCCTCCCTTTCTTTCTACATTTATAACCCAACCCTGGCGTTGGGGTCTTTCCCCTTTTGATGTTTATTTCCCCACCTTTTTATAATGCCCATCCATTTGGGTTATTTTGCAAGAAGTTGGCGTCTACAGTCGTGGTAAGTCATTCACAAAATGCCCGTCAGATTTAATTTTGGAGTCTTGATACATCCTGTAGAGATGTTATCGTGGAAGAGCCTCTAATAAAGACCCAAACAATGGACAGCCTCTCTCATCTCCGACCCTGTCCAATGGAGCGTCTCAGTAGTACCCATTAATTTGGACACAGTTCTGGCTAAATTACATGTGTTCCACCTCTGTGACATTTTAAATGCAATTAAAAGCTGGTTATGGAAGTGTGCACGGACTTCCCTGTGATGAAGGGAAATCACCGACGTGATTAACATGCAAACGAGCTCACGCTGGCAGACTAGATTGGGGTTTGAAAACCTCAATTACTTTTGTGTGATTATCTATTTACCAGTACACAGATTTCCATTTCTCATCTCCAGCCGAGTTCCCCGCGCTCGAGCCTCAATTACACGCGGCACACCTTTATTTATGATGCGCGCGACGCCGAATCGCAAGCTCTAGTCATTTTTCACGGTGATGTATTGCGTCTTTAAAGGCTGCTCATGAGGCCGGGCCACCAGACCAACACTTCCTAACACCTTTTGCTTTGTGAGCTCTTAATGCAATCTTGACCCCCACCACCCTGCGCACCCCCGATCCATCCATCCAACCTCTATTTAGACTCTGTTTAATCCCCCTCCCTCCCCGTTAGACAGCAGAGTAATGGACAAAGGGCAACCCATGTTTCCCTTTCAACTGAGTGTTATGCTTTAATACTTTGCATTTATTACTAAACAATAAACTATAACACTCTTGAACAAGTATAGCACTATATAATGGATGCATTATGTGTGTGTGTGTGTGTGCGTGTGAGTGGTTGGGGGGGGGAGGGGGGGGACTAATTGCAGGTGAAGATCCAACTGTATCAGTTGAGAGGTGTGTGATTGAAATGAACCTCAGAAACACTCCAGGCTTTAGAGTTTGTATCGTCTTGTTGATGTAATTATTAAAGCATCGCCTGGCAGCGTGGGAGGAATGCAATTTAATTAATTTAAACTGCTGAATAGTGACAGTTCAAACGTACATTACATCTTTCCAGCAGGCGTGAAATAAAAAAAACACAGAATAAAACCCGTAAACTTAAAAGAAGCATCGAGCGACACCCCAACATGTTAATAAACAACCGTGCGGTAACTGTGCCAACGCGTACTGGATTTTTCAACCATTTCTTCTGAAGCATAATTATATATTTTTTAAAATAGTAGAGTGCGTGCTCGTATTGTTTGTCGGTGTCCCGGCGTGTTTCTCGGTGCCCAGGGACAGGAAGAGAAGGGAAGACGCACATCTGTGGCACAGCCAGGCTGTTCACGTGGTGCCCGGCATACATAAAACATGCCCTGTTGCTTCAGCGGGAGCAAAAAGGAAAACAGTGCCATCAAGTGAAATTTCTGAGGATTCCTCAAACACCTCAGCAGATCCATCACCTTATCAATCTAAAGAAGAGTCTTCACCAGTAAACTCCTAAAATGGAATGGATTGATCCATCGCCGTGGCTCGTCGGACGGATACGTCATCAATACAACGGCGTTTAAAAAAAGTGTAATTCAAATGTAATCTGTAAAAAAAAATTATGTTCTTCTTCTCAGAAATCAAATCTTTACTCGGGATGGGAATATTAGACACAAGAGCGCCTCCCACTCAAGCGGGGAGACGATAAGACGAGCAATGAATATGATGCTTTGCTGACTTTGTGTTCGAGGTACCTCGGGAACAAAGGGAATCATTATTACTATTTGAACTCAGTTGCCAGGACTTGGCTTCAACACTGGTGTAAGGTTGCTAGCGTAGGTGGTGGGGGTGGGGAGCAGTGGACACAGCATATTGAGAGAGTGGAACCGGTGGCGACGGCTCGAATCATGAGTGAGAGAGAGAATAAAAGACACAGAGAGGGGTAGAGCTTAGATAATAGCAGATAATGGACAATTAACTCGGGCTAGTGGTGCCGGCTGCGGTGAATAGCAGCTTGTGGTGCAGCGAGTCCCCGATCACCACTCAGCCATATTCACATTGGGAATACAGGCGATATCAAGCGGCAGGCTACTGCGCCTCAGAGGTGTACACGCCGCATTAGCAATCTCCACAATGCCTTCAAACAATGTGCTAGATACCAACAAAGTGTGCCAAAGTGCAAACGCAAGCACTTTGCCGATGAGAAGTGTGCGGTGCCGTAACCTTGCCTATTGTTTCGTGTCCTTTCACCATCAAAAATAAACCCAGGAGCTGCAAATCCATTAAAAAATAGAAAAAAAGTGCCGTACTGCCGTTCCTGGGGTTCAGACGTAGGCATTTGCATAATTAAAACCTATTAAATAAAAAGAAGCTAATTGCATAAATAAATGAGTTAATGTCACCGTGGTTGCAGCGGACAAACAATGCAACTTCTTCATATCGGGGGCCTTGGAAGTGTTTTAACTCCCCCCCCCCCCCCCACTCCCCCTTCAAGCTCCATCTAAATCTATTGATCTGTGAAACACAGGGGGACCCAAGGGAGGCAATTCACTTAATATCATACATCTAATGATGAGATGAATAACGATTATACCATTTGGTAATTAAACGTCTTACAAACCATTTAACCGCCTGTGCGTCAGAAGGGGTCGCCGGAGGTCGCAGCGGTTGTTTTTTTCCCATTTCTCGCCTTGGCACGAAAGCAGGAGGCAAGGCTGGGGGTGGGGGGGGGGGGGGGGGGCGTCGCAGAAAACAGTGCATGACACAATGGTGAACACACGCTAATGATTGTTAGCAGCTACGGCGCTAATCCCTATTGCTGTCAAGACTTTGATGGGGAACGCAATTTGGAACGGACCGAAGGGAAATGGAGGCAAATAAAAAAAAGGCAGGCTAACATCTCGGCTTCCCTGGATCCTTTGTCTCCTTTTCATATACATTTTTTAAAAATCTCATCAGCTCACTTGTGCGTTCCTTTCACAATCGGAGATAAGCGAGTGGGGGGGGGGGGATAAGGCCACGTTTATTGGAGAACTGTAAACACACGAGGGCGACGTGACAGAAGAGGGGGGGGGGGGGGCTGTACAGATACCTTCGCCAATTCACCGTCAACATCCACAACCCTGATCCCTCATTACCCACCGCTGCCCTGTCGGTGTGTTTGCTGTGTGCGGACTCCAAAGGGCCCGATCAGGGCTCGCGTTTGAACTGCGATGCAACGTTAACGAGCGAAGACAAGAAATGTAGCTGGGAAGGCCTTGAGAGGTTTTTTCGGGAGCTTGAACGCAAGCGTCCGATCACATTGTCCCACAGGCCTCGCCCCGCCATCCCATCCTCAGAGGGCCAACAATACCTTTCTGTTTAATCTGGTTCCTGCACATTCACGCAGCATTAACGAACAGAGGGATGTGTGTCGTGCTCCTGGCTCCTCATTGAATGATGGCTGGTAAACACTGTCATTCCAAAGAGAGACTGCTTTGCCCATTGAGGGGAACAGTTCTGGAAAAAGAGAAGCGGAACAATGGCCGCATGGAGGACGCTATCACACGGGTCCAATGTCTGCCGTGATGAATATGTGGGAGATGATAACCCATTCCATCATTTCCATAATGTAAAACTCTCTTTCTTCTTTCGGCCGCCGACTATTCACGAAATAAATGAGAAAACTATCACTCCGCGCAGAAATATGTGACAAAAGGGGCGGCGGGGAGGGAGAGCGGGCTTCGAATGAGCCCCGGTGCCGTTTGACAATGCCGGCGCGGTCCGGACACATTGGGAAGCAGCGGGGTGAGTAAGATCTGGGAGAGTATTTATCACTGGGCACAATGCAAATGTATAACCATGTCACCTATACCACTTTACGGGGGGGGGGGGGGGGGATGGAAACCACGGCAAATACAAGGGAGATTCATATAATACCAGGTGGAACTATGTGTGGCTTTAGTGCGTCGCCAGCACCCCAAACCTGAGGGATCATTCAGTGGCTTAAAGCCCCGTGGCCACAATGAGTCCGCCCTCGCATTTAACCAATATGCAAACCGGCCCCAGCTAATGAGTCTTTCCAACGGAAATCATTTGAATTGGACAGACCGAACAACGGTTTTCGATAGAACTTCTGAAAAGAAAAGCAAAATGTTCAGAGGAAAGAGAAGGCGCATAAAAGAAGTCGAAACGATTGAGACGACCGCGGGCCGCCGCGGCGGGTAAGCTAATAACTTTTTATCTTCGGATTTTTTCAACGGCTAAGCTAATTTGGTTAAGTGTGGCTTCTGGGAAATTCACCAAAGAAAAACTGAATGAGCGTCGCAGTACAAATGTTATATTATGTAGCGGCTTCTTACTAAAGGACTGACGATATAAGCAGACTCTTGACTGCAGACCTGTTTTTCTTTTTCTAGAGAGCTCCTCAAAAAACATTAAAACTTCCCGAGCCATAGACAATACCTCCCGACCCTTTGCTCCGCTCACACCTCGACATCACTGACACCTTTTCAGCCATTCCCATGATGTGTGTGTGTGTGTGTGTGTGTGTGTGTGTGTGTGTGTGTGTGTGTGTGTGTGTGTGTGTGTGTGTGTGTGTGTGTGTATGTGCGGGTGTTTCGATCACTGCAGTCTATTCCAGAGATTTCTCCCATGGTAACCTGGTTTATTTACTTTATCTACAATATAATGCTCCAGTGAACATTTGCAACTTTGAGACGCGAGTTTCAATCAGGCGTCTCGCGGCGGCGCGTGCACGCTCATGCGTGTGCTCAGCCAGGTGCGGAGAAGAGATGAACACCGCCGCCGGAGAGACGCCGCGGCTTTTTCAAAAAACGAAGGACTGACAAAAGAGGTCGTAAAATAATACCAAATAAAAACGGATGGCGGGGACGGCAGGAAAAGGAGAAGCAGGGAAGAATAAAAAATAAATAAACTGCACAGGGAGGAGAAGTGGGGAGCAGAGGCTGGGGTGGATCTGAAGAAGAAAACAGGAGCTAAATAAAAAAAGTGATATTGTGCTGTGAGACAGGGAGAAAGAGTGAGGGAGACGGACAAAGGGAATGATAGAAATAGACAAAAACAAAGTGGAAGGGAGAAAAAAGAAAGAAGAAGAAAAAAAAGAAGGAAAGAGAAGGAAAAGGAGGCGCTCGACCTGGGCAGTGTGGAGCCGGTCTTGTCCAATAAACACAGGTGAGCAGCTCGACATGCCAGGACCACCAGGCTGACTGACAGCTGAGAGCGCTCACTGACCGCCAGCTTTATGTTACATGACAAGAGGAAACTCGACTGACAGAGAGAAACGGCCCGCATCTCTCAGAGTGTGTGGGAGGGAGACGGGTTGGCGAACGAGCGCGCACACACACACACACACACGCACACACACTCACTGCTGTTTAAAGCGGCATCCACGCACTGTGGCCACACACAGTTGCAAACACGAATATATCCACTCTCGTACACACACACCCAGACGAGTTGGGAAAGCCACGATGTTTCCCTTCACAGGTGAGCGGGAGAAGGAAACACCCTGGTGCTTCGGTTACTTAGCGGGGAGAAAGTGAGGAGTTGTGTGGGGGGGGGGTCGAATGTACGCTGTGTGTGCCGACTGAATCTTTTCCACATGACGGGCCTCGGGCTGTTTTTGTCAACTGCACTCTTGAGCAGCGAGGAGGCAGGTAGTGTGACCACATGATTGCCCGTGAGGCATTGTGGTGAGAGAGAGGAAGAAATGGGGAGAGAGAGAGAGGGAGAGAGAGACGGGGAGAAGGATCGGGGGCCGGGGACAGGACCGAAGCGGCACGCATGATGAGGTGTAATCACAAACCCCATTCAGAGTGCAGTGGAGTTTGTCAACATACACACATTCACATTCCACTGTCTGTCAGCTCCGTGACCCAAATCGAGCATGCTGTGCGAGTGTGTTTTTTTTATTTCTACACACACACACACACACACACAGGATGCTTTCTGCCCATTTCGTCTCCAACCAGGTAGTAACAGTTGCACCGTCTGAGCTTGTGGTTTGCGGCGAGGAAGTCGGAGTCTAAGCTCTTGTAGGACTTCGCCCCCCCCCCCCCCCCCCTTCAGCCGAGATCCAGTGATCGTTACGAACAAAGGACTTGGCTCGGTGCCTCTGGAGTAAAAGCTTTTTCATTGGCTGTGACCGTGTTGTTTGACTTGAAACTTTTTGACTAAAACAAACAAAACAAAAAGAGCGAGAGCGAGAGTGAGAGAGTGAGAGAGAGAGAGCTATGCAGTGGAAGAGGGCGCTATCTCGTGCAGGGATCTAAAAACGTGTCATTTTCATAATAAATATTACCGATGAAAAAGTGCAGTTGACACACACAATGAATTCCGAGTGGAACCAGTCGAGTGCTGTCGTCTCTCCATTTAAAATGGCATGGACGTGAAATCTCATTATATACACATAACAAGGAACAGAACAAACAATCTCATTTACATTTATACAAACCTTCTTTGTATCCGATTACTTAAACAAAGTCTTATTGCTCCGCAGGAAGCCAAAATCTCATTGCTACATTTTTTTTTGGAGGTTGATTTAGTACAAAAACAGAGAGGTGTTTTTTTCCCAGAAGCTAATTTCTTTGGATAACACAGAACATGTGGCAATATTAACATTGTGTGACTAAGACTTCAGCAGCGAGTCGAGGTAGTTCTTTACACAGAGGATCATCAGCCGGGTTAAAACAGTGTCCATTTAGTTGATGTCATAATGACAGTATCACTATAAAACACTGGACTGTGAAGGGCTAACATAAACTAAGGGCTATTTGCGCAGGCTAAAAAATGAGGCTGCGTGACAGCTTGGCGATAACACACCGGTTCAATCTGTCAAGACAATCAGCATTTAGACCTCGGGAGAAGAATGTGCGACTGTGTGCGACCGATTCATTGGACACGATCACCTGCCAGTGAAGCCACTCGTAATTCTTCCCACCTGAAATAAGGAGTTCAAACTAATGTCAGGCTGCTCTGATGTCATGCCTGCCTCGGGGGGGTTGGGTTTCACAATAATCTCGGGCTCTTGGAGGGATGCCATCGGCTCCGGCTTCCGCACCCAAAGCTCTCTCCAATTAAATTGCGGGGAAAGAATAACACGCGAAACACTAGATCCCCCGTTTGGTTTATAGAAGTGAGGGCGGTGCGTGCAGTATTTGCAATCAGTCAATTCTAAAGTAACAGTAATGTCTAATATGAGGTGTTTATATACACAGAACAATTGAGGGGCCCGTATGTGCGCCGAGGCCGACTGTGCTCGGGGTCAAATGTATCCCTTACCCTCAGTTTAATTGCCCAAATCACAAATTCTTGTGTAAAAAATAAACAACCCCAAAAAAAAACAACATGAGGAATTGGCGTTTCAAATAAACGGCCGGCTGAAAGATAGAGTGGGTGGGGGGGGGAAAAGAGAGGAACAATATAGGCAGCCACTAGATCAATAGATTCATTGAGCCTCTTTATCTCCTCCTTAAGAAATGATGGCAATCCTCCTTCGGAGCCTCCTCACCTCCCACTTTCTCACTCCATTTTCATGGCAACTGTGCACTCTGGTCAAACACTCTCCATGCAATCTCTTCTCCTCCCTCCTCAGCGTCTAGCCCGCATCTTCACATCCTTTTTTTCTCCTATTCTGTCCCTCAGTCATGTCTCTTTCACATCGGACACGTGCGAGATAAATGACCCTGACACGCGAAAAGGTATTTAGTGTGGAGAAAGAGAAGAGAACCAAGAATCTGTTCACACGGAGCCGGAGGTCTGGACTGAATTCTGCCTTGTTATGGTTGTATTTCCAACGTGTGATGGCTTTCATATGGCGGCCCTCTGGCCAGCAAAGAGCCAAAGGAAGAAGCTGGAAAATATACGTCACAGGTGTGAAAAAAAATACTTCCTCTGCGGAAATAATGTAAGTACAATTCCTGAGTCTTTTTGAAAAACAGGACAGCTCTAAATCCCAGAGATCAGCAGAGGGTCGATCCCCTTTTTGCTCCAATTTGCTCACAGCACGGCACTATCAGACCCCAAACCACACCTCATTAAATGGAAATATGGGAACTTGGGGAACTTCCAGAAACTTCCAGGCTCTCTCTCTCTGCTCCTTCCTGCCCGAGTGTGAAGACAAAACAGTTGACCAGAGGGAGAAGGGCGCATAGAGAGCTGAGGGAAGAGAGCGAGAGAGGGGAAAGTAAACCTTTGATGAGGAAGACTTTTTTTGTTAAGCGAGGAGGGCTTAACTTTAAAATATTCTGGGTGGCAGTGAATGGGGGATTGACCAATGGCCCTGATCTCAGCCACACACTGGGGCACTGGGGTTAATGGTGGATAAAGATTAGGGGGGGGGGGGAGGGGAGAAGGGGGTTCCTTTGCCTGATCTCTATCCACCCCCACACTCCAGCCCGCAGTTTTCACCTTCTCCACCAATCCTAAATCAGCGAGACAATGGAGGCTGCCAATGGGGAATGATCCAAGTCCCTTTGATTCCTGCCTCTACCCCCTCGACTGCTCCGAGTGCCCGGGGTAAAGATCCGTGGAGGTTCCCCCTGTTTGCCCGCTCACAGCGGCGGCAGTTAGCGGGCTCAGAGAAACCGTGCGAGGATTGGAAGTGGAATGACAAGAGGTCTCTGATCTATGACGAGAAATCAATTTTCTAACTGGAAATGTGAGCAGAGGGCCGTTCAGTCCGAACGGCAGCTTCTTTAAAAGGCAGCCAGAGATATATCTAATTGCTGTAGATTTTTATATAAGTCGACATTGGAAGTATGAAGTACTGCTCGCAGTGTTGGGGCAATTACACTTTTTTTGTGTGCAATGATTAGAAGGACTTTTTAAGGCCAGCTGATATGCAGTAAGAGTTAATCTTTGAAGATTTTACTGAATACTAGGCAAATTAAGAACTAATATTTAAGTCTCTTTTAGGTGGAAAAGGAAATCTGGACTTTGCTGCAATGTGGAAAATTCGGGCTCTCGGGGAGGCGGACTTGGACATAGAGCCAAGCCAACCGGCATCTTCACGGCCGCCTATAGACTTTAATCACAGCTGGACCTCAAAGACGTTCTTCACCACGGTGGACCGACGGCGAGGAGCAGAATATCTAAATGAACCCACGCGGCCTCAAAGCAAAGCAGACAACGACTTCCAGCTTCAAACCAAAACATTACTCGCTTTTAAAAAGCTTTTATTCTCTGGAATAATTAGGTAGGTGAATTAAAACAATTAATTTAGTCATGACTGACGATTGAGTGACAGTACATGGAACATTCCTGAAGCAAATCATTCTCTGAAAACATTCTCGCACACACACACATACACACATACACACACCACTCCTTCGACAAAGAACTTGATTATTCACTGCCATGTTTACTTGGTATAGTGCCAATCCTGCACAATTAAAAGTGTTATTGTGTCTCTTCTCCCCGTCACTACATGGATTTGTGAGTGTGTGTGTGTGTGTGTGTATGTGTGTGCCCTTGTGCGGCATGGATTGCCGAGTGTGTACGAGAGTTCTAAATCAATAGAGTGGCCACATGATGGGAGATATAATTGGCGATTCCCATTACGTGAACTTAAGATTCCTCGCCCTCATTTGTGGTTTGACCCGGTGACAAACACCACCTTGTATCATTAGCTCGGAACAGGCAGCCATCTTTGATCAGGTCCTAGTTTGGCAGAACTGCGGCGAGGCAGGATCGACCAAAGAGTCGGATTTATTCCATCTCAACTGTTTAACAGATATTTATACATTTGTAGTTGATATCACCCACGTATTTTCACTCGTACGTGTTTATTATTCGATGTTAAGCTAAAACAACCACGTCCTTGAGAAGTTGCAGTACTTTTTAAACGATGACATTTTAGTCGACGGTTGCGAATTAAGTTGCGACCGTGTACGAACAGGCGCATCTTTCTCGTGCCTGGCTCTGGCGTTTTGTCATTTCAGCGCCCACGATTGTGTTACTGTGCAGCCAAACCTCAGCCACAGTTATGACTGATGAGGCTTTTTACAGTGGACACATTTATCTGGGAGGGGATGGGGGGAGGTGGGGGGGGGGGGAGAAAACACAACACCAGGCATGCAAAGACAAGGAAATCTGCTTTCACTTACCACTTTGGACTTTTACGGGGTGTGTCGTCTGCTTTTTTCTAAGGGCACAGAGTGTGCATATTTCATCCTAAAAAGAGATTAGCAGAAATCTCAAAACATGAGCGTATTGCGGCATCTCTCTGCCCGTTTCTGTAGAGCCAGAATAGAGTCACACACACACACACACACACGCACCAGAACCCTGGTCACTTCATTCTGCTCTGTTCGGCTACAAATCTCAATCAAGACGTCAACAAAGTAAATCCGAGCTTGCCCACATTTGCCGGCCATAATGCATATCATAACTTCTAAGCAAAGGGTAGATTGAAAAATCCGTGGGGTGTGAAAACCAAACAGGCACAGCTGAAAGGTTGCCCAGTGGAGGGGGAATTCTATCAAGGTGGACAAGATGAAGATTTGTAACATTTGAGTGGGGAACGGAGGGCCCCCCTGACCTCTACTCGCCAATACAATCACCCACACACAGTCGGGCTAACGGTACAGCGTAACCACCTCCAGAGGCGCAGTCGGGGTCCTGATGAAAAGAAGGGGAACAAAAACTAAAGGACTTTTTGTTTTGTTTTATTCAAACAAAAGAAAGACATGCCCTAACAGACTGATCTCGAGCATTCGCGGCGGTGCGCTGTTCATTTTAACGCTGAACCTCGAGCCGCTCGTCTAATCTTTTCTCGAGGTTCAGGACTCTTTGACGGATGGACAAGTACTCACCCTGAGGGAGAGAACTTGCTGTCGTCGTCCGTCACGGGAGCACGAGAAGTCCGGCGATGTCAGCTATCTGAGGGAAGACGAAAGAGAACGTATACCATGAGTCCAACGCAATTCATGAAGGACTGATCTCTTTTTTCTATGTTCGTTCAGCGCTTGCTGTGGACATGTGTGGGCTCGATTGTGTCTTGCATAACTATTGTCTGCGTGGAGAAAGCAATAAACTAACAACAAAGTGCACCTGGATTTCGCTGTTAAGCATGAGAGAGTGTGTGTGTGTGTGTGTGTGTGCATGCACAAACAGGCAGGATACGCAACAGTTAAAGCTATGGATGCCCCCCCCCCCCCCACCACCCATCACACACACTCCTCACTCCCTCAAGTTAAAAGGTGGAGTGCCTGGAAGGCACAAGCTCTCAACGCCAAGTAAATCACACCATTAAACTGACACGATTGATTTCTCGAGTAGCGTGGGTCCATTCAGCTGTCGACATCCAAGTACACATGCTATGCCATCGCTATAATTTAGAGACCATTAGTATTGATGATTTTTTCGTGTTAATCCCGCATCTACAGTAGTGTACAACACCACAACTGACAGTTTTACTGCACATGCCGTACATGGAGCAGTTGCATTGGGCAAATTGCCCTCGTTGAAGAACGTTGTGAGGGCAGAATTTGTTGGGGGCGGGGGGGGGGGGGGGGGCACAAAATGTCCTGGACGTTTCCCTCCAAGACCCCCCCCCCCCCCCCCAGAATTCCAATGACCCCTACAGGCACCAAACGAATTCTCAGGAATGTGCTCCCTGAACTGTACAAAAAGCCCTCAGCTCGACGAGCGCAGCTGAAAACAAAACATGCCAACTGCTATAATTTTTCAATGTTTTTGAGTTTGTGGAATTATGTTGCACAGCATGACTCAGAATGGGGTGAGAGGGTTCGAGGTAGGGGGGGGGGGGGGGGGGGCAAAACGGACATGAAAAGGCCTCGGATAAAAAGACAATCATACGATTGATGAGTATTTTGTTTCGACATATCTACATCGTGAAAAACTGAAACATATAGTTACATAAAGTTTAAAAAAAAAGGTGGACAAAGGTCTCAAATTATGTGATTTCGCAAAAGAAGACATGGGATGAATCCCGCTGTCAACATGACCGGGAAGTAAAGAAAACTGTTTTAAATACGATTTAGATAGAAAACTCTTCTTCAAGTTAATGCCCCTTTACTTAGAATGATTTGCTGCCGAGTAGACTTCAATATCACAAAACCTCTGGGCTGTGCAGATGTCATATTTTATTCACTGGAAAAGCATTAGGAATGCTATTAGTCTGTATGACCTCCAATTCGCAGGGATTTACAAATACCACACATATCTTTTCGTGCCAAATACAAAACCGACTGGTAAATTCTATCAACTTATAAATATGGGCAAATGCATTCAAGTATTCATGAAGGACTAATAATGCTATAGGCTGATATTTACATAAAGCGTTCGCGCGCTAAGTCAAGATAAACTATTTAAGACCCGGACCACAAACACTTCCACGGTGTAGAAAAAGGAGGGTCCTGCGATGAAAGAGGACATTATGCGAACAAGTCAGATTACTGTACACAATAACTTTATCTTTAAAGTAAATACCATCCTCGGTGTTGGAAAAGGAGGGAGGGGGTGGAGGGGTGGGGGCATTATGGAAAGTCACTGGCAATATTTCTGTGGGGACCGAATGCTCCTTATCAGCGTTCGTCGAGCTACTCAGGCCCGCCCGAAGAAAGATGAGTCTTCAAACTCATTCTATTCATGGTCAGACGTGTAATTACCCTCGGCTCACAGTCTAGACGTAACCGCTTTCACAGTATTTAAGACCCCCCGATGCAACGCGCGGACGCCGTGCTCCTACCACCGAGCCCCGCGCGCTAAATCTGTGGCCAGATAAATTAGTGAAGAATGCAATAAAACGGACACAATGAGAGGAACTTTATCCTCCCCGCTGCTAAATGAGATTTCTTTGAAATGCAGATCAGTGGCTCCAGATTAGTGCATTTTAGCTGCTGTCAACATCATAACAAAATACAAATGCGATTGTTCGCCGGTGCCTTATCTCCTCGCTTCCATCTGTTGGCTGGTTATTTTTTCCCCCCTGATTTACTATGCAGATCTAAATAAGTCGCATCAAAAGGAGGGCTTACTGCACAATGCCTTCTTAAGCTTCGACATCAAGGTATTTGAAATCACCGGTAGTCACATGAAAAGGCTGCCCATCAAAGGCACATCTCTAATGAACTCTCCCATATCAGAGGGGGCTTGTGGGGCCTTGGCTTTAATGCCGTCTGTGTGGTGAGAGAGGAGCACAACTACAAACCCGGCGAGCCGTAAGAAAGGAGGAGGACGATAGAGAGGCGGAGAAAAGAAAAGGAGAGACAGGAGAGGGAAGGCCTCGGTTATCAGATGAGATTAACTCAGAACCGGGACTAGTCCTCCGGGCTTTCCATCCATCCATCGGACTCTTTGGTCGGGGCCGAGGAAGGCACTCATAAAGAGACGACAATAGCACTCGATCTGAACAAGTGAAGGATTACTGGACACGGCCACAGGTCACTTTCACCAAAGAAAACAACCAACAATTCAACATGGAATGTCAACTTTAAGCAACCATCAAAATTAATTAATTATGCGGTGTCCATGAGGACTTTTTTTATACAACCGGACTGCAGGCAAAATCCAAGAATATCAATAAATATCTGTAAAAAAATAAATAAAAAATGGCAAAACCAATTATTTTCGAGGGAGATTCTGGGACTGACTGTCATCAACATGAAACAGCAACATACTCTGCTGTCTCCCCCCCCCCTTCTCATTCTCCCCAGGTCTGCAAACAGCGTTGATAATCTCAAACAGAGCGTTTGCATTACGCTCTTGCAATAACCTTTAATTTCATGGTGTATTTGTTGCATTCAGAGCACAGGCTGGATTACAACCGACAATCTTCAGACTTATACAGCGAAAATAAACTGCATGGAGAGATCATGATCTGCACCCCCCCCCCCCCCCACACACACACACACACACACATACATACACACACACAACCCACCCACCATCACCACCACCACCACCCTGCTTTGTAGCAGTGTGCCTGGATGAAGGGGAGACCCCCACCAACAAGCATGCAGTTTACCAGTGAACAATTAGCCCCGGAGCAAGAGCAGGCCCGGCACTGGCACATGTGGTTAAGAGGCGAGCGCTGCAGGAGAGTGCCAGATGATGAAGGGATGAGGAGGAGGAGGAGGAGGGCTGGGGGGGGGGGGGGGTGTTGCGTGTGCCAGACACGCGTGTGCCAGTTTTGGGGCTACTGGGCATGTCCTCCGTCATTCACTTGCCGCTTTAAAAAAAAGAAGAAGACAAAGCCAGTTAATGGGCCCCCTCCTCAATTCCAAGACTACTTTGAGTGGGATTTTGGGAGGAGCCCATCCGGATTGAGCTGTGATGTGAAGGCATCCAATGGCCAACTTCTCGTCTCCCCCCCCTCCCCCTCACACCCTGCCTCGAGCATCTTTCTGCCGTGTTGCGTGCCAATTGGGCGCGGTGCCAGTCGCATTTGCAACCACAAGGGACCCTTGTCTTTTTCGCCTTGCCTAATGAAATGACAAAACAACAGATTTGCATATGTAGAAACAGGTGTTGTAACAGGTTTGACTCCTCTTGACCCGAGTCATGTTAAGGAGGGAAATGCAAAGAAGAAAGGGGGGGGGGAGGGGAAGCATGCATGAAAAAAAAATACCCAAAAAAAGTTTATGACCAACAGCTGCCTGGAGGTATTTAGGCTCTAATGGGCACTCAAGTCTGCACCATCTGCCCTGTTGCTTGCCAGAAGTGACAATCTAAATTAAAAACCGCTCATCAAATATCATAAAAATAAACCATTGTTTTGCCGCCTCCGTATGTTGCAGCTATTTCTCTTCATTCTCAAGAGCAGCGATGGAGGCTGAGATGTGAGGCCGATAGCTGTGATCCAGGGAAAACCCAGAGAGCCGCACAGTGGCCTGTGATTACCCTCCCGCCGGTCCGCTGTCTTCAGACCAGAGCCCTGCGTCATCCCACACATTATCCAGGTCCATCCTCTCCCCATCGCCGAGCCAATGTGGTGAAGACACGGCAATTGTTTGGGGATTCGGGGTTCGCCGTCTCGGCGCACATCGCCGGGTGTTCAGGTGGTGCAAGGAGATAAAATCGCAACGCTCGTAAAAACCAGATCACTGCTATTATGTTTTATGCAAATCCATATCTGCCACGCCAGAATCACAAAAATTGTGTTTGCTGTGGAACCAACCCAAAGCGAACGGGGATGCATCTCTGAAAATGTCAAATGTCTCTCCTCCACATTTTTGACCAAATGATGTCCTGGCCCAAAGGGCTCCAATGGAAACATGTCCTTGTGTCCTTTACTGAGAGACACAGCGACTGTACCAACACCCCTCAGCCCGCCACACACACACACTCAACACCCCCCTCCACCCCCCACGTCCATTTTTCTTCTTCTTTTCCCTTCCTTGTTTTTATTTAGACGAGTGAGAGAGGAAAGGAACGAACCTGAGACGTCCGTGACCCTGCGCCAGTGTTGTAACTTGGTCTCGAGCTACGCCGGCAGAAGGCGGCACCATATGCCCTCAGCCCCGAGCTGGATGCTCTTTCTGCAGCCTAATGTGCCTGTCAGAAACTCTTACTGTCACTCCCCCTCCCTCCCCCTCCCAATGTCCCCCCCCCCCTCTCACAACATATTTGAAATAAACATTTCCCTTCTCTCTATTTATTCTCCTTATCTTGCATCTCTCTGGGTGAAGAGGAGGAGTCCTTGTAGACGTGAGGCAGAGTTAACGCAGTGGCTGTTCACTATTGATGCATCCGTGGCCCGGTAAGAAACGCACACAGTCTCGAGCCGAAGCTGTTATTACAGCCACGCACACATTCAAAACTCATCCTCTTTTTTATTATTATCATTACCCCAAATGCTTCTCCCAGTTGACCCAAAGAAGAGCTCCTTTTTTCCCCCTCTTCTTTTTTTCAACCAGAATCTATCACACGGCTAATAATCAAACTCTGTTATGACTAAAAGATGCCAGAGGAGTCCTTTTCTAAACAATGGTCGACTCAGCCTCCCGCTTTTAGCCCGCGGTGCTGTCTCACATGAGGGCCGACTGTTTACCAGTGACAGGCTGGCGGGTGAATGTGGGCGGAGCCACCGCGACCTTGCCTTTTACCACGAGTGACCCCCTCTATCTTTAATTCCGGGGCGAGACACCGAAACCCGACACATTTGTTCACACCAGGACACTGTTCATCTGACCGCGACTTCACACCGCGCTGACCGGAGAGTAAACATGCGATTGTTAACTCAACGAGGGGAAGGAGAAGAGGCGAGGTCTGCGGCTGCTGTTGGCGTGCTGCGATTGAAATGAGTCAATAGCTTTACGGGATATACAAACTGACAAGTCAGCGAGCGTTACAGGCCGAGGCGTATGGCAGCTCGGAGCGTCGGCTCAACGGGAGACCGCTAAACTACAAGGACGCCGTCGAGACGCCGGTGCCACGAGGTCAACTCTAAACCTTATGAGAAGGCATACATTATCTTCCGCCGCTTTGAACAGATATTGTGTAAGCAGAGAAAAAAGTTTGTTTTAGAACTTAACGTGCGGGTCGCTTTCCATCGCGGAGTCTGACACACCGCGAGAGGTCACGCACGCCGGCCAAAAGCTACACTTCTTGTTGCTTTACAATCCTCGGAGGGAGGTACGAATGACGCAAGGTCTAATATTTGCAAAAACAATCTTTGCAAGATGTTTTGACACTTGATTGTTTCGCTCTAAGTAAATACGTAACCGCGAAAGACGTTTGCAGACTTGGCCGGGCCCAACGTGAAAGCCATAAAAAAAATTTAGCACAAAAATGAACTCAGTGTGAAGGGAATAAGTCACCGGCCGACAGTGCTCTGCAATCTCCTTTCCTAATCCTCACCCCCTGACCCCACCCTGCACGGCTTTCTCCGGGAAAGAGTCGCAACGCCTCTCCCTCACAACGCCGCCGAGTCGGCCTTAAGAAGAGACCCGGAGAGCGTAGCTAAAAAAAAGTCTGAGCTGTCTCAAGACTCAGTAAACTGCGGCGCACAGAACACCATTACCGTGATGTGGATAATTACGGTGCAAAAGGGTGGCCTCTTAAGCACGTAATGCACTCTTTTATCTTAAGAAGTCAATCTCTCCCGAGCCGACAGCTCTCAGTATACGATCCTCGTAAACAAATACTTTTTGCCGCGGCACAAAAGTGCCTTTAAAAGGCCAAAACTGTCAACACAAATTCCACTCTTACGGGGGAGGGGGGCGGAGGAAACCAAAGCAGGAGAGAGGGGGGAGAAAGAAAGAAGAAGAAGAAAGAAAAAAAAAGTATTTGATCACTTCTGGTTGCTTTAACTTGCATGGAGGTTGTCATGGAAACATTTTCTGTGAAGTTAACTAGGATAAAAAGCTGAACATTTGCCATTTAATTGCCTTGAAGCTTCGTAAGCAGGGCCAAGTTAGCTGCGTCTGAACACTCACCGTGGAGCTCGTGTGGATGGGCTCAGCGAGTTGTTTAGAAAAGTGAAGCCGGTGCACCACTCCCTTGATTTTCTTACCCTTTCCCCCCCCCAAAAAAATGCAGCAACACCTCAAGGGCTGAGCGAGCAGTCTGTTTCATTACAGAGGTGTTGGGGGATGGGTGATGGTGCAATTCAAAAGCTAATCCAAAAGTGAGCAAGTGTTTCATTGCCTGAGAAGTACTCTGACTCAAAACAGAACGGATGGGATGTCTGTAACAAAAAAAACAAAAAAAATCCCCTTTTCTGGACCCCGAATATGATTCTTGAGTCGCCATTTTGCATGAATTCTGTGTCGTCAGCTGGAGCCGTCTGCATTCACACTGCATGCTTTTTTTATTTTTCAGACTCCCAGACTCCCAGAAATTAAAAAAATATATAATTAAATTGCAAAGCCTTTTTCTGCTTCCGCAACAATTTCCATATCTAAAAAAGATACAAAAATCATGCATCAACCGGTGTTCATTGAACTGAAAGCTGAATCTTAATATTGATAAATGATTGAAACGTATGACAGGGTATACACATTAATCCAGTGGAGGACATTCATTTTCCTATTACCATAATGTAGAGCACGACTGCCCGATGATAAATGCAGCAATCAAAGGACGGACGCAGAGTGGGGCGAGTCGGGGTAATAAGTGCACTGCTCCCAACAACGGTCAGTGTTGGGAGGGAGACTAATGGCAGGTCTCTCTGCAGCTCTCCCACAGCCTCGGGGGGGAAAATGCATCCTGTTTTCTACACAATGCCGGTGACCTTACTTAGTGCACACGCCACGTACCACCAAGTACACAAGAGAGAATGGACGATTTTACAACGTCCTTTTAAGAAATGATTACAGGGGTCTCTTCAACAAAGGGGTCGACTGTGCACTGGCTATGACATATTTCATAAGGGGCATTTATTGCTACCCGGCCTTTGAAGAGCGAGAGCTGCTGAGTGAGGGGGGAACTGGCTCACACCTGCATAACTGAGGAGGAAACACCTGTGCACCCTGCGGCTGGAATAAGGAGGGTCGATCCAGCTAATCCAGGGGTGAAAGCTGATCAGAGGGCAGGCCCGTAGAGTTCAGCAGCCCTCGTTGCCTTGTTAGCCTTTCTTTACCCCAAAAGAAAAGAAAAGAAAAGTAAATAAGTTACAGCTATAGATTTTTGAGCCACGGTGATTGCAAGAAAACAGCGGCAACACACAGACAGTGAAATGGAGAGACTCGGCCGAAGCTCTTTATGAGCGTTTACTGCTCTGATTGATTAAGATAGAATTTTAAATCAACGATCATGATTTCTGAAATATTTTACCTGCAACCCTGTTTGTTTCTGGACACAAATGGACTTATAAAATGGAGCGAGCAAGCACGGTAAGGTGTTGACTGCTTATAACCACAGGTATTGATCATGCAGATAAAGCATTGATAATTACAAACTATAGCGTATCGTTTATGCGTTTCATTTTTTTGTGTTTAGGGTTGAACTTAAGAAACTGGGACGGAAGAGAACAAAATATTATAAAAAACTATACGCCAGTGTCACAGATGAAAATACCAGGGCATCCAACACTAAAGGAATTTCTAAACCACAGTAATCCTCCACTATTAAATGAATAAGAAAATAAGCCATATAGATGCTGTAGATTATATAGAAATAACTAGAGCTGTATTACAGATAATTAATTTACTGTTTACTCGTTTTTAGTAATTGGTGCAATTTAGCAGATATAGATATTAAAATGGCTTTCAGTGACATTAATGCAGATATAATCTGGCATTATATGTTGTTCAAGTTGGGCAGATAAAATACCAAAAATACAAGTTACCAGCCAAATATTACACATTTATTTGTTAACACACTTTTTCTTTTTAAATTAGTTTTAGAGGTCATTCATCAATTAATACAAATCGCTACAATTTGTAAGCCGCATTTACAACTTGAGTTCAAGAAGGTTAAGACAATATGCAGATAGGAAAAAACAAACAATAACTGCGTTTTTAAAAGTCAGCGTGCTGCGTTCAGGGAGCCACAGCCTGGCCGGTGCTGCCCGGAGGTCCGGCGTGAAAAGGGCGAACTACAATAAGCCTGACTGGAATACGTTCACAGCCGCTCGGTAATTACTAAATCAAATCACAGGAAGTCCACGCGCAACGTGTAAATAACGATGTCGCAGGGCAAGCTGCAAACACGCGAGGACAACACATAGTGACTAACTTGTGGCCGGCGGTCCACTTCCTAATTCACACACAACAAACAACAACAACAACACACATAAAAAAAAGTCAAAGAGTGCGTAGAGAAAACATGCTCTTGTTCAGAACAACTTACCACAAAAAAAATGGCAGGTATAGCCTTTTTTATTTTTCCTCGCGGAGAAAGCAAAAAAAATAGGAAAAGTCAAACACACGCGGCAGGTGAGAAGCCGCCGTTCTCTATGTTTGCAGAGATCTTCGCACGTGACCGTCCAAGTTCACCATAACACGGGAGAATAGGAACAACAAGCTGCAGAGTAAATAAAAAAAAGCTCGAATATTCCTCCGCTGGGCACCGCTGTCGGAGACACACACACTCTCTCTCTCTCTCCTGCTGTCTCCCGTCAACGCCGCTGTTATTACTAATGCAACAGAGGGAAAAGCAGTACACCGAGTCCTGTTTGAATGACGTGCAATGCGAGGAAGACGCGGCTTGTTTTTTCCCCGTTACGATTCAAACACACATCAAGCAGTATCCCCGCCAAGCAAGTATATTTGGGACTAGAACCCCCCACCCCCACCCCCCTCCCTCCCCCAGGGGAGGCACTTGCTTGCGCGCGGAGGTGTGTGTTGTTATTTTTTGGGGCGTGCTGCGACCTCAGTGTGACGTCAGGGCCACCTGCTATGTAAACAAAAAGTAATATTTTGAAGGGGAGGAGAAAAAAAGAAGATAAAGAAGAAAAATAAGAAAAAAGTTTGTTTCCCCGATTTCCGCAAAACGTCTCGCGCGCAGGGTGCTGGCGGGTTTCCTGCAGGAAGCGGGTGAGCGGCGTCGGAGAAGCGGAGGCGTCGTGTGCGCGGAAAGCTTCCGCGAGAGTCGTGCGTCGTCGAACCGGTAACCCTTCCACACGGTAACGGGACGAGAGGGCGCCCGGTGTGTGACAACGTGAGAATGTTTTCTGCATAAAAAGGACATCACAATTCAATTCGTGGTGCTTTACACAATATATATCCCCGTAATATTTCAAATATAGTCTACTTTTCTGTGGCATCCTTCTCCAGAGAGACCCACCAGTGACCGACATCAACGTTATAGGCTATTATTTACCTCTAATCTTTAAGACATTATTATAATAAGTTGTGTGTTATATTTGTAAACTACGTCGCTCACACACTCAAATAATACCTACAATAAATAAGTCGGCTCGTCATTGTTGGGGAACTGAATCAATAGGAGTTACATCGATACAGATTAAGGAGATAACATGTTTTTGATTGTTGTAAAGCATAATAAACAGGTTATATCTTCAGCTTCCTCCCAAATCAGGATTTAAACCTCCGCATCACGTATATTGCATTTGTTGGTCACACATCTATAAATAAGCTTTTATTTGTTTTATTACATTTGACTTCTACGATTAGTGTTCCGTTTGCACCGGGAAATAAATGTATTGATGATCGTGTATGCATTCAGCAAAATGACGGGTGATCAATACCGGTAATATTTTTAGATTTTTTTTATTTTAATGATCATCATGCGGAATTGCGTATTTTAATGTCAACATGTAAACATGTAGACTTTACCTGTAACTCGTGATAAATGTCGGACAAAGAAAGGCACTGTTCAATCAATACTTTTTTACAAAAAGATGTAGATACACTTTTTCATGTTTCCCCTTATCCCCTCTGTAATCTCTTCAAAAGGTAATTTATCCTATTTATTCATTTAATAGTAGATCATACATTTAACATAGTTAAAAGGCATCACTCTCTTCTGTCTCGTCTTTCTTTTCTTCTTTTTTCAAACCGCTGAGACGTTCACGGTCAAGAAATGAATGACCATATTATTATCAACTGAAAGCAAGAAAGAAAGAAAGGGTGGGGGACACGTTTTTAAAAAATGTGGGAAACGCGACAAGTGTCTTGTTGTCTTGTTTTCTCTACTGTCAACATTTTAAATTATATTTCATATTGTCCTTAGTGATTGTCGTAAAAGTGTTTTTTTCCTTCTTCTTGATATAAATACAGTTTGCATCCGGTGTGTTTCCGTGGAGATTGTTTGATTGATTAAAAGCATACACTCCTCGATGTGTCCTTATTAGTGATTATTATTTATGTTAATATAACAGCGTCATCCCTTCCCAGTAGGCCTACTTCTAATACTATTGTATGTGGTGGGCATTAATAGGAATATGCTGCACCTTTACAACACAGTGAGTCCAACATGTCACGAGACTGGCCGAGCTTTGGAGACAAATTGTCAGAGAACATTTAAAATAATGTGTGCGTTAAAAAACAAGTATTAATCGAGTTAGAAAAAAATGGGACAAGCGTATCGTTTTGCTTAACAATCAACAATCTGGTATATTTCATGTGTGTGTTTTTGTTTGCGCAAGTGCTAATTAAAAACCCATTAAATAAATAGTAGGAGGAAACAGCATCTTGGAAGTGATGAGGATGGAAAGAGGAAACGAGTATGGCGGAATTGTGGTGGTATCCTGCCACCTAGTGGTGGCTTTTAATAACTGCCCGAGGTAACGTGAGACAATGGAGTGTAAATAACTGATTTCTGATTTCCCCTTTCTACTTTATGATGAATGTTTTTTTTCTTCTCCAACACAATCTGCACAGTTGGAACTCATTATCACAAACTGGAAATGCACATTAATTGGGCTGATGTGTAATTTGCCAAAGTATGTTCTAGTCTGATCGCATAGTGCCATCTGCTGATATACATTAGACATAGAAGTTGTCTTCTGCTAGTAAATTCAAAGGGTTGACAAAATAATTGGAGCAAACACATTTGTTTTTAAT
Source organism: Pseudoliparis swirei (assembly GCF_029220125.1). NCBI lineage: Eukaryota > Metazoa > Chordata > Actinopteri > Perciformes > Liparidae > Pseudoliparis > Pseudoliparis swirei. The sequence continues at coordinate 11,758,752 of NC_079397.1, read as the reverse complement.
ATGAGGTTTTTAAAGATGTTGTTGATTCAGCTTTCTGTTTTTGTTGTTGTGGTGGAACCCTTAAATTGGAATAAATCAAAAAAAGTTTTTTATGATTGGGAGCAGCTGAGTACATTTTGGATTAACTATTAAAATGTTACAGACTGAAAGCATTAAGTTGTGGGCGTTACCTTAAATAATTGTATCTATCCATTAATATATAGCATTATTAACACTTGTTCATATCTGCCTTTACAGAAAATGCAAATGAGAATTTTGTATACTATTTAAAGATAAAAACTTCAATAAAATGTAACAAGAGAACCTTTGGCTAAAAAATGGAGAACAAATAGGTCATTTGAGGACAAAAAGCTGCTCACCTACCATGTGGAGGATTATGTAACTCGCGTCTGTTTACAAGATATACTGGATTTGGGTGTATAGTTACACTGCACATCCAGGATTATAGGAACTTCCTTTTCGAGATGGTGACACACACACACACACAAGCTCAGCTTGCTACAAACAGCAGAATAATCCTCAGTCTTCTGTTCCAAGATGCAGTGAACCTAAATAATGACGGCTGGCTGCAATCACGATGAGAGTTTCTGTAGATACTCAATCCAGATGCCCTTTAATCACAGCTTCAGCACTTGAGACATTATCGATCTCAACGGTGCTCCTTGGACTGCAGGTCAACTCACTGCTGCGTCCAGCTCTGCAACGTTATGTAAATTGTAATACTTAACATTGTACAATCACAAACTCAAGTTTATTGGATAAATACAGGCAATTTTGTTGTTTAGCATGTCAGCATGCCAACATTTAGTCATGAAACAAAACTCTGAACAAATTATCATTGTGACCTGATGATGGCACTATAGATGTTAAGGGATCTCCAAAGTCACGACAATTCATGCAGACGTCGGTGTCTGTGCAACATGTGATTGATATTGATATTTTAAGTATGGAGGACTAACTGCGTTAAGTTAAGTAAATTAAACCAAATACAATATTGTTCACACTAATGAATATTGCTTGCTAATAGTATTGCTAGGTGTTAGTTCAGTTTCCAAGTCTGCAAATCCTGAGAGAAGCACCGTCTCCATCTGGCCTAAAGCTGTCCAGCTGCGTGTTTACGCGCACGGATTAAATCTCGTGGTGATAAAGCGATTTGGTTACATGACTCAGTTATGACCCGGCACCATGACCAGAACATGTTGCATCATACCACTACACTTAGAATACAGCCAAGTCATTATTGTGTTTTTATTATGTCATAACAAAGTTTAAAAAAGAAGATTAACTCAGATCTATATATATACATATATATATAATTATTTATATATATATATGTATATATATATATTTAATTATATATAATCATATATATATTCACATTTGAATGAGCACAATATAGACACACTGTCAATGTATTTAAAACATGGACCTGTTAAGACAATCGTTGTACTTTAAAGTGCTTTAAAAAAGCTGTATTTCCCTTTATTTATTTTGTAACTAGCAAACATATTGTGTGAGAATAACTGGCCTGCCCTGGTCTAGTTATATGTGTCCTATTAATAGGCATGGCTCAGACTCAAAATGTTCAGCTGTAACCAAACTCCATCTGTCAAGTCACGTCCTCTCCCTGCTCTCCCATCGACTCACTGATCTGTGCCACCCTCCGAGCCAGACAGACGGCAGGACGGGCCGACAGCTGCCTCTCAGACCACCGCACACTATGGAGGGTCTGCACAGCCCAACCATGGAACAGGAAGGGAAGACTACGGAGGAGGAAAGGAAGAAAATGGGGAGCAGGAAGAGGGAGGAATGAAGGACTCGTCTCCCGTGGGTTCCGCCACAGACGAGGAAACGGATGAGGACTCCGAACCGGAGCCCCCGCAGGTCATTCGGAGGAAGGTGTCATTCGCAGATGCCTTCGGCCTGAACCTGGTGTCATTCAAGGAGTTTGACAATCCCAGAGTGGCAGAGTCAGAAGTCATCCGGCCCCTTAAAAACGAGGCAACCCGTTCCTTAGCCGAGTTCTACCTCTCCTGTCTGTTTACAGTGCCCTCATCCCCAGAGGAGCTACACCAGAGGCTACAAAAGCAGATGGTCGAGCTCGAAAACATCGAGCTCCTCCCGGGAACCTCCACACTCCGCGGCACCGTCAGGGTGGTCAACCTCTGCTACAGCAAGTCCGTTTGTGCCCGGATCTCCATGGATCGCTGGACAAACTACTTTGACCTGTACGCGGACTATCTGCCTGGATCCAGTGATTGGGAAACCGACAGGTTTACCTTCAAGTACACTCTGGTGCCTCCCTTTGAAAGAGGGGGGACCAGAGTGGAGATATGTCTGCGTTATGAAACTTCAGTGGGCACATTTTGGGCGAATAACGGGGACATGAACTATGTGCTGTTCTGCCACCGGAGAGTAAAAGAGCATCGGCCTCAAGTGCAGGAGGAGATCATCGGATATAAGAGCAAGAGGAGCTGTCTCAAAACTAACAGGTGAGAGAAGCTGATTCTCCATCTTTTTAAACATGCATCTGCTGAAGGAAGTCACAACCCACTTGTGACAACAGACGACATGACGTAATCAATATTTAAATGGTGTTATTTGGATCTGTCAGTGCTAACTTTTCATAGAAGTCCCAAAGAAACTCATTTGCCAGGATAGGAAATGGGTGTGAGCGTTTAAACGGTGCTGCTCGCTCATTAGGAGGAAGTTGGAAGGGCAATTAATTGTGTGTGTACAGAGAGCTGTTATGTAACTTTTTCAGTCATGGCCTTTTTGGACTGCAGAACACATATTGCCCATTTAAGGTCATGGGGTCTGTCCAGGTTTCCATGACGTCTCACCGTGGCTCAGAAAGCCAGATATGTTTAATTTGTCCTCTTTCACTCCAATTCACACAATGCTTTGTTTCTGCTTGAGGAACATTCATTCCCTATTTTGTATCTGTGCTTGTTCTGGTCTGACTTTCTGCAGAATAAATAATAATAATAATACAGTAGACAAACACATGACTATTTATATTGGAAAAGTTTAAAAGGCTGCTGGCACAAGCACATGCTCCCTGCATGGAAATAAGGATCGCAGCTAGTTATTGTACGCCTCTTAATGTGGATCATAATCTGAGCAGGTGCACAGAATGGTTTGACCATCGTCAACATATCACTATTCACAGACGCAAATACAGCCTAACATGTAAAAAGCGTATGTAATGGTATTCCTACTTCCTTTTGAACCATAGGAGGGGAAGTGCAGAGGAAAAGACCAGGGAGACCAGTAAGCCATCAACATCTGCTGCAGGTGGGTGTGTTTACTTAAAAGGAAACAATGATCACTTCTTTAAAAAAACGACATATTTTTTTGTAGGGAAAAATATTAATATTAAATATTAATTATAATATATAATATTAATAATTAATTTATAATAATTAATATTATTATAAATATTATCATATTAAATATGTAGGGAAAAGAAATACTGAAAACCTACTGTATGTTCCGAGAGAGCATACAGGGTTGCAGCGTCATCATGTCAACAGTAACCTCCAGCCAGTGGCAATATAAACAGAGAGTAACATTTAAACATTTGCAATATAAATAAACATGCTATCGCTTTCTGAATTTTTGTTACACACACACACACACACACACTACTAAAACAGGGAAAGTGTGTCATACTTTTCTGACTTCTTTAGTCTTCCGGTAGTTAAAGTTCATTTTTTCCTATAGTTTGTTAGATAGGAAAACGTAATGTTATTTAAAGTTAATTATCTAAATAGATTAGTTTGTCATGGATTTAATCATTTCACTGGATTTCATGAGCAGGGTTTTAATGTTTTTTCATTCATCTTGTTGTATAATCATGTTGTATAACCTCCAGAATAATATCTTTTTTTTCAGATGCCGAGGCGACACTTGAAGCGGCGGGGGCTAACGGAAAGAACAGCACCGATGTACAATCATTACTTTACCAGGAAGAACACAAACATTTGGTGAGGTTAATTTATCATCTGCTGGAGGAACAGACTCTTCTTGATGTTTGTGTAAAAAATAAAACGCTGACTTCCCCTGAAGTAAACACTGTTTGCGACAACACTGCTCACAATCCATGCCAGTCAGCATGTCTTCAGCTCCAGATATAAACCGTAAATATAAAGTGAGAAAGTGTGTGAGTTGTTTCTGCAAACGTATGATAGCTGAGGCAAAGATGCATCCCATACTGGACGGTGCTCTTTGGGCCCCACAAGGATGTGAAAAGTCAGCTAATCTGACACTTGAGAGTATGTCGGAAATGTACAAACTATTAATAATAAATGCAACCTGCTCGTAAAGGTGCAGTACACATGATGACGTAAACAAAATGAGGCTTATGTGGTGAGGTTGCATCAGTGTTGCACTACCTTGCATCATCACGGTCATGTTAAATATGAAAGAAAACTGAACGGGCCATTGCATCCAGGTTTTTTTATAAAGTCAGTGTGAGGATTCAAAGTAGCTGATGACCTTTAAGACTGACACAACTTTAGTCTCTCGTTATAGTTCAACTCATTCAAGCATAAACACTTGGCTTGACCTTTGACCTTTTTGACAGGTGGAAAGCATAAAAAGCAGACACAAAGCAGCACGTATGGCACATGTGAAGGACTACCTCTCCCCAAGGAGTCAGCGAGGGCCAAAGGCCTTTTCACATGACTCAGCCAATGGCCAGAATGCTGCTCAGCCATTGCCGACTCCGTGGGGCTCCCTTCATGAACGCCAAAAGAAACAACCGGTCCACGAGAGTCCGCAGGTGCTCACCTACCACCAGATTCCGCTGCTTGCCCTGGACTGGAACACTGACAAAGCCCATCAGTGGGGGGCCGCTGGCATGGGTGACAACTGGACGGAAAGAGTCAACATGACCGTGTCAAAAGCGTCACAGGAAAATATAGAAGACCCACCTTCTGCCAATGATATGTGGGGGACCTTTCATAACGGTACAGATGATCCCGCTGATGAAAAAATCTCTGTGTGCGACGTATGGCAGGCATTTCCTAATGAGCCGAGCTGTACGGACCATTCTGGTGTTCCGGAGTCAGAGTGGCTGCAGACAGCAGCGTTAGTGTCTCCTTCAAATGATAAAGAGCCTAATGCCCAATGTGCAGCAAGCAGTCAAGACTATGCATGTCAGGTGGGCTCAGATGTGCACACCTCAGCTGTGTGTCAGCTGCTGTCAGATACTTGCCAAATAACTTTGGCAAATGCTGCCTTGAATAACGAAGACCAGCAGCCGACAGAGGCGTGCGTCGGCAGCCCGGGACATGACGACGCATCCCAAAGGTCACAGGAAAACTCCGGAACAGACCCTTTGCAGGAATTTTGCCTCGAGGGGGCACCGCCTGTGTCCGAGGGCTACGCCGACAGTTCAACTGCGTGTCACAAGCGTGCGATCGGGGAGCGAGAAGGAGAAGCAGAAGGAATAGAAAGAGATGAGCCCTCAGCACCACACACAGCTGACTTCGTAACAAGCTCAGGGGAGTCAGAGACAACAGACTTGACAGCAATGGCCGAGACTCAGAATGCCGCCGCCGTCGATAGGATCTCACAGGGATCAATGCTGGATGAGGAGCTTTCTTCCAGCAGAGAAGGGGAGGTTACAGGTACCCCACACAATGTGATGGATGACACGCTGGCATTTAGGGGGACAATCGGAAAGGGGACAAAGGATGCGGTGAGGTTTGCCTTCTCCGCATCCAGAAGAGGAACGGAGGGAGGGATCACGAGTAACTGTGTGGAAACTGAAGGAGCTCCAGATGAGGAGATATTTAGGCCACGGAAAACAGAGGAGTGTACAATTTCCCAGAGGTATGCAGATGAAAAGCAACATGAGAAATGCAGGCTGAACCAAAGCAGTGGAAATCCATTACAGGAGAATGAGAATGATAACAATGAATTAGGACTTGCACAGACAAATGCAGATAAATCATATTCACGTCAAACGTCTTTCAGGCAAAGCCAAATTCTGGAAACTGAATTCAAATTCGAGGAATCTGAGAGGGAAGATGTTGCATTAAATAACAAAGACTTGGAGGTATCCAAAAAGACACAGGTGGAACCTTGTATAGCAATAAATGAAACAAGGACATTAACTGGCGCAGAAGAGGTAATTATTCAGTTATTAAATGAAGACTCTTATGATAAAGCTTTACGACGTAATTCATCGTGGCAGAGGGGAAGCACGTCAATAATTTCAGAAGCGGATAGTAAACAGTCAAGGTCAATCCAAGCAGGGGAAGAGGAGTGCATTGAGAAATCAGAGGACTCAACACTGACACAAATACAGGAAAATACATTGGAATCGGAAGCAGATGAACACGTATTAGTCTCAAATCAGACTGAGGAAGGAAAAGGTTTGAGTTGTGATGGAATAAATGAGAAGCAACATGGAATAAACCCAGCACCACAGTCAAGACAAACAGTGGAATCAAGGGAAATGAAAAAGGTCTTTCAAGGTGACCATGATACAATCAGACCTTTTCTGACAGATAAATGCACCCAAAGCCCCAAGGAGGTGGTAAGAATGAGATGGACTCATTCACAAGATGATACGAAGGGTCCGAAAGAGGCTGTAGGCCGTGAAAAAAGCCCAGAAGAATTTAATGCGACGAAGAACGTTGCAAAGAAAGACACTCCAACGGAGCTTCAACACCAACCGGAGACATTAGAGAGAACAGAGGAAGATATGAGTCAGAGAGACAAAGATGAGAGGGTGAGTATTGGAAAGCTGAAAATAGAAGTACTGGGGGAGTTGATGGGGAGTGCGGAGAGCGCTCAGGGGGAGACGGAGAATGCACCAGCTGAATTGAAAGAACAAGAGTTGTCAGCAGAAGTTGAGAGCTCTCCACGTGTTGAATATAACAAATTGTCAGAGGGAACAAAAGAACCTATTACGGCAGAAAATGCGGTCGCACTCGAAGCGATAGAGTCTGGATTGGAGGAGGTGTTCATAGAAAGATTCGGAGACAATTTGGTCAGGGGTATTTGGGAAGAGGTGTTTGGTTGGAAAGAACAGGCCTCTAATAGAGACACAGATATTGTTGATGGAATGGGGATGGCAGATATACCTGATTTCACACAAGATTGCCATCATCCATTTAAGAAGGACTTCAATGATTCCTCGACAGATCTCTGTCGAGGCCGAGAGCAAACCTCCGCCACCAGAAGCATTGATTGCTCCTCAAAAGAGACAAGTCAGTCACTCACCCCAGAAGAACAAACTCACTTTCTCTCAGAATCCAAGACAGATTTGAATTCAAGAGCTCATCTCAGTGAAGATGTCACCCCCGTTGTAGCTGTTCAGAGTCGGCCGCCATTGACTGAATCAGCCCAAAGCTCTCCAAGGGATCGGGAAAACACCACTCAAGTAAAGGAAAGATCGGTCACCTGTCAGGACGCGGGCAGACCAATAGAAGACGGGGTGGTCACCCACAGGGAGAGTTTTAATCCATCAGCCTACACATCTCACAAACATCTGAGTTCTTCATCTGATAACTCAAAAGAGTCCAGTAGTGTTGTTTGGTGGAGTGCGTTATACATCCTCACTCCAATCACCAGACTTCTAATCCGCATCCTCTTGATCGTTGGATTCTTCTTTGTCGCCTTCCTGTATGACTTACCAGCATTCTTTGCGCTCTACATGTTTTCATTGTGCTGGTGGTTTTATAAGTGGAATAGGCATCGAGTGATGACAAACAAAGGGATGGTGTGATAGGCCGAGAGTTACGAGAGAGAGGTTTGTGTGTAACATGTTTAACCGTCAGGACATCACTCTCTTAGTTGCAATGGCCTCCATATCATCATACTATTTATTCAGGCTGGTAGGCCATGGTGAAAAATGTATATAAAAAGCTTCAAAAAAAAAGGCAACCCACTGCACTAATGTGTGTTTGGTTTTGTGTTTTTATATTTGGTTGTTTCTAACTCTTACGTGTGTTTAGGCAGTGGTTCCCATCCATGTTTGACTAGTGATCCCTAACCAAGCAATTCCAACTTGTGACCCCTTTTCACTTGTTGCAAGTGTACAGGTTATCACCAGTTTAACTAAAGTCTGATATTTTATTTTTATTTACTTTGAATGCTTAGAGGAAAGTATGACAAATACACTTTGATGTAGTAGAAATGTCTTTTTTTATAATGTGAACGCCGGCCCTTTAAATATTTCTTGCGATCCCTTGTTGTGGTCTCAACCTTAAAATTGATGAGGGGAGGTTTAATTTATGTTAATAAAATCAACAAGCAATTGCATCTTTTCAAATCTGTAATTAAATTTGATCAACTTCACATTAAAAGGAAAATAAAAAGTACCGGATGTTCTTTCTATGATGACATTCATATTAGAATCCACCTGTTGTTGAATGCGTTAGTTAATGCAGATTTTGTGTAAACAATAATTTCTGTGTGTACGTTTGCAGTGTTGTATGGGCACAATATCACTTTACAATGCACCAAATGGAACAAAGTTACTTTGTGTTTGATTCAGATTTGAAATGTTTCACTTTCCTTGTTTTTCTTCAATAAAAGAAAAACAACTGTAAACTTTTTCTTGACTCTTTTACATTTGAATGTTTTGTTGATAGTGTACCTTTTTTACTAAATGTTGGCCTCATTAATAAGAAATGACACCAGCAGAGAGAGTTAAGAAACTATTTGGATATTTATGTCATGATTCTCAACCATAAAACAAATCTAAATGTGTATTGATGAATGCAAAAAAGTATCCATGATGTATTTCTGTCCAATATTTATTTATTTATTTATTCGCACAATAAAAGAAAAATAGTACAAATGTAACATTATTAAAAGACACAGAATTGAGTGCAGGTGAAAAAAGAAACCCAAAGGGCTTATACAAGGCTCTCACCTAAAGTAATACACAGGAATAAAGTTAAACGGGGTAAATAATACATAAGACACGATAAACAAGTACCTTGTCCTATGGCCCTGTGGATTCAAACATCAACATATATTTCGAAAACAAGACATGTCATCAACAAATACAAAACACTATGTACATGATGGCTCAGTCTTGATTCACCAGGCTGGCCCTTAATCTATGTTTGAACTGCGTGACTTAAAGTTACGTTGTTCTATTTGCTTTCTCTGGGTTTTAGAATCATACTCAACTTTTTGTAAATTCACTTTTTTCTTACTTTTGTAAAAAATGCTATCTTTTAGGTCTCGTCAAATTCCATTTAAAAGAAGTTCCATTTTAATTGCTTATACTTACACACTTGTTGACATACACTACCGTTCAAAAGTTTGGGGTCACCCAGACAATTTTGTGTCTTCCATGAAAACTCACACTTTTATTTATCAAATGAATTGAACATTTCATAGAACATATAGTTAAGACATTGACAAGGTTCGAAATAATGATTAATATTTGAAGTATTAATTTTGTTCTACAAACTTCAAGCTCAAAGGAAGGCCAGTTATAGCTTATATCACCAGCATAACTGTTTTCAGCTGTCATAACTCAAATGAATGCTCTAATCAGATATTATTCTTCTAAGGCGATTAGCAAACACAATGTACCATTAGAACACTGGGGATAGTTGATGGAAATGGGCCTCTATCACCTATGGAGATATTTCATTAGAAACCAGACGTTTCCACCTTGAATATTAATTTACCACATTAACAATGTATAGAGTGTATTTTTGATTAATGTTATCTTTATTGAAAAAACAGTGCTTTTCTTTGAAAAATAAAGAAATTTCTAAGTGACCCCAAACTTTTGAACGGTAGTGTACATTTATATTGTACATCATGCATTTTCTTTATTTGTTTTTGTTATCTAATAATGTTTTCAATCACGATTGTTTAAAAAATAACTAGGGCTGTGAAACGATTAACATTTTTAATCGGGTTAATCACAGGTTTTTGTGGATTAATCATGATTAATCACATATTACCGATATTCTCGGTATATTTTGTGAGAACATAGAGATTTATGACAAAAGACGGATATATACATTTATACATTCTTCTCTACAATGGTGCTGCAACTCAGCAGTTATTTAGCAGTTTTCTTCCATATGGAACATTAATACATCTTCATCCTAAACAGAATGTTTAACCCTCCTGTTACCTTTCGGGTCAATTTGACCCCATTCAATGTTTAATGTCGGTGTTCTTTGGGGTCAATTTGACCCCAGGCTGTTTTTCACTGTGTCAAACATATAAGAAATATCAACTTTTTTATTTATTTAAAGGGCTATTTAGGTAGTCAACAAACAAACATAAAGTACCTCACACTTAAACTTGGGAAGCAATCTTAATTCTAATAATTTTCTGGAGGTTTTAATTGCTGGGGTCAAATTGCCCCCTGCGGGTAAAATATGTTAGTAAATGTAAAGGTAACAGGAGGGTTAAACAGAACATTTTTCTCTTGTTTGTCAACCATTAACTCCACCATGATACAATCTAAAGGCCTCTAGTCTTCCTCTAGCAGCTGCTGAGGCAAACTGACTGTGTGGGTTTTCTTCATGAACTGGGCCGTGATGAAAGGGACGGCGGGGACACCGCTGCAAAGCTGAAACCTCACCGGCCCGGACAGGTGGACAGATTGACAAGTGACTTTTTTTTTTGCTCGGTCCCGATGCGCGCGCACGGAGCTCTGTGGCGCGCGAGACGGAGATCGATCAGTGTTAACGCAACGCGAAGAGACAGAAATGACATGCTGCTGTGGAGATACGATCAACAACAGACGTTTAGTTCAATAAAAGAACAAAGACGTGCTATAGAGAACATGTCAGGGGGCGGGCCAATCTTTTTAATGTCATGCGATCTACCAACACTACGCCGCGATCGACTGGCAGGTCGCGATCGACGTGTTGAGACCCCTGATCTACAGGAAGTAGAAGTCGTAACAAGGTTTCCGGAGGTGAACCTGCGGAAGGATCATTACCGATGAACAGACCGTCTGCATGAGAGCGGACAGAGTTCAGATTGAAGTGGTGTATTGGAAGCTCATTTTGCAAGTGACTTTTTTTTCGTCCCGACGACCAACAACAGATGGATTGGAAGCTCATTCTGCGCATGCGTTAAATGCGTAAAAAAAAAAAAACTAGTTAAACCTGTAATTGAATTAACTGAGTTAACGCGTTATTTTTCACAGCACTAAAAAAAACACAATAGTTGTCTCTAAATAAAAACCCAGAAGATCTTTATTACCATTATATAACTATAACCTTCTCTAAAAGCCTATACAATGTCTGCAAAACAGGATACACTGAACTTCTAACTACTTAGTCATTGTGAATGTTACCGGACATGAGTGTCCCTATAATTCTGGCAACCTGAAGCATGAACCCACATTATTCAGAACATGTGGGATTGGAAACAACGAACAAGGCATACATAGAATGGTGTTTGCAGACTTCATAACTCAAATGAATGCTCTGGTCAGAATGCGTTGCCTCTAGTGCGATTGGGAAAGGTCATAATCCTTGTTTGCAATTATTTACACAGCGTCTATTGACATACTGTACTCTAAATCACTCTGTGTATGACGCCCTTCACGGACCAGAGGAACAGTCAGTAGTTCTTCGTTCTTCAAAAGGTAATTTAGTTAGGTCAGAATTATGATCTTTAAAGAATATAATCTTTGGAAGCTTCAGTAGAATTACACGTCGGGTATTAGATAAATTAACTCTTTGAACCTTCGCAGGCTGTCTTTAAAGAGAAAACCAGGCTCCCGTCTGTTCCTCTCTCTCTCTGCGGAGTCATTTATCGTTTCAATTTGAGTGCCTGCTGAAAGATACTGGGATTAAGATAAATTAACCGAGCCAATAGTAATTTTCATCCCTGCTCATGTTACTCATGTGACTTACAGAATGCACTATATCAGTGGTTCTCAAATGGGGTATGTGTACACCTGGGGGTAAGTGAAGGCCCTCTAGGGGGTAGGTGACATTTAAAAATATATATATTTAAAATGATCATCCATTAAAAAAGCCTTTGAAAATAGTTATTTAAGAAATATTCAATAAAATATAAGTGTATGTTCATAAACTGAATTGTATATATTATATATTATATGCAAAATGCTGCGTATTACATCTTTATTTCAACCCAAAATGCTTTGCACTGGTCAGGGGGTACTCGGCTGAAAGAAATATTTCACAGGGGGTACATAACTTTAAAAAATGATGAGAACCACTGCACTAAATAACACGGTTAATAACATTATGGATATATTTTAGGTGTGATGTGATTTTACCAGATGCCATGGATACATGACATTTGGGAAACTCTTATTATCCCTTATGAGGTAGCATGTTGTTCATACTGTAACTGAAAAATGACCACATGATAACAAGCAAGTGCAACAAGTGTGCACAGGAAGAAGTGAATTATATACACACGGTATTGAGACGCTTTAGGATTTAATGTGAAATAATTCTTAAAACAGTAATACATGCTTTATGACACTTTCAATTATGATAACTGGTGAACTGCTCACCTTGATTGTTAATTCAGATTGGTTATGTTGCAATGTACATTACACCCACACTATATAGATATAGTGCATGTTCATTGTGAAGTCAGTAACTGAAGATAATAATATCCCGCTGCTGAGTTAGAGTAATGAAAAAAATTATACAATTTCAGACATTTCGTAACAGACTTTGTTCCATCTGCAAGCATGTGGAGTGGATGGGAAAAGGTCTGTCATGTGTAACCATGGGTGGTTTGATGACGTGTCCGTTCCAGCAACCATCTGACGGATGGCAATATGCCAAATGCCAGACAAGTCCAACACGAAACCAGCATACAAAACACGATTGAAATGCATTTCGAGCTCATTTCAGCGATACAGATTTTACAATATTATGCAACTCCCAACTAATAATGACAGCGCAAGTTGTCTCAACTCTCGTTCTGGTAGTATATTTACACAGGTTGTCGTGTCACCACATCATATCTTCTTATCCACCACAAGCAGATAAGTCTCCCCGTGTGACACCGCGTGCGATGAGGTGGCGGTCTGAGTGACACTGCGGCGCAGTCAAAGTCACTTGAACCCGTCTGGGGAATGTTGACCTTTTGTAAGATGGCTGCAGTCCCGTGCTGGCACCTTCAGCAAAATGGCCGAAAGCCAACGTTGGCACTGGGGGAAGGCTACCCTTCACAGGGCACTGCTTTGAGGACGCAGTACGAACCTGGCACCGCGACTGTAGTGTGAGTGCACACAAAAAGTAGCAGCGGCAGGAAAAAAGTGAGAAACGAGGACAGAATGTCGATGAGTTGAAAGGTACGAGGCCACTTGTAGTATTCACTAAATCACGGGCCGACATGTATGAACTGAATCAGGTAGAGGGATATGGTGACACATTTACAAATCCAGATGGTGGTTAGAAGTCATAGTTAAATACTTTAATATCCACAAATCATAAAATTACAATTAACTGCTATTTATTTGTCTTGTTGCCTGTTAAGCAATATCAAAGAAATGAACACGAAAATGATCAGAATTACATTTATTTGCCTGTTCTGGCACTTTATTCAGCGAAAGTTGTTCATTCGCTTTCAGAAATTTGAACTGTTTCCCTTTGTGGACTTATTTTAACATCCATTTTAAGAAAATTGGATTTTAAAACTCAACATGTTCTTAATTGACACTTTCTTGTGACAGCTTCTCTGGTTCGTACGAGGCCATTGAGGAGGCTGAGACGATCACGTTCATCAACTCTCTGGATCACGCCGTGCACCTTGTGATACATCTCATGACTGAACTGAGAGCCTATCATCATACACACTCACATTACAGTGTGTATACTGCATGGTGTTGGTATGCATCTCGGTATACGTGCGTATGCAGGCAAACTATAATAATAGTTGCGCTATCATGTGAGAGATATTTTCAGGAGAGCATTCCTATATTCAACACAAGCTTCCTGCAGTTTAATATCAGTTATCAACATCCGAAGAGATCAAATAACTTGACAGTTTCTTCTGGAATTTATGGAATTTATTTCCATAACCAAGAGACAAAGAGGAAGAAAGGAAGACATATGTTGACCTTAAGGTTGCTCAATAACTCCTTTTTTTTAAAAATACCACCACTAACGCTACCCAGGATTAAAAAGTCATGTCAAGACACCATAGCAAACTTTGGGTACACTGTAAATGTACACTCAAGGCTTACAGTGGAAATAATTATATATTTAATTTTGTTTAACCTTGCTGCAATGCTGCATTTATTCCAGCAGATGACAATGCAGCTCTACTTTTCAGAAACATACACGTCTTGCACCAAAACCCTCGCTGATGGTTTCTGGTCATTTTTGTATTGTCATTACATCGTTATTATCTTGTTATTATACAATATATAATACATTTTTATTCTCCACATTCCTCCCTTGAGTGACTGAAGTCACGCACTAAACTTCCCAGTGTCCTGTCGCCAGCTCCAGTAAGTCTCCGGTGTCCCGGCGCCTTGGCCGGGTCCAGCTCCCAGTTCCAGCAGTCCGTCTACGAGCCGAAGCCCCTGCAGTTCGTCTACCTGCCCATCTCCCGGCCAGTCTTTCTACTTTGGGAGCACCCACCAGTTCCCGCTGCTGCTTTGCACCTCTGCCAACCCCAGCCCCCAGGGTTCTGTTGCCGGCTCCAGTTCCCCGCATCCCGTCGCCGCCCCGGTCGGCTCCAGTTCCCCGCGTCCCATCACCGCCCTGGTCGGCTCCAGTTCCCCATGTCTCATTGCCTGACCCCTGACCTGAATCTGATTCCCTTTTGCTGCTTTTGGGTCCACGTTTTCCCCCCACCCTACAACAATCATGAAATTACAATTAACTGCTATTTATTTGTCTTGTTACCTGTTAAGCAATATCAAAGAAATGAATACGAAAATGATCAGAATTACATTTTATTTGCCTGTTCTGGCACTTTATTCAATGAAAGTTGTTCATTCGTTTTAAGAAATTTGAACTGTTTCACTTTGTGGACTGATTTTAACATCCATTTTAAGAAAACTGGATTTAAAAACTCAACATGTTCTTAATTGACACTTTCTTGTGATGGCTTCTCTGGTTCGTACGAGGCCATTGAGGAGGCTGAGACGATCACGTTCATCAACTCTCTGGATCACGCCGTGCACCTTGTGATACATCTCATGACTGAACTGAGAGCCTATCATCATACACACTCACATTACAGTGTGTATACTGCATGGTGTTGGTATGCATCTCGGTATACGTGCGTATGCAGGCAAACTATAATAAGGGTTGCGCTATTATGTGAGATATATTTTCAGGAGAGCATTCCTATATTCAACACAAGCTTCCTGCGGTTTAATATCAGTTATCAACATCCGAAGAAATCAAATAACTTGACAGTTTCTGCTTACAGTTGTCTTCTGGAATTCATGGAATTTAATTCCATAACCAAGAGACAATGAGGAAGAAAGGAAGACATATGTTGACCTTAAGGTTGCTCAATAACTCATTTTTTTGTTGAAAATACCACCACTCACGCTACCCAGGATTAAAAAGTCATGTCAAGACACCATAGCAAACTTTGATCCATGTACTGCTCCAGGCAGTCCTCATCGATGTCTCGATGGACTCTCCCCTTAGATTGTGTCAAGAGGCACAGACAGAGACCCCCCCCCCCCCCCTGTTGAATTATCCTATTGAGGACAAATCTCATGCTGGTTCTCCTCTTGGAGATGGTCCAGGTACTGCTCCAGGCAGTCCTCATCGATGTTGTCTCGATGGACTCTCCCCTTAGATTGTGTCAAGAATATATATATATAATTTTTTTTACCTTGCTGCAATGCTGCCTTTATTCCAGCAGATGACAATGCAGTTACACTTTTCAGAAACATACGTTTTTCTTCCACATTCCTCCCTTGAGTGACTCAAGTCAAACAGAAAATGTTGTTGCTACTGGATTCTTCTGGTCCATGCACTTTGCGTACAGCAGGGAACCACTCATGTATAAGGTTACTAGCACCTTGTTGAAACAATGCATGAGCTGTTGCGGGTCTTATGTGTCAAGAGGCACAGACAGAGACCCCCCCCCCCCCCTGTCTGCGCTTGAACCAGCAGTGTTAAGGGATGATGACAATTATCCTGTTGATGACAAATCTCCTGCTGGTTCTCCTCTTGGAGATGGTCCAGGTACTGCTCCAGGCAGTCCTCATCGATGTCTAGAAGGACTCTCCCCTTAGATTGTGTCAGGAGGCACAGACAGAGACTCCCCCCCCCCCTCTCTGCCTGCGCTTTGGATTGACATGTCTTCTTCTTTCTTCTGTCCTTGTCTTCTGTTGCACTTTGCACTTGCCATATCAAATGGTCAAATGTGTCTCAATAAAAATGAAGTCAGCAGAATTTTGTTGTTGATTTTTGCTCCCCCCTCCCCCAGTTGTGAATAACCATTAGTTTTATGACGGCAGGCTGGACCCTCCCTTATGCTCCTGTTACCCCAAATCACTCTCTCAATAAACTGCTGATCACCTAAGCTATACTTTCCCATAATATGACATTACTATATTGTACCATTACAGAAGTCTGAATTTTTGGGGGGATTTTTGCTCCTCCGCGGAATTTAAGTCCATGTTTTGGATTGACATGTCTTCTTCTTTCTTCTGTCCTTGTATTCTGTTGTACTTTGCACTTGCCATATCAAATTGTGAAATGTGTGTCAGGATAAAGTTTGTCTAACCCTCACACATATACAACACTTGGGTCCTCAGCATTGTCATCGGCAGCATGGTATGAAACATGTGTACCACTTTTTCTTTCCGCTGCATCGTGGTGATCTGGGTCTGGAGATCTTCTACCTGGGACTCCCAGGATCTTTCACGAGTCTGCTGCTCCTGTTTCTGTTGCTGCAGAGCCTGCTGGATGCCGTCTGTGGTTTTAAGGAGGGTCGTCTTTTCCTCCCGCCACTCGATGCGACCCAGCTGCAGCAAATGCTCAGCCTGCATCACATCAGCCAAGAGGTTATGGTGCTCCTCTTTTTGATGCTCCACCTGAAGGCAAAAGGACGCTTTATCCTGCTGCCTTTGAATATGTTCACACTCCAGGTGATCTTTAAATTTTTTATTCAAAGCAGCCACAAAGTTATCGTTGTCCTCTATTTGATGGTCCAGCTGACGCCTAAAGGACTCTTTCTCCTGCTGCCATTGGCGATGTTCATCCTTCAGGTGATCTGCATATGTCTTCTTAAGAACAGCCTTGAGTTGGATTTTTTCCTCGTCCTGGTTCAGCTTATTTTTGAGAGACTGCTGGGTTTTATGATCAGCTATGGTCTTCTGCTGGTGAGTGTTAGCTTGATGTCGTTCAAGTCACATCGTACTTGCTCCTCCAATAAACTTATATAAAAGTTCATTGGAGGCTCAAGACTTGGACTGCGATGTTTTCTTGCTGTGTTGGTTTTCTCTTGTACTGTGCACTTACCATTTCAATCGTAAAATTAGTCCCTGGACAAAAAAATCGGAGTAAGATAAGCAAAAGTATGAGAAAAATGTCTGCCAAAAATCCTACTTGTCTCCCTTATATCGCATTTCCCTGAAGGAATCAAATGACACATCAAAGGTCACATCAATGGACACATTCCGCATCGGATACGCCCCCTTCTTGTGGATGACGTCACTGCCACGCACGCTTTGCAGCCCCAGAAGCTCCTCCCCGTTCTGCCAACTTGCTAAATCTGGCGATTTAAAAAAAACCTCTTTGCGACTTTTTTTTTAGACAAATCGAGCAACTTTTCCCTTTAGTTTTTGGAGACTTGTCTGTTGTCTTGGAGACGCACGCACCGTACTGCAGTTTCAATCCTCAATGAGCAGCGGGAGCTGCCGTGAGCCCCTCCGCCGTCCCAAAGCACTCAACGGGCGCTCAGTCTCACAGGAGCCGCGCGCAGCAGGCAGGAATATTTATACTTGTTTTACTCATTAATGGCAGCGTGCTTTGGATGCAACTGTTATAAGGCTTTTTAGTATGTATTTGAGTTGTCATGTGTTTCTTACATCAGACAGACAACACAGTTTGCGCGTGCGTGTATCGTCGGCTTCAGCCAGCCTTTGAGTTCAGGGTTTGATTCCCACTCCTCTCTGTATGTTCAAGCTAACGAGGCATGATGAGCTAGCTAGATGTTAAGCTCATGTCACAGCGGCACACACAGGGGACGAGGAGTTAGCAAAGCATTGCTTACACGTGAGAGGCGTCAAACGTTGGGCTACAATTTGTCATCATTTTGGGGAAACTGCGTAGGGGTTCTCTGCTATTGTGGTTATTTTCTCCTGTTTTGTGAATGTCAGGGAGCTCAGGAATGTCGGGGAAGCAGCTTGTCTTTCTATTTCAGCAATAAGAGGCGAGAGGCAGGACTTTGTGGTCAATAATGTCCGCTTCAAGGGTGTTGTTGTTAGGCCCGACGCGGTGGCTAATAAGGTCCAGTTGACCTTATTTCCTAGCTAGTGTGGAGTTCTGGTTCTGGTCTTATAGGCCCTGACACCTTTGCTTCCACTTTAGTTAGTTTACCTGTGTTGATAAGTAAATTGTCAATAAATGCTACATATATTATTGCTCCTCAACTATTTCACCCGGCTTTTCGTTTTGTTTCGTTATGTTACGCCCTGGTTACGATGGGCAGTAACAGCATCGCTGCCATGATAACAGATTAAATGCTTGTGTTTGTTAAATGTATGAATCTATAAATGTAATAACTTCTGACGATCCTTAAAATATGAAAAAGAAAAAATCAGGAAGGGAAAGTGAATAAATAAAATCTACATACATAAATACATATGTTTTTAACTTTAATATTCTGACCTATACTTTGATAGAAAGTTTTATGATGTCCTAATTTTAAATATTAGAATGGTATATGGACTTCTATTCTCCCGACTACTCAAAACAAACTAGCACGAAGGGGAAAAAGGCTCAACGCTATAAAGACTGGAAGAGCACAACAGTCAACGCACAAAGAAAAGAGGGCGATGAGACACAGGTGGAACTAATCAGGCCAATCACACCGGTGGGAAACACACAAAGGTATTTCAAAGGAAAGACAAGGTGAAAAATAACATGGGGAAACAGAATGAACAAATAAAAAGAAACACACTTCAGAGCAGGGCTGATTATGAGACTTTCTGTTTTATAACAGGTCTATTGCTTTAATTCTGCAAAACCTGCAGCC
The DNA here is from genome assembly GCF_029220125.1 of Pseudoliparis swirei. Taxonomy (NCBI): domain Eukaryota; kingdom Metazoa; phylum Chordata; class Actinopteri; order Perciformes; family Liparidae; genus Pseudoliparis; species Pseudoliparis swirei. The sequence continues at coordinate 11,739,573 of NC_079397.1, read as the reverse complement.
TGGTTATTTCAGTTCTCCAGTAAATGTCAAGTATCTCTAACTGCATGATACGAAAATTAATCATATATTGGTAAACTGTTTTACAGCCACTGTTTCTCTCTCGAGGATTAATTACACCTTCGGCCACGGACCAATTGCTCTCATACTTTTCACGTGTTTGAATTCTAATACAAAATCACAGGAGGTCCAATAACTTTTCATAAAGTCTAAAGATGGTGGACCGAGCTCAGCTGCGTTCTCTGTTTTTCCACAGTGTGGCTTCGAAGGACTCACTTGCTGAAGAACTGCTTCCAGATTGCTTTTTCGATCACGCACTGATTGCACCGATGAGATTTTGGCCCGACCCAATCTGACTATAATTATTTTTTCATTTCTTTGTGGCTTTCAGCTGCTGTGAGCCTAGGAAGCCTGAAATATTTGGTCACGTGGAAAGTTGTGCAGGGGGAACATCCATGCTTCTGAGAATGTGGACGCAGAAGAAAAAGAGACGAGGACCTGATGTTGACCACCCCCACAGTGGCGAGGCAAATCAGGGTGAGCGCTCTGTATGAATGACACAAGTGTGATTAGAAAATTGGCATCATGTAACATCTGCACAGAAAAAGATGTTCACTATTACAAGTCATTTAATTTAATATGGAATCTCAATATTTATTTAAAAATGAATGATTTAGTTGCAGTTAGATGGTGAGTAGCAGTCATGGTGGTTTAAGTGGTGTAGCTGTCCTGCCCCATTCTGAATGTGGGCACATTGGGCCCAATATAAATATTTTCTCTTTTAGGCAACCTTAGCTTTTGACGAACATTAATGTAAAAAATCAAACACAGGAGACAATTGGCACTATAGTTTGCTGATGAGCTTCTCAACTAACTTGACAACCGGTTGACACACTGTCGACAGATGGGGCAGAAAGACAACAAACAACCCATAATGCAACACTCTTAAAGTGACATGGTCCCCCTTTAACGCAAAGTATATCTCCTATTCCTTAGACGTATTCATGCATTACTTACATCTATCTACCAAAGAGAAAATGTTTTTTCCGTCAACAACTACATCACTATTAGATGACGATGTTTTAAATATGAGACTAATGTCGGGACACTGGGCTAATGTAGATGCCATCAACAACATCGCAGAAATATCCTGAGTCAGTAGAAATGTTCAGGCTCAAATGCTCTTCAGTTAGTCCAGTCCGAGCCTGCAGGCAACAAAGCTCAAACATTATAAATTACTCGAAGTTTGTTTTCCACTTGCTGTGTTTTACAGCTGCACAGAGTAAAATAAAGCTGTTTCCATAGCGATTCCTTTTCAAAAGTAAGACCTGTATTCAGCAGCACGTCGATTTAACGCTAATGCAGTTTCAGGTGAACTGGGGTTGAAGATTCATCAAAAATCTTGAGGACAGACATATCTCTTTTAAAGGTTGTTGACTCCACTCTGTTATAGCTTATAAAATATTAAGCATTTGAACATTTTCCTCTTAAACTAAGCCAACTGCAAAAACTACCGTGAAAATAACTTCATTCACTAGCGCTGCAGTGATGGGAGGAATTTGTCCGTCTTAGTTGGGCTTGCACATTTGCGAGCGCCAACGTTTCAGAACAGAATATTATACATTCTAAACAGTCATGTGTGGACCGAATGTAGTGTGCCGTTTGAGCTTCAATACTATTTAGATTAGAAAAGACCGATTTAGGAATGCTTTCAGATGAGTCAAGGACAAAAAGACATCTTGAAATTGACATGCGGGTAGAGAAAGCAAAGGGTTAAGAAAAGCTTTTGCGATGACAAGGCAGGCCCTGAGTGTTTGACAGTCAGAAGACAAGCAGTCGGCCTCTCTGAACGCCCTCAGTAAAGCAGTCTGCATGCCATTTACAGCGTTGGCCTGACCCAAATGTCAGAACAACATTCGACAGAACCATATAACTCCCATTTCTCCCTCTCTGGATCCTGGATGTTGGCCTAACAAAAGGGTTATATTACTCAGACATAGCTCACGTTGTTTGTTCATTTTGAAGGCCCTCAGGATCCTTTAAGACAAGTACAATGGGAACTTCACGGGTTATGGAGCATCCTTACAACATTTTAATGCCAAAAGATACCTATTTATGTTATGGAGCCCAAAACATAGAGCAACATTCATTTTGCTTCTCTTTTAACTAAACAACAGATTTGTTTGTACAATGTCCTTGACCTCTTTATGACCAGTCAAAGAGACATAAAGGAACATTATACACTGATTTCATTGCCTGCTCTTTACAGCAGAATGGGATTTTGAGGCTAAGAATTTTGGACAGAAGGGACAGATTCCAGGGTGATTCATTCAGTCTGGAGCCAAGGTAAACTGTGTTGTGTGTTGTGCCTGCGTATACCGTGTGCGTGAGTGTGTGTGTGTTTCTGTGCACCCTTGTGTGTAATGTGTGGGAAGCCTCACTTCACATGTGCGTCTGCACCTATAGCGATGCCTTAGCACGTGTGGGCATGTGGGGGTATGGGGTTGTGAATTGCTGCAGAATGTGTAGAGTATGTGTGTGTCTGCTAGTGTGCTGCATTATATGGCCGCGTGTGGGCAGTTAGGATTACACAAAGAGTGCACCGTATTGAGAACCAACATATTGTTGGCAGCCAGGCTCACACGAACGGGTTTCATCACAGAGCCGCCTCCCTCATCCACTCGGTCTGTCTCTCCATTTGTGAGGAAAAGGTCACACAATGAGTGTGATCTGTCTTTTCTCCTTTTTGATTTGGCTTCAGTCTTTTTTCCTCATTTCAACTCGTGTTATTTCCCCCTCCCTTGATGCCGTTACGACCTAATTGCACTCTTGCATTTCACCCCGCAGCTATCGTCACAGGCTATTTTTCGTGGGATTGAATCACATCGCGGCACTGATGAAACAAATAGAAAATACAGTTAATCCGGCTCAGAAATTGCACTCGACGTAAGGCATTATAGTAAATTGCAAATCCTGACTTAAATACAGCAACAAGTATATTGTCTTTTTAGGTGTTTCAGGAAGAATCTTAAATATCAGCTGTGCAAGTTCTTGTAACGTTACATTTCTTTGTTTTGAATGGGACATCATTTGACCACTACCATTTGCTTTTGTAACACCACTCGTACCTTTGATGCTCTTGCTGCCAGCCACTTCCACTCATGCTCCGCCTGTCTCCCCCCACCTCCCTCTCTCCTCAGCTTCATGACTTCTCTTTTCTCCCACTGATATGCCCAGCAGTAATCCTCTTGACTAGTCACACAAGACTATTATAGCTACTGTAAAACACACACACACACACATGGGATGTGAGGTTAACAACGTACATTTGATTACAGTGGGACACAGATGGAATAGACTACCGGGAGTGGAGGGGGAGGATTAAGAGATACAGGGGAGAGAAATTAAAGATATAATGTATGAGGAGCTGTGTGGAAACAAGAGGTAAAGAACGGTGCTGGAAAAAAATATATGGGAGATGTGGGATGTTGAACAGATGGATGGCTTCTAAAGGATGTGAAGAAAGGAGGCTAAGACAGAAAATGGTATATGAGATGTGCACATTGCCGCTGTGTATGAGGTGACCCTGAATGCAATCGAGTTTTACAGCTCCGCTACCGTAGATCACCAGCGAACTGTATCTGTCCGCCTGTATGTGTGTGTGTCTCATGAGAATATGTTTGATGCATGTGAAGATTGCGACTTAAATCACCTGGCCAAAGTACCCAGTGTTAAAGTCCTCGGTGCAAGTTGCTGTTTAATGACCTTGTAATAGCGCCGCATGCACATAGAATCCATCTTGGGGTACTTGTAAAGAATGTTATTCCATCCACACACAATAATTGTCACAATAAGACTTTTATTATGCACATATTCATTGTGGTTTGAAGTTAAAAAGGCAGGTCAGCAGATTCTTTTTGGGTCTGCTCATCAGATGTCTGTCAAAAGCATGCATACACACACACACACACACACGCCTTGTTGAAGGCCCTGCCTGAGCCCCAGGTCCCCTGGGTCTGATTAATGCTCTCGCTCCAGGACTCCCAATAGGAGATCACACACACTCTCTGCTGTGGTTTATGCATTCACACACTGTCACATACTGAGAGTACAACATGAAACCTGCTAACCATGCCTCCAGAGTTGATAAGGAGCTAGGAGAGGATATTGTCTATATAGGAATATGTTACCTCATCAGTGGGTGTGTGTATGAGAGATTGCAGCAGACTTTACGGCACAGAAAAATAATATAGTGTCCTATAATAGACCAATAGATAATGAAGTTACTGTGTTTCCTCTAAATCGTGGTACAGAAAGCAATTTCTCTGCTGCTACTTTTACCGGAGTTCATCACAGTTCACCGGATGCTGTGGAAGAGTGTTTCACTTTTGTGAAAATGATTAAGCGTGCTATTGTTCTCAAGATACAAACTGTTCTTCTCCAATACTCCCATCCACAGCAAGAAAGCCAAACTCTTGTGACCTCATCATTCCACTCCTTTCTAAGCTCATCTGAGAATGCTTTATCTTGTGAAAGTGATATATAAATATATTTTTATCGCCGAGGAAGAATCCCCGTCAAATTCTCTTTCTTTTGTTAATGAAAGGGATTCAACGCAACACGCAATTTGTCTCTATGTGTTATGAATTAGTTTTCAATATCTTTCTTCAGAAGCAAATCATTTGCCTCAGGTCAGATTGTTATTGCAGGGTAGTCTATCCTTCAGAAGTGCTACTTTCATTCCAGCCAATATACAAGTATCGACACTAAACGACACATTGATTTTTTTCTGCGACAGAAAAAAATCGAAGCCCTGAGCGCGAGTGAGAAACAATTCTGGTGATCAATTTTTTTTAGTCTCATCGAAAGTGTCTTTCTCTTTTGTGTCCTCTGACTTGGTGTGAACTAAAAAGTGTTCCTACGTCTCTGTACCGGAGACTTTGTTCACATTTTAAAGGTGAACTGATTGGATTTTGGCGGTGAAATGTCAAAGTCACTGACGCCACCTTTATCCCATTCTCGTGAAAGCGATATCCCAGGTGTGTTTAGAGTGCATGAAGATGAACCCGACCGCCCTTTGGTGGGAATAGCTGAACTAAAATGGTGAACAACGTAAGCATTACCAGCTCGACATCACCACGAGAACAGTCATTGTCAAGCATGTGAGCAGTTTAAGCGTTTCACTAAAGTACAGCGCAACTATCATCGATCGTTTGGGTACATTTTTACCACGTGAGATATTGAACACATCTCATATTTACACACACAGCAAATGCGATGATTACACTGAAATGCAGAAAGGTTACCGCCAAGAGGCTAATTTGCAATTTGTGATATTGGGCTAAGTAGAATAAACTGAATTGAATTGAAAAGGCTGACAGTAGTTTTGCTATAGTCCCTCTATAGTTACCATAGTAACCATTGTTCGACCCGTGAGCAGGGTCGTGGAGTCAGACACTGAAGGAGAAGAATTATTATTTCTCTGAGAGCCTTTTTAATTGTAATCTTTTTTTAAAGGTGACACTTATAAAAGAGATAGCTGTACACGTAGATCCATGCAGTGTTTCACTGCATTTAAAAGACCGTCATCAGTGCATACCAAAGATGTCACTGGAAGTATATCAAGTCTCTCTTCACTAAGCTGAAATAATGTCTCTGGGAAGCAGCTATTATTCTTCTCCTTGAGGTGCATGAACTCACATTCACATGTTCAGTCTCCGTGACCTCTCAACAATGTACAGTAGTTCTCCTCCTCACTTCTCTCTCTTTAACTCCCTCTCTCTGCTAACAAGGAGAGAGTAAGGGGAGACCGGCCTGTTGTGGTTCACCAGCTACCAGGCTCGTGAAATGTTAGAGGATGGTGTGTGTAGTTTACTGTAAATGTGTGTGTGTGAGAGAAATAGAGTTGGACTGGACATGGTGTGTGTGTTTGTAAGAGAGCGAGACAGAAGGAGGGCAGGTTGCCGCCTAAGTCCAGTTTCCTTCATTGCTTTTTTACACCAATTGATTTTAGTTTGAGTGAGAGGCGAGAGGAAACAACACCTCAGCCTGCTTCTGTCAGCTTATATGAATCACTGCCTCTCTCTCTCTCTTTATTCCTGACATCACTTCCTTTCTTTTCCTGCCCTTTCCAAACACACACACACCACAGACACACACTCGTTCTTCCTCACAAATACACAAGCAATAAAAAATCACTGACACACGCCCCGATCCCCTGATCCCCCGCAACCTCTCGTGAACCGCTCCTCCTTTTGTCGCCAGGCAGCCAGTGAGGTGAAAGGCCTCTCCGATAAGAAGACGGACACACTCTCTGAGTATGGCCGGCATATTAAAAGCTGCCCCAGAATGCAAATAAACTCGGAGAATGAACGGAAAGCAGTGGAGCCCACCTGTCGACACGCCATCAGAGGAGCGACATATCATCGTCGTGTCGGCGGATGCCTGTATACCTTGTTGCCGAGCAGAGCAAGAGGGGGCAGAGAGTGAAAGCCGCTTACAGTGGGACTGCTGTGTTGCCATGGCGACTGCCTTTGCATTGAATCGATAGAAAAGAGACACGCTTCCCCGCTTTTTTCTTTCTTCCTGCAGGCGTTGTTGCACAAAAAGCAAAACAACAACACGTACATTTAATCACACACACACACGCCACACCAGTTCAGACATAGACACACATCTTACTGGACGATTTATAGAGGTCCCATTCGTCACTCCTCCCCCCATCACCATCAAGGGTTCCATCTGTGGGATGGAAGGGAAGATGCTTCAAAACATCAATCAAAAAAATGGAGCGAATACAAATGCAGAATAGCAGATGAAGGAATATCAAGGTGGAAACGACTTTGAACTGCTCCTCGGGTCGCCTTTGAGTCTCGAAGCCTTGCTCCAGATTCAACAACGCTTTCCCCCCCCCACATCCCTGTCTGATGAGTAGATAATGATAAAAGTGTATGGTCTTGTATCATGTGTCATTCCCATTATCATTTTTGATCAAATGTGCTTTTGATGCAAAACAAGAAGGACGGAGAAAGATTAGCAGCAGGTTCATCTGGTAGAATTAGAGCGGCTGGAAAGGACGGATCGATCACTCGGCAGCAGATGCTTGATCTCTGGTAATGACTGTCATGTGGGGAAAGCGCTATGAGGCATACATTTCAGAGCGCTTCACGATTAACACAACGACGACCGACGCTCGGATAGATGAAGCCTTTGCCATGGTAACAGATCGTTTTTAAGAATCTCGTGCACGCTGCCTATATGCCTATTTCCATGACAACGCTCGACGGTCGCCTTCCACCTGAAGAATGTCAGCCAAGTGACAATTCTAGTCCGCTGAATTCAGTTGACGTTTTCGAAATCTATTATGATCTCCGATGCAGGTGCGCCCGGGTGGTATTTGTCGCTCGGCCAAAGCAAATGGAGGTCGATACAGTCGGCTGTCCTGTCTTTAATCCCTGACGACCGCCATGTTTATTCACACCTACACAGACGGCCAGTCCGACTGTAATCACGCGCAGCACCGTTACTGCCATCACCAAAGGGGTTCAATTCAAGCTCACCGGGCGGTATCTGCGACGCTGGAGGAGAGCAATCACGAGCCTGACACGGTTTGAGGATGTGAACACGGCGGAAATGAGATGTGACCACTGTGGCACAGTGACGCCATCAGAACACTCATTAACCTCCACCAGCACAGCTGCAGGAGGCCATGGGAGAGTCAGAGGGAAACGTATGCATACGGCGTCTGTTGTCAAATCCGCCCCCCTCTCTTGTTGGCTCTCTCTCTCTTTCTCCCATGCCCTCATTTTGAAAATGTAGGCGTGCGGTGGGGAGACAGCTCGATTCAGAGAGAGAGAGAGGTGTCTTCCATGCACCAGACGATGCAATCCTGAGCAGCGACATGGCAAGCGTTCCGCCAATGGCTGCTCACCCATAGGCCGACGCATGGAGGGTTTCCACGGCTACCCCCAACCTTCCTCCCCGTCAGTCCTCCCCATTTTCCCTCCCTCTCTCCCCCTCTTCCCCTTCAATCCTCCTCTCCTCCTCTTCTCTGCCTTGAAATAAATGTCAACCGGCTAATATACACAGCAGCGCATGCGGCTGCACCAAACGACCGCAGTAGTTGGTCATGTTCAGAACGGCAGATTACCCCCCCCCCCCCCCCGTGATTGATGTCAAGTTTGTCGGCTGTTCATTTTTCTGTTGGTTCTGCTCACAATGTACAGCGCCAACACCAAGCTATTTTACATATCACATTATCTTTTGTATTGTATATACATCACACTCTAGACCTATTTCAGACAAGTTCAAATGATTTTGTATTATATATAGAATTAGTATTAGTATTTAATTTTTAGTATTTAGTTTTGTCTTTTATATTTATTTCCATTGATGCTCTGATGTGCACCAGCATGCTGTGATTTTTGAAATTTCCCCTCTGTGGGACAAATAAAGGAATATCATATCATATATTGTTCATGCAAGAATCGTGACAAAAATGGATGTATGTACTATTTAATTAAAAACATAGGCTGTTAATTTACATACTGTAGTAAATATGACTAAGAAGGTCCTTTAAATGTAATTTTACTCCGTTACGCTTTCATGACACACTGGTCCAATGCACTGTTGGACAGTCGCCACCCCCGCACCCTCCAGCTGCATCCGCTCCATATGACCCGGCACCCTGAATGAAAGCCCAATGGGTTTATTTATATAAAACGACATGAAGGCTCCAGGCTTCTGTCCATTGTGCCATATGTCCAGCACTGTTCTCCTGCAGTGCATTTCAGATTGTTCTCGCCACGTCCCCCTATGACACATATTAATCTTCAAAAATGTGATGGCCTGAGGCGACCCTCAGATGAGCGTGTTAATTCTTACAGGGATGAAATACGCACGCTGTGAGAGGTACCTGCATGACACATGCCGTATACATTAAGTAGTGACGTGTGTGTCTCCATGCATGTATGCAAACGTCTGCTTTTTGTTTTCTTTCGTTGTATTTGTATCGCAAATTAAAATTCTCGATTTTTTTTCCCGCATTTGGAAGTGTGATGTGAAAGCAGGCGTTCTGCTCAGCTGCTGTGAGAAGTGGCACACTCTGATCATTAATCAGACTCGACGGCACCGCGGGTAGAAGGCAAGCCACGGGAGAGCCCTAATGCATGCACATGTAAACTCATTTTGGGGGCAGGTTGAGCCAAGGACAGAAACTAGCCAGCAACAGAGCGAGTGAAAAGAGAGATGGTGAGAAGAGCTCATCCCAGCCGGGTTCATTCTGCTGTGGTCCAATACAGCTGAAGCTGGTGGAGAAAAGGTGAAATGGGAAAATAATGCAAAAGCTAGCGGCGGCAAATCTGGAATAAAATCCTTCATTGGTTTATAGGCTTACAGCAGATATGATATTTCATGTTGTGATGTGGCATCACGGTGACATTTGACTGGTCATATCTCATATAAGCAGCTGTATTACCTCCCTTACTGCATGATATTAGGGTTGTAAAAGTCCAAAAAAGCCTCTTCTCTGTGCCAGCTGAAAACTTAGCATTCCACTGCGAGTGTTTGAGCCTCATTATGGCTGGGATTGAATCTTGGCGGAGATAACCTGATGTGACTTTTTTTAGATGAACCCGATACACGGGAGCTTAGGGATGTGAACGGAGCGCCGATATCGATGCTGATGGCATCATCTCAACACATCCTCAGCTTTGGTCATTATCTCAGTGTATTTTGCTGTCGTGCAGTCAAAAACACACGTGTGGTCATTAACCAGCCAAATCCCAATGTACTGTATATGCAGTAGAGGATAAAACACTTGCTCCGCCAAAATGGACTGATTTGGTAAGCTGGCACACTTTAGTGAGTGTTGTTCATGCTTGTCAACTTCCCATGGTTCACAATGAAAAGAGTGGATGATCTACCATTCAAAATGCACGTCAATTATTGAATCTATGGCTTTAAAAATGGCAGGCTAAGCCATTGCTAGACTATGATCATACAATCTATGTTGGGGTCAGAGATTAAGTGTAACATTCAGATGGCAGTGCAATATCAACTCCTATTAGATGTTCTGGAAAACTGGGAAATGGAATCTGTAAAATGAGTACGGATATGTATTTGGGTCATTACCTCCCACTGTTATGCTACGTTCAAAAATGATATTGCGTAACTGAATGAGTAATATCCATTTCACAATGATGTGCAGAATACCAACCTCAGCAATACAATATGTCCCTCCTCGGCTTCCGTACATGCTTGTTTTTATGATTACATATTCCAGTGTCCCAGCAATAACATCTGTCCGCTGAACTAGCATCCCATGAATCAAGGTTTCACTCGTTCTTTTCCCTGGATAGATAGAAGGATGGAGGGAGGGATGAAAAGATGGAGTGAACGAGCAATCGTTCTGCTCTTGCAAACAGGCCATTCAGAGATATTCCCCGGGGACCGGAGCTTTTTCAAGGTTGCGTCCTATACTCCGCTAGCTTCTGTGTGTGTGTGCGTTTGTGTGTGTGTGTGTGTATCCATGCCTGAGCGCATGTAGTCCTCTGGGTCTCAATAACGTTCAGTCAGGCTGATATATCGCCCCAAACGGAAGAAAGAAAGGGAAAAAAAAGTGCAAACCGTGGAGGCGTGTTTCTGGGTGAGAGTGTGTGCGCCCGAGGTTCCCACAAGTCTCCCAGGTCAGACGGAGGGTCGACGGCCGTTGGCTACGAATGTTCTTTCTCTTCATTTTGCCTGGCATCAGAAAGAGGCCCGAACATGTGAGAAGAATGGCATGCGTGTGACAGCTTTATTGTTCTGCGTAAAATGGAAAATGCCACTCTGTGGATGCATTCCTGCTTTGTGAGTGATTGTACACAACACAAAGACTTGCCATCAAAAGGTTAGAGGCATTCAGGCTGTATAATGAATTCGGATGTTTGTTTGCATAATTTACCAAAGCTTGACAACATTTAATACGTTTATTTTGTTGAAATGTGTTTGAATGTAGCTGCGCAGCAATAAAACCATGCAGTAAGGTGACACTACAGCAGGTTTTCTATGGCTCTAATTATAGATGAAGTTAATGCAGTAGACTTCATTTCCGTGTACAATCTGTTCCCTCCTGCATTGCATTGTCAAAATAGATTATTCCACCCCCCACTAGTTTTTTTTTTTATTGTTTGTTATTTGAGCAAGAAGTGTATGGAAATTGTCCAGAAGGATTTCAAAGGTTGGCAAATTGCATCTCCAATCAATGCTAGGACTGCGGAAAAATCTATGTAAGCCTTGTGTGCAAAATCATGCTTTTATAGATTGAAGCAAAAGTGCTTACAAACAAACCAGTCAAAGCAAAGAAAGAGCCATCATTACTCCACGTTGAAAATAGTCCTCCCGGGCAGAGATGGCGACGCCATACAAATGAAGGCACGGCGATGGCAGGAAGAAATGAATTAACAGAAGGAATTGAGGGGACGATATGGTGCGGCTGTTTCTAAACGAGACTCCAAAGACATCTCGATGCCTGCCGTCTTGATGAGGTTGTAGGGATTACGTTATTAAATCCCTGACATCACTCCCCTCTCTGTGTTCCTGGCACCATCTTAGGCAACCTTACGTAGCCCCGGCAGACACACGAGCGCGCATACGTCTCCAAACAAGAACGCTGGCAAGAGCACGAGCGTTCAGCAAAATGCAGACACAGACATCCGGAGCGTTGAGGCGGAGGACAGAGGAAGAGTTACGTAACGCGTTGCCTCTGGGCGAGAGGCCGGCTCTAAAGTGAAGCGGCGACCCCGGACCGATGGCTCTTTTTCTAAAGAAGGCACTAATGTTTGGTGAGGAACTCTTGAGACTTGAATACTGTACTGTCAGGAGACTCTCTGGGAGAGAAAAATTTTTCAGCTGCCTGAGGGTAGAGGCGCTGGCCTTTGCCTTTCTCACCAGGAGTGTCTGCCTTTGCTTCCCTGGCTCATCTGTGTTTGTTGACCATCAGATCACAGTGATCCCTCCTCCCAGTCATCAGAAGTCCCGTTAATCCCTCAGTGGTGTTAATGGCCCTCCTAAAGTCCACAATCAGCTCCTTTGGCAGCCCTAATTTCTATGATGACATAGCGTTTTGGTGACATTCATGCAACCGAAGCAACTTCCTTCCAGTATGATCCTCCAGGTAGGCCATCGAGATCAGGCCCACCACCACTGTGCGTCATCCGCCAAACTTGATGATGTGTTGAGGCTTTGAACACACACACATGTGTGTGTACAGGAGTGGAGTGGGGGGAGGGGGAACCGCCCCTGGGGGTGTTCAGTTCAGTCAGGGTGAGGGATTTGAAGTCTGCCTCACCACACCCACCCAGCCTGGGGGTCAGGAAGTCCAGATCCAAGCACACAGGGGGTGTTCAGTCCCAGCCAGAGGGTGGGTTGGCACTCTCGATCCCGCACCAGCGGGTCAGCCAAGTTTGGTCAGACAAAAGATGTTACAATCCGCATGTGTCGTTTGGAATCTGATCCTTGCCTAAAATCATCTGTTGACAATATCTTGATACTTTTTACACTTCAATAATATGAAGTTAATATATAACTTTTTTTGTTTTAAGTGTGACTTTCCCCAGAAAAGTTCTGTTTTGATTCCACAAACACTTCCAAACATTACATAATTTTTACCAATAACAAAAGCAAAATAGTGGGATAATTATTGGTGCTTTCAAAATCCTTTTCTGCCAGTTAAAAAAAAAAATACATATATTTTCATCATATATTTTGTCATTTACTCTCTATCTAAATTGGAGATACAGCACTGTATGGATAGTGGTAGTTGGGCACATAGGAAGCAGGTAGTTAGTGCACACTTGATAAGCATGGCAGTTTGGTTTAGATGATGTGTTTGATTGATTTTGGAAGACAGCAATATTAACATGGTTTTAAATGAGATGCACCTGCAGTATCATGCTCTCCATGTACGCTGCTTCTTAAGTGTTCCCTTTCAACCGGTAAGCTGCATCTTCCTCTCAGAAAATTATAAGGCTCTGTGTATTTTATTCCTCGTCTGTTTCCAAGGCTTGCTTTCCCCGAAGAGCTTATTAGCTATCACGGCATTGGCAGTTCTTTATAATAACACAGTAATTTGTGCAATAAATATGCATTCAAGGAGAATTCGGAAATGTGACATTTACGCAGCGTTGCCTCATTTCCACTAATGAGTGAAGAAGTCATTTTGCTCAACGCGATGAAGTTTTGGTATCAGGTGTGTTCTCAATTTATTTCTCAGCTGTGGATAAGTACCCTGTCAATGTAGGCGAGCTGAGCGCCACAGAGCTGCCGCGGGAAACTGCAACGACCCCGTCTTCAACGCGACCAGCGCATCCCAAACAGACAGAGGAACATCTGCACTTCTTCAGTTGGGTGGTTTTACGGACAGCCTTTTTTCGGAATCTGGGTCGAGTGAATTAACAAAATGTGGCCACTGTTGACTTAGCTGGTCAGAGATAGTCTCAGTATTGCGGCCAACCTAGGTCGCAATCCTGAGACTATCTCTGACTAGTTATGGTCAGCAGAACTCCACCTCAGTTAGCTTGAAACCTCAACCACGATGGTACCAGAAAAAAATACTAGATATAAGTACTATCCACAGCTTTTATCATTAAAAAAATAAATAAAAAGAAAGGTTCCAAACAAAGGAGTCAATTCGAGGTCAACTAGCAGTGCTGGACCATGCAGTGAAATGAATGCATTGTTCAGAAATGACGACATACACAAACCATGCACATGCACAAGGTCTAAACGTCTGAGTCTTCAATGCTTGTGCAACATCTGAGGCACAACAACACCTCCTAATGAACTACAATCCCAAATCCCCTTTATTCATTACGGTTATCTTTAAAACTAGATTTTCAGAATTTGCCCCACAAAGGACGAGCCGCAGTGAGCCTCTTTGCAAAATGCTATTTGTTTCTTTACGATGTTGTTTACCCGCAGCCTTAACCGGAGAGTGTCTAAAGGCGACTGCTCGGAGAGCTGTGACTAATGCATGGACCGCTGAGTCATAACAGGAGAATGACCAGTACATATATTCCATAGTAACTCATGCATTCCTTGACCTGTCCTCCTATGTTCTACTTTTTCTTCAGGTTAGGTTCTGTTCATTTGAAGGGGAAGATTTCCGTCGAGTGGCGACACTGTTTTGATGCTATAGATTATCTTCCGTATCATTTTAACTGTTTAGATTAAATCTCATAACAATTTAATCGTTCCCTTTTTTGGGGTTTGATAAAGTGTAGGAGGGATGGCTGTTCTTCTCTGTCCACCACCTGCAGTGCTAAATAAAACATTGCAAAAAATGTAATTGAATAATATTCTGACTTGCAGTATGAATGGGATGATTCGCACCTCGGTACATTTCTGACACGCAGACATGCCGAGCTTTAAGATACATCTATGTGTGTGTGTATCCGGGTGTGTTTGCTCGAAGGAAAGACTGGACTTGGATCCTTTCCCATCACGCTCGCTGGCACACCTTTTCGAGCCCCATTGATTGGCTCGGAGAGGGTCAAATCATGCCCGCTCTGTGACATTATGGCGTGTCGGTGAGCACGACCGGGCGCTGGCGAGAGGCGATGAAAGGATTTGGACATGCTTGGATATGCTTGGACATTTTCTGGACGAACGCATGCTCACAAAATGGAGGGAAGTGAACACATCATATTCAGAGGAGCAAATGCAGCCATGCTATTCATGATGGGCACAGCAATGGTGAGTAGTGCATTGCAAAATGATATGCTCGAGCAAATATTAATCGATATTTAGCAACTAGACTACATAGTCAAAACATATGATCTGGCGGCCCTATTTTTGACACCAGAGACGTGGAATCCAAACCAAGGATGCTATGTCTCCTTCTTGGTGAAAGTATCCATCTGAAGCACCGCTATGCACAACGTGTCAATACAGCGCCATTGCTGCCCTGGCACAGAACTGTATGATTGAGTTTCCCCTCAGGTGGATTGACTGCAGAGAGCGTGCCCACTCGCTTTGCATGGCATGTGTGCACTTCCAAGTAGCTTACTATGTAAATTGAGCCTGTGAAGTGGTGGAAGAGCGATGAGACAAAGGCTGAAATGCTTTTAACCCTCGTTAATGATCACAAATTATACCAATAATGTCTGGCCCGAACACGAAAGCTGCAGCGTTGCCAATTGACACGTTCCACCAGAGGACTGTTTCCAAAGGGTTGGCTTTGTGATAATCCTGGTAAGTAAACGTTTTAGTAAATATACACTACCGTTCAAAAGTTTGGGGTCACTTAGAAATGTCTTTATTTTTCAAAGAAAAGCACTGTTTTTTCAATAAAGACAACATTAATCAAAAATACACACTATACATTGTTAATGTGGTAAATGACTATTCTAGGTGGAAACGTCTGGTTTCTAATGAAATATCTCCATAGGTGTATAGAGGCCCATTTCCATCAACTATCACTCCAGTGTTCTAATGGTACATTGTATTTGATAATCGCCTTAGAAGACTAATGGATGATGAGAAAACACTTGTGCAATTATGCTAGCACAGCTGAAAACAGTTATGCTGGTGATATAAACTATACAACTGGCCTTCCTTTGAGCTTGAAGTTTGAAGAACAAAATTAATACTTCAAATATGAATCATTATTTCTAACCTTGTCAATGTCTTGACTATATTTTCTATTTAATTTTCAATTCATTTGATAAATAAAAGTGAGTTTTCATGGAAGACACAAAATTGTCTGGATGACCCCAAACTTTTGAACGGTAGTGTACACTTACTAAAAAATCTATCCGGTCCATTTTTGCGAACGGGATATCTCAGGAAAAATAAGCAGCAGTTCACACGTCAGGTAAGGTAAGTGTCCACCGCGTGCCGGTGGGGATGTGCATGTACCGAGTGGCTTATTAGGGGAAATAATGACAGGTGATGGTAAGTTGCTGAAGAATGGCGGTGAGAGCTGAGAACAGGTGCTTGCTGGGTAGGAAACGGCCCGCTCTGGAACGACAGGAAGAGACAACAATGAGCAGAGATGATGCCACGACCAACTGAGGTGGTGCAGTTGCTCTGACAAGCATCTTACTGGAGCTACATGAGATCAAAATAGGTGTTGTGGTTGTATATGCATTTAATTTTCCAGCAAATATTTTTCCACTCACACATACATGAATGCGAAATGAGCAATTGAAGTCCATTTTTATAGGCGGTGGCTCTTGTTGAAAAGTGACGACGCAGGCAATATGGAAATGTTGTCATCTTAACTCTGTGTATAGTCAGGCTGGAGAGAGAGCCACATGCTAATACGCATATGCAACGCCTCTCAGTGCTCCCATTCATGTGCAGAATTATTCATGTGTCGACTCCATGTGTGTGTGGTCCCATAGATGGGCTCGCCGAGGACAGAGACATTGTCTCCTTGTTACCTCTGTCGGCCAGATAGCTCTGTTAAAAAGCCCCAGGGGCGGCTAAGTGGCAGGGTCATTTGTTACACACAGTTTTATAGACTGTTGTGAGAACACTTTCACTTTATTCAGTCCACGACACAGGCCCAGTTTTCTTAACAACGTCCCCCGACTAAGTGAAGCCTGCCACATCATGCTTGTGTCAGGCTGGGAAGTCCTGGTATCTTAAAGCGAAAAAATACCCGTAGCCAAATTGCCTCTGCAGACTTATCCACCATGTGATCTCATGTGTTGCTCATACTTTATTGTCTGCCCTCCAGTATGCCGTGCATATGTGAGTTTCTCTCTAGGAGCGAGCTAAAAGTGCCTGTCCTTCAGGGATCAATACACTGCACAGTGTCTTCATCACGCTGTCATCGCCCATGCATCATTATAAGCGTTAAATGAAAAGTTATCCAGGGTGACTTGTCGTGGGGCAAGCAGGCACGGTGCTATGTTGTGCTGAAGGACACTAGATCCATCAGCCTCTGCAGGACGTGCACCTGTACTGCCTCGAACCGCGAGGAGCTCCTTTTAGGGAGCCTTGAGTTGATCCTCTGTCGAGCATCGCTCGACCTGGCTGTTGGGAGAAAGGACAGACGTAAGCTTAAAATATCTCCGAGGCTTGACACGGCACTGCTCCAGCTGCACTCTGTAATTACCAGCAGTGCAATCAGCGGACTCGTTAATTTCCCCTGACTGACAGCCGCTGACGGCTCAATTGCAGAAAAAGCACCGGTCCGGCTTCATAAGTAAATGGAACGGACGTCCTGAAGCATTCTTCAGCCTGGGATGGGGCCACTCAGAGACGTGCATTTCTTTTCTTTTTTTTCGCCATCACAAAGACACACATTTATAATATTGTTCCTTTTTTTCTTCTTTCTGGCAGCCATTGAGACGCATGTTCCCAACAGATGTATTGTTGTTTATTTTTGACAACCCTAATTGAAACGACAAAGCAAAACGAAGACGGACAAAATGGTGAGCATGAGTTTCTCTTCCCGCCAATTCAGAACATCACATGTCGGCTAAAGCTGGTGTTGTTTCTCCTCCCGCCGATCGTGGTGTGGTTTGAAGAAGTTTGATGAAAAAAGGGATTCGAGAGACAACAGCACTTGGCAAGAATATTGAGTTTATTCTTAACAAGCACAGGTCAGGGAACAAACGCCTGCAGGCCGTTTGGAGTACTTTCAGGCACCGAATTGAGAAAGACTATCGACATGTATTTTAACATATGTTTTATACACAACAAAAGAGGTGGAGTTTATTGTTACCGGCCTTCGTGGACCAATCATATGCAGGCATAATTACCTAATCCTAAAACTGATCAACTAAGTCTGACCCCAAACCCGTTGAACCCCCTGGTTCATGCTTGTTATCGAACCCCCGCTCCATGTTCTTAACCTGCAACCTAGTGGCGTTATCTCTTAAGGCCAAGGTACAGTCACATAGAACGTTGAGCCCTGACTTGCATATTTTGGATAATCTGATATGACAGAGAAGGTGAAAATATACTACACTAACGATGCCCTCTCCCTGCAACTTAACTTATGTAACCTGTTCCGGATGCATGAGAAGAGGTGCTGAGGGGACCGGCACATGCAATAGTTTCTGGTTCTGCAGAAGTATTGATTTAAGCGTAAACCAATGTGAAGTGGTCCAGAATAAACATCCCAACGGCAAAGTAATTGGGGCGAGTGAGCCAGCAGAATTGGCCCAGATAAATAGGTCACTTAATAGGTTGTTTACGGCGGCAATTTGACATGATGCATGAGGGAACAGGCGGCGCCGGGGTCTAGCTCAAGCTACTGTGGCACAGGCGAAACAGCAAAAATAGAGAGCGAGTGAAAACGCTCAATTGGGTATATATAAAAAGGCACATCATGTTTGGAAGAACCTGCCTGTATGCAACACGGGCTCCCTTTTTAGAAATGTTTTTTTTTTATCATAATGAATGCAAACTGAGGTTATTTCTCCCTTTCGTCATCTTGTAATACTCCCTTTGCTATTGAAGTTATTCCATTCTCCTCCTCTGCGTTCAGCTGATGTCAGAGGGCTCTGTGTCGAGGCCTTTCACTGCAGCTATTGAGTCCCAAAATGAAAAGAGTGCACCCTGCGGCAGAAAATGAATAACCAGAATGTGCAAGCAGTGGGGAGAGAAGAGTGGTTGATCAAACTGTTTTATTTTAAACTGTTAAAGTGTTTTTCTAATTTTATTTCCAAATGCCTAATGCATCAAGTAGCTGCAAGATTATTCCATAGTATGCTAATGTTATTTGAGGACAGGCCTGTGACTTATCCTTATTTATTGCTGTTTTTCTGTCCCGCTATACCCTGAAGAAAAGCCATCATGTGGAAACCTCGGTAAATCATTAAATAATGTTTTTTTGTGCATTTCTGTGTACTCGTCTTTACACTTGCATGGTCAGTACATCTCCAACACGGGTGTGCATGACTGTCTCATCCAGTGTACCATTAATACAGTTCATATATTATTTTAGTGTGTTAGCGTGCTAACATTTGGTATTTAGCAGAAAAACAACAAGTCTAGCTAAAGTGGATGAATGTCAATAGCTTTACAGGTATTTGTTGACAACCGAGGTTTGGACAAATAGACATTTTGACCTGGTGATGGAGCTACGTGAAAAGTTAAAGGAACTCCAAAGTTATGAGTTCACACCAAAGGAGACATGCAACATTTCATGGAAATCTCTCATCGAGGAGTCACTGACGAGGGAATTCCAGTGCAGTGCAGACGAGGGAGGTGGGAACAGGTGAGTCCATGTGGCTGGAGAGGAGCGGCAGAGGCAGAAGTGGAACAAGAAATAGTTTTGATCTCTGCATTTATGCCATTTATACACACAAAAAAACCATCTGAATTAAAGTAGATAGATCATAGAAAAATACAAATGTGAGATACTGTAGTATTGCTCATGCATTTCAGTCACATTGGGCATTTATAGATTAAATGTGGCAGCTTCATTGGTTTATTGTTTGACACTCAATGTGTTTTAGAGTTGCCAAATGAATCGGATCAAATAAAATACTCCAGCCCTGATGAACATGACCTTCATCAAACACTTTCTTACTCATATTGTTGGGATGCTTTTGTTTGTTTCACCACCGTGGCCATTAATATAGAGAAATATGCGGTATTTCTATTCTGCTGATGGTTAGACAAGAAGACCGATGCCACTCTTATGTGTGTGTGTGTGTGTGTGTGTGTCGAATATGAATCGAGAGCCATGCGCCTACAGTCGTTTCGCTTCGCGTAGCTCAGCATAAGTCTTGAAGCGGGAAAGAGCTAGTGTGAGGTCTTAAAGTAAATAAAAAAAGACAATGTTGCATGCTGCCATTGTTAGAACAAGTGAAGACAAGTCAACACAAAAACAGTCATAATATATGATGGAAGGTAAAACAAGGACAACATCACACTGAGGAACACAACGGCAGTCGATCCAGCAAGAAGCTGCATGGATTATTGTCAGCAGGAGGTTGCCAGGCAACAAGCAGAGACCCTAAGAAGTAATTGTTTCCCCTCGCTTGCAGCCTTTAAGCTAAGCTAACTTTGTTCCAGCTCCAGCTCGGTATTTATTTGAGAGTGGCGTTGATGTTTCCATCCAGCTCATGCAATAAAGGTGAAAACTATTTATGTAGCATCCCACACGCAGATACTCATAGGGCAGATTTTCACAACAGCATCAAACATCATATCAATAAATAACACTTTTAAATGATTCTATATCGCTTTGTGTTTTATCGCGTGTGTGTGTGTGTGTGTGTGTGTTTAGAAGGACATTTCCATGAAAGTGAACACAGCAGATGATGAACCAACCACATTGTTGCAGTCATAATTTCCAGCTACAGAGGTGACATTTACACCATGGCAGGAAATGTGATGAGCGATCAATCTCCCATGCATCTACAAGTGCACACACACTCTCACACATGCTTCGAGTAACCGTGATGGACTCAGCTGCCGGCCCTATTTGACGCAGGCTACACGTCGTTGTGCAGCCGAGGAAATCACCTTGAGTAAACCAGCACTGCACTGTTTTCCATCTCGTCGAAGGCGTCCATCTATTTATTTATATATATGGTAATCGAATGAAAACCAATCGAACAGCTCTCCAAAAACACAAGAAATCCATTAAAGTAAACATTCATGCATTCATTGGACGGTTATCATTTTGTAAACAGAGGTTTCCTCCCAAAATGACTAATTTCTTCCCATTTTTAAAAGGTGTGTGATAAATCACTTGCGAAGGGGTAGTCGTCTTGTTTCGGGATCACTTATTTTTGAAATATATTTCTCATATCTCTGTGAGGCTTGAGGCAAACTCCTGGCCGACGCTCCACGCTGCGAGGACTCACTCTGCTTCAACTCATTTCAGAAAGAAGGTCCACTGGGGAAATCTCCGGGAGACACAACCACGATTATGACAACCATTAAGTATCTCTCTTGAAGCTCAGCGGTAATACGATGATCATTGCAGCTTCATTTAATTGCATTTTATTAATACACCACACTAAATGAACCAAGTGTTGAAATAAAACTTTCCAAGAAAGTGTTTTAGCGTGGTCGTTTCATTTTTAATGTGAAGAGTAAATACTTTAAACTGTACTAATTAATATTTCACTGTTGACTATTTTGATTATAGTTTAGGGCACTTAGAAGCTAGATAGCTTCCGCCTTAAACCTTTGGGTCAATCACATGTATCTTTCTTCTTCTTTTTCTATTCCTGGTGGTTGTATATTTTGCTGATTGAAATAAATAAACTCATTCATTCAAACTCATTCATTTCCATTACAACCATGAAAACAAGCATGCTTTAATGGGAAATAAGTTGGCCAACAGATAATTATGACCTGATTCTACCTGTAGCCTGATAGGGTGTGTTTACGATCTTTCAGCTGATTGTTTTGGTTTTACAGCCTACAAATTTAAGAGTATTGAGTAGCCGGTTCGCCCATTGAAGCCCATTGGATACCAATATAAAGAAACACCGCTCACATCTTGTCAAAAGAATGCCGATATATGTTGGAGTTGAATTCCTGATTGAAGTATAATGCTTCAAAGATTGTCCCTGATGAAAAAAAAGCTTGCTTCAATGAATATGAGTGTATTTCAGTCCATAAACCTGCATAAAGCGGAACCTCCTTGAGGTAGGAAATAAATCACAGCAAAGACCTTTTCGTGAACCTGGGTATTTTTCAGCTTGGATTGTACTTCCCCATGTTTTTGTGTGTACGTGGCAAGTGGGAACAACACTTTTTTTAAATTGCTCATGTATTGATCGAGGCTGGAGGAGCAACCGTGCACACGTCCACCAGAAGTGCTTGTTTTGCCACTCACAGGCTCAGATTGTTGTTATTAGTGTCTGACGGCATTAGGGAATGACCCCCGAAGAAGGAGGGGAGAAGTCTCGTGGGAGGTGACTTGTAGAGGAGTACCAGGAG
The DNA here is from genome assembly GCF_029220125.1 of Pseudoliparis swirei. NCBI lineage: Eukaryota > Metazoa > Chordata > Actinopteri > Perciformes > Liparidae > Pseudoliparis > Pseudoliparis swirei. The sequence goes on along the minus strand of NC_079397.1, from coordinate 11,717,673 downwards.
GAGAGTGTTGGAATACAGAGAGCATATACGTTATCTGAAAAATGCTCAAAGTCATGGCTGAATATTTAAATGATTTCAACAACGTGGATGATTGAATTTAAGCACACGGATGAAGAGCTCCTACAGATTGAACAGCGGAGGAACCAGCAGCAGCCAGGCAAAGAAGCTGGGGAGACTGGTGGTGTTCCTGAGGGTGCTGTGGCCCGGTGCCCACAGAGGAAGAGGGCTGCCAACCGTGGGACCTGTTGCCGCCCCGTATTCAGATTTCAGAACGAGACTTCTCCTGTAGAACGAGAACACGGACCGGGACGAGCTAAAGGTGTGAATCTCCGCAGGGTTATTGTCTGTCAGTGGGAGAAAAGAAAAAAAGTAATTTTAGTAAACATCATGTCACATATGCGCCGATCATTTTTCCTCGCAGCTCGTTCTGCTACTGGTCAATTAAAAAAAATGTTTTAGTCGTGAGTCCAGGTTGAATAGCAAAAGCTCCCCTTTAATTTGTTTTTTGTTCTTGTAGCATAGCCAGATTTGTATTGTTCAGCTGCACTCAGCCAACACAGATTAAAAGAAGAGAAGCTCTTAAATATCAGTGGAACGCTCTGAGAATAATAATAATAACATTACATTGATATAATAAATTACTATATATTCACTGGTGCAATTTTTTTTGATCTCAAGCAAATTTCCAGTGTCATGCAAAAACAAAGCAAAACTCCAAGGATGAATTGATTACCCTTTAAAGCATTATACAACTGTCAGCGTAACACTCAGAAGCGTGATTGTCGAGCACCCACCCTCAGACGCCCTCTCAGCTTCCAATATGAATAGATAATTACACTGCGTCATTCATCCTTTTGCAGGTCTTGCGATGTGTTTCAGCTCATCCCACGTCCCCAACCGTGTGTGAGTCACTGTGGTCCAACACTGTAGCGCGGCGCCGAGCTGTCCTTTCTCTCTTTTTTTCTGGTGTTGATTCAGCCCCTCCTAAGTATTTTAACATTTCCAACACTGCCACAAAAGACACGGGAAAATCCATTCGTCATGTCGCTCGCAGTACAATTCATTATAGATGCGGCACTGAACCATGCACTACAAAAGCAGCAATTACTCTATCGGGTCAGCTTTTCAGTTTTTTCTCAGAAACCAATTTCGGAACATAATTAATCTTCAGGGAGAGATGTTTTGTGCTGTTTGGTAAAGGTGGAACTCTGTCTTCACTGTTGCACAAAGTAATTGAGGATGGATGATGCTTAGAAAGCCAGTGACTCTGAGAACTGGCTTTTTCGGTTAATTTGACCTCAAACACATTTAAGGACAGTTAACCGAAGCATAGTGCCCTTGGTAGTTTAAAAAAAAAACATGGAGATGGTCATACAAACTGGAGTCTTGTGTATATTTAATATACAAATGTTTGAAAACCGTTTTTATTCAACAGAAGTTCAAATTATGAGCGGTAAATGTAAATACACATATATGAACGTCATCCACTAACTTACACGCATATACAATATTTCATACAGCCTATACTGAATTAAAAGACCGCTTGAGATTGATATTTTTATGGAGTGCCTTCCTTGCCAGATATGCCACTAACTTCCTGGCAGCCATTGAGGGGGAAGAACTGCTCTTAAAGTCAAAAGGGAAGACATTAATAAAAAGTGGAGCCACTATGTACATACACAGAAACGTGAACATTCAGGTTCCAGGGCTGCACTCTCTAGACGCCTCTCCTTCGTATAAATGGGGTATGAACACAACCCTGAGTGTGCAGAGGCTTTACTGAGCAGTTGACATGACATGAACGGCCATTATCATCCAATGGGAACCGATTCTAACAAGCCAGGCTAACTGGCTTCAACTCCACAAGCCTCGCCCACTTGTTTCCCCTTTCCTGGTGGAATAAAAACACAAGAGCACAAGAATGTTGAATGATGTCGCGAACAGTACATAATCCCCACTGTGTATCCGTTTTGAAAAAGGTGGGAAATCCTCTATAGCACGTACAGTATAGCACCTACAACAGAGTTGACAGCATGCCTCCAAGCAAAGCTCAGCATTTCCACAAATGTGTGAAACAAATGGCCTTGGACAAATTAAGAAATCTGCAGCATCATTATAGTCTGTATATTTCCCTGTACAAAAAGTGAGGAGAATAAGGATTTATTATTTCTCAGTGGTGCACATACATAATGAGTCCTTTTCAGTGAGTGTATGAATTTAGGGATGGAGGCTTCAGGTGTTGAGCAGCACATTACGATGCAGAACACATAAGTAGGGAAGATTAATGTCACTGTCCTGGCCTGTTTGACAAACACTATCATCTCTGGATATTCTCTCATCCTCCCACTGATCAATTGCCAACACTGCTGACATCCAGGATAAGTGCTGCATCCCCTGCTGCTGTGTGTCTACAGTGCAGAGTGTGAATCTGGAGGACACCTCTGATGACTTAGGACATTAAAAAACATCACTTAAGTTGGGTTTTATGTTGTTATTAAGAGCCTTAATGCCTTTGCCTGAGTTCAGGGACTGAATCTAACTTTGAGAAATAAACAGATAGATTCTCATCTTTTTTTATGATTTATGTTCTCAATAAGAAGCTTGTTATACGGCCTTGTGCCAAATGCAACCAGAGGTCAGGAGCAAAAACTTGTAAAATGTATTAATATGTGTGTGTGTGTGTGTGTGTGTGTGGGTGGGGGGACACGTTGCTAAACAGACAGCAGGACCGAGAGAGAGAGAGAGATGAGAGAGGAGAGAGTGAGGAGTGAGCAGAGGGAATGTTCTCCGATTCATCTCCTCCCCAGGAGCAGGCAGGTACAGAGGTATGGCAGCCCTACAAGGTCAATATTTTACTTTGGCTTGTGTTCGCTAATTAAATTAGAGACAAGGTGCCCCAGTAGGTCAAACAGAGAGATAGCAAGCCAAACTAGATGTAGCATGGGGTTAAGACGTTGAGTTTTCATGGAGATCAGGAGTGTATGTAGGCAGGGCGCAGCAGCCGGGTCGGAAATGGAGTGAATTCATTAGGGTGGAAAATCTCTTTCTGTCCAAACTGAAATAGTAAACCACCGAGGTTCACAAATCTTGAGTCGGGCAAATGTGTAAAAATACATGTCGCTGTATTGCGGTTCTAATCAGATCTCGACCAACCAGGTCTGAGACAACAAGAATAGCCGATGCATGTCAACGCGTGTTTGTCTTCAGAGGGAATAACAAGCTTCACAGAAGAGCTGTTGATCAGCATGCCTGGTGTTAAATAGTCTCCTATGTTTATGGCAGGGCCTGGGGGGGAGAGCACTGACAGCCTGTCAGCCTAATCGTCCCTAATAAGGGGGGCGATTTCACAAATCCACTCACTTGCATAGTCCCAGAACCAGAAAGCAGTTATTTGATCAGAAATCGAAACCACAGCAGAATTATGCAATTATTATTATTTATTATGCCGAACAACAAAGTGAATCTTCTTTAAGAGAGCAGCGTAGAGAGAGCGCAGGTTAGAATAAAGCCGCTCTGCCATTGGCTGAGCGCAGCAGGAAGTCCAGCCGCCCGTCGCTGTTGCTGTCACGTGCCTCTGACGCAGCGACTTCCCGAAAGTCCAACAGCAACCAAAAGGAAAAAGCGCAACAATGGTTCCCAGAGTTGAACTCACAACCGCTGCGGCGACCACCGCCTGGCTGGTGCTCCTGTCTCTGGTGCAGCCGGCGGAGGCTTACGATGCGGGCGACGGGCTGGCCCTGCTGCTGGGCGTCGTGCTGGCCGTGGCGGGTGGCTGCGTCTTCCTCGGCTGGTACGCACGGAGGCGGAACGGACAGCTGTGAGAGGGACTGCCTCATCGTCGCCAAACGCATTATTATTATTATTATTATGACCCATCTATCTGATCTAATGCGCACCTTCTGCCCCTCGGGTTCGTGTGACTGGTGACGAACGTGCCTTATTGGAATTAATCCGTAAAGTACGACGGGAACCACGTGGTCTGTTGCAGGAGGTGGAAGGAGACAACCAGGAAGTCCCAAGAACAGGATTTGTTGTTGCACTGCTGAGGCTGAAGACCGAACACTATTGCATTTTATATATATATGAAAATAGTTTATATATATATATATATACACGAAAAGACTGCTGCTGTTACTGTGTGTTGTCACAAAGTCATATAACACTGTATAATCACTGTGTTTTCCTGTTTATGTCTGCAGTACATTGCTGTTGTTTAAAGCACAATAACACGCGTGGGGTTACATGTACAGAGTGGAGCTGTTGTACTTTCCACATGCGACAGTAGATCTCTGAGAATAATAAATTGATTAATCTGCTCTTTAGGTTTTTATTGTAGGTACAAATGTTTAACAAGTATGTAAGCATCTGTGTAGGGTCTTAGGGCAGTGAGTGAAACAAGATCCTCTACTTAAGTAAAAATAACAATATGTTAAAATACTGCATTACAAGTTAATTTACTGCATTAAAAATTAGACTGAGTAAAAGTACTTGATATTTCAAGTACACCCAACATTTTAGTTGAACTGGCTTAGGGAAATGAGTTGAATGAACTACAACTTTAAATCCTTTGTTACAGTGTACAAAAGGATTATCAGCAGAATATATTTTAAGTATCAAAAGTAAAAGAAAATGACAGATTGTTCATTTAGTCCCCAACCGACGGGGTCAGGCCCCTCTAGGGCTCGCAAGATTAGTCCGAGGAGCTGTGAGATGATAAGGAATTGTGAAAAAGAAGATTAAACTAACTTTACGTTCAATATTTTTGTGTGAGAAATGATTGGACCGCTTTGGGCCTCAAAGACTTAAACAATAATAATTGAAATGAAACCATGTGAGAAGTTAAGAGATGATGAACTAACGACACATAGACATCTGACGTGTGGCAAAGGCTCCACGTAGACGCTTCTGTTATGGGATCACGAACCAAATCGATTGGATCCACTTGTTTATTCTTCAACAGTCTGTTGTAATTTGTTATTTCTAGTCTTCATGTCAAATCTGATTTTGCAAAGTAACCTGTGACTTGCTGTCAGAAAAATGTAGTGTAGGACAAAGTTGAATATTGAACTTCTATAAATGTATTATATTGCAGCTAATATATAATGTTTTGGATTAAACTCATGTGGAAAACTAAAATAATTCTTCAACTTTTTATGTATAATTTAATTCATTATTTGAACTTGGAATGATGCACGTGTTGACCGTGTTTACAAAGTTCATGGCTATGCACCTCTGTCTGGATGGCAGCAAAATGATTTGATTTGTATTAAAAAGAACGATTCAGCCTCCATATCATGTGATTTTTTGCATTTATTTTCAATAAGTAGTCTTTTATATTTGCCAAACTGGGATTGAAAAGGAGCCGGTCCTCAGCCGGTCCCCTATACATGTATGACCATTACAATAAAAAGACCAGGTATACGTGGCCATGTTTCAGTGTGGCAGCATGAATCATTGTGCGTTACGCTGCTCGTGACTTCCCTTCTCTCCATACTGAGAAATCAGATCCTATGAATTCATCATGCTGCCCTGGCAGAATGAACAACGGTGCCCAAAGTGCTTGTCAATTATGCATATATAAATACAGGGGAAGTCATTCCTTGAGGTGAACTAGGTTGCCCGGTTTAACCCTTCACTTTCTACATAATGGGGACATTACTGTGCAGTCAAACATGTATGAGCACAATGACATGTTTTATATATATATATATTATATTCTTCTTACTTTTTGTGTGTGTGTGTGGATTTATTCTTCTTATTCTCATTTTTTTCTTTTGCCTGTGGTGTCGGGTGTTTTGCACAAAGAATTCACGCGAAACGTATATTGTTACTTATAAGATGTGACAATAAAAACTTGAAACTTGAAACTTGAAAGGCAGACAGGCGTCTACAAGTATATCAGCTCATATGTCTGATCCTGACAGCAAACAGGAGCTCCAACAGGGAAAAAAGCCCTCGATATAAGAGGCAGACAATAAGCCACATTTAGATTTTGAACATATTCAAATCAATGTGAAACAATGTGGGAGGGAGAGAATGATGATGATGTTTTTCTTTTTCATCTGGACTCATTGTGAAGCTGCCAGTATAAATGTTGATCCCTGACACGACACCGCGGGAATAATGAGTAACCCACTGCTGTAACGCGTTACCGGAGAGAGAGAGAGAGAGAGAGAGAGAGAGAGAGAGAGAGAGAGAGAGAGAGCTGCTGCAACAAGAGACAAGACGCGTATTGGATCACAAATAGGGATGCAGGGCGCATGCGCACTGGGCTCCGTTTACTGTAGGATATTCACCGTGGAGAAGAAGAAGAAGAAGAAGAAGAAGAAGAAGAAGAAGAAGAAAAAGGGGGGGGCAGGCAACAACACAGGCTTTTTAAAAACAGTAAAAACCCAACTCTTGCAATGTAAATAAGCTCCGGGAGGGACACGGAATAGGATTATCAACAGGTAGGATTCTGATTGATCTTGTGATCGCCTGTCTTTCTCTCTCTCTCTTTCTTTCTCTCACTCTCTCTCTGTCTCTCTTCTCTTTTTTTTTTGGCCTTGTCTTGTGTGGTGGCCGCGATTCCGGGCAATTCATATAGCGGGGACATGGGGATGATTCTAGTCTAATGGACGGACGGATCCGCTGCGCTGTTCTGCTGCATCCAGCCGATCGGGATGCGACGAGGATGCTTTTTACCTGCTGGCTTTTTTCGCGGAAATCTGTCGGATTCAGACGCGCGTAGAACCGTCGGCTGACAATCGGAGGACGCATTTAGACGCGTAAGTAGACACTAAACGCCAGTATTACCGGGAGCAGATGTCCCCCGCATGCTTATTATGTGTCGTCTTCTCCAAACCAGTAAAAACATAAAGCTATCGGGGAGAAAGAGACCGGCATATTATTACCAGCAGGTTTGTTATCATCCCTTCCAACCGCCCTGTGACGGGCAATCACACCAGCGCACTAACGAGCCAAATATACATACACACATATATATATATATATATATATTTATTTTTTAAATATTTATATATATATATATAAAATTAAAATAATAATATATATATATTTTTTTTTTAAATATATTTTTTTAATTTTATATATATATATGCGTCTTGGGTGTCATTGTTATGCATATTCTCGCAATTATTCGTAATTACTAATAAAAGAGATCATCTCGAAAGCAGGCTAAATAATTAAATAAACGCCTTCATGGGAACGCGGCTTGTTAACGTGAGAGCAGTAATCCGGTTAACTTTTAATTTTAAAAAAGCACGAAAGCTCTATTGTGTTTCTGGCCCGTCGGTGTGCCACAGAGCATGAAGGCACGGGCGAGTTTATCCGAGGCATCCGCCGCTTGAGGAGAGCGGTGCTCTGCGCTGCAGGGTGTGATCAAGAAGATTCATATGTGGGACTGCATTTCTCTTTATGTTCACTGTGCGATGAAAATGTCTCCCCCCCCCACCCTGCACAGAATACACACAAAAAGAATTAAACAAAGCCTTTGTGTGTGTGTGTGTGTGTGTGTGTGTGTGTGTGTGTGTGTGTGTGTGTGTGTGTGTGTTAACCGTTTCTTTCCGAGGTAGAAATGCGTCGTTTCCTCATGAAGGCTGGGCTGTGCTTTATGCCATCTTTTGTTCAGGAAACCCTTAAAGCCCCTATAAAGAGCTGCAGCAGTGCAATAGATTAATATGCTTATAAGCTTCCATTTTATCAATCTCAATCACCGCTTGCCTGTCTGATCGAGACAAAGTATCCAAGTGGAGACAGAGCTCTGCACTGTGCCCCTCTACATGTTAAAATGTTAAATAAATAAAGAATGGCAGAGAGAGGGAACATTATTGCTCGTCTCGTTATAGATTGTGAATATGCTGTTTGAAAACAATGCAGCTGCTGTGTGGGACTGAATGCTGATGGGTGGATAATATTTTTCAGTTTTTTAATTTTTTTTGTTATTATTATTATTTTTGTTATAGGTGTGATGAGACAAAGGAACAAAGGATGCCTTAGAGGAGAGGTTGCCTATATGCCTGGAAACCTCTTCAAAGCCCCCCACCAAATGGATCTAACACCTCCCCCTGCCACCTCTAGATCACGATACTTGGCTGAAGCTATTCCGCTATCTTTATGATCCCTCCTCCATCTATGGCGAACTATAGCCATGCAGGGGACCACACCATCTTGCAGAATGTCTCTCCTCTCGCCACGTTCCTCAAACTGACCTCTCTGGGTTTCATCATTGGAGTCGGTGTGGTTGGAAACCTCCTGATCTCCATCCTGCTGGTCAAAGACAAGAGTCTGCACCGAGCGCCCTACTATTTCCTGCTGGACCTGTGCGCCTCTGACATCCTGCGCTCTGCCATCTGCTTCCCATTTGTCTTCACCTCGGTCAAGAATGGATCGGCCTGGACCTACGGCACGCTGACCTGCAAAGTGATCGCCTTCCTGGGCGTGCTCTCCTGTTTCCACACGGCATTCATGCTCTTCTGCGTCAGCGTCACGCGCTACCTGGCCATCGCACACCACCGCTTCTACACCAAGAGGCTGACCTTCTGGACCTGCCTCGCCGTCATCTGCATGGTGTGGACGTTGTCGGTGGCGATGGCGTTCCCGCCGGTGCTCGACGTAGGGACGTACTCTTTCATCCGGGAGGAGGACCAGTGCACGTTCCAGCACCGCTCCTTCAGGGCGAACGATTCGCTGGGCTTCATGCTCCTGCTGGCGCTCATCCTCCTGGCCACGCAGCTGGTTTACCTCAAGCTCATCTTCTTCGTCCACGACCGTCGAAAGATGAAGCCCGTCCAGTTCGTGCCTGCCGTCAGCCAGAACTGGACCTTCCACGGGCCGGGCGCGAGCGGGCAGGCGGCGGCCAACTGGCTGGCGGGGTTCGGCCGAGGCCCCACCCCGCCTACCTTGCTGGGCATCCGGCAGAACAGCAACGCAGCGGGCCGCAGGCGTCTGCTGGTACTGGATGAGTTCAAAACAGAGAAGAGGATTAGTCGGATGTTCTACATCATGACGTTTTTCTTCCTGGCGCTGTGGGGGCCCTATCTGGTCGCCTGCTACTGGCGGGTGTTTGCAAGGGGCCCCGTGGTCCCGGGGGGCTACCTGACGGCCGCCGTGTGGATGAGCTTTGCCCAGGCTGGGGTCAATCCTTTCATCTGCATCTTCTCCAACAGGGAGCTCCGGCGCTGCTTCAGCACCACACTCCTCTACTGCAGAAAATCCAGGTTACCAAGGGAACCCTACTGCGTTATATGAAGGTTTTTTTTTCCTCCTCCATGTATCTATTTCCCTGATTGATCTTGATCTGGGCTCGTTCCCATTGTACAGCGCACTCTCTCTTCGATCCCTCTTCTCTTCATCCTCCAGTTGTCCAGCTGTTCCTCCTTCTCCTAACCCTTGTTTTTCCGAGGTAGAAGGCGGACTGTCAACACGAGGCTCTGATGCCGGGATGGTTGAAGATGAAACGTGTCAAACGTGGAGGCTGAAGGGAATGGGAATACGCAGGAGGTCTGGATCCCCTCCTGTGTTTATGTTCTAGTAAACAGACATCTTGGAAGGCCATGCCAATGCAGAGAAGCAAAAAGTCACAAAAAAATGAATAATGGGCAAAACAATAAAAACAAAACCTTTTGCTTTGGATATTTTTGAATATGCGTTATTCTGTGAGGTGTGAAATACACAAACATGACAAGAAAAAGACAAAAGATCAAAAAACAAAGAAACGATACCTCTCAAGGAATCACCGGAAAAGTTTTACATTTTACGAGTTGCACTAAAAAGAAGATGTAAAGATGCTTTTTTTTGGCCAACAGTTGCATTGCAAGGACAACTTTTCTTTTTTTTGTTTCCATTTTTCTTTTTTCAAACTAAACAATGAATGCTTTAATTTGCAACAGACTACACAATCGCTGTAAGTAAAGCAACACGTGGTGACTGTTGGAATACACCATCACAAGAGGATAAAATGGTTTTAATGTAAGTGATATCTCTTTTTTCATTTACTGGGCGGAGGGGAGGAGGAGGGGGGGAGGGGCTTAACAATGGGGGGTTTACAATGTGTGGGATTTTGAAGTTGCAATTTAAAACTAGAAATAATTTCTTGTAGTTTTACGATCCATATGTCCCGAGCGTCTGTCATTGTTAATTTCTTATCACTTTTTACAACAAAAAAAGAGGATATAAAGATGAAATGGTGTTTGGATGGAAAAAAAGAAGAAAAGAAAAAAAAGTTGCTTTCAAGAACAAACCTGTGCTTAAAAAAGACATTGAAAAAGTAGTTAAATGTTTCATCATATCCATGTACACTATCATATTGTCACAGTATTGCTGATGCCACTCCGGGTGTTCTTGCCTTAATGGTTATAATATTGTCATGTTTCTTGATTGTTTGGTTATTTATTTATTTATTTTTTATTCCATTCACTCCCAAACAGTCGCTTTTTCAGATGCAAGGGAAGGTTCTTTTTCTTCTTTTTGTTCTCACATCGATGTGAAGCGCATGTCCATTCTTTTTTTTAAAGCTGGTCCACCCCCATGAGCATCACAGGCCATACACTGAGCAACCCCTTTTTATTCTGCAACGGTTTGCTACACCCCACACAGTGCTCAGAGCACAGGGAGTGTGTGTGTGTGTGTGTTTGTGTGTGTGTGTGTGTGTGTGCGTGTGCGAGTGGGTGCATGCGTGTGCGTTTCAGAGTGCGTGTGCTGCGTGGATCAGACAACAGTCACTTCAAGACCAGAGCCTTAGTATGAAATCTTGCACAATTTATAAAAAATGTATTAAAAAAAACAAAAAACAACAACAACAACAACAACAAAGACATTTAAGGCACACTGTCTTGTTTCTACTTTCCCTACATTTGCTCTCTCCTGATTGTTTTCAATGACTTACTTTTTTTTCTTTTCTCTCTCTTGTGGCCATTTAAATATTTATTATGTATTCCTTTTTGTATAATATAGATAGATTGTGTGTAAGTATGTGAGTCTTTCAGTTTGGAGTCCCGAATGTGAGTACAGTTTCAGTTAGGATTGCATTTGCTGAAAGTTAACTGTGTAATCTGTTGCTTTTTGAAAAATAAAAAGTTTCCATTTTACAACATTCGTTTCCATCCCTCTCATTGGGTGGAGATCATGTGTAGCTACGCCATCGGCTGTGAGACCTCACACCGGGTTTTAGCCTGGTGCTTGGACCGGGGACGGGTTTGCCAACATCCTCGCCCCAGATCCCATTTTGACCCCTTGACCTCACGAGGCTTCATTTCGAAAACACCCACATAGGTGGCATCCGAACATTGGGATTGTTGTACTTATTTCGACAAGGATGTGTTATTTATGTCCACATGATCCGTCTCTGTATGAGAATGTGTCTTTTCTGTCTTTGAGTATGCCAAACCTTGTCATTAAATGTAAAGTGTGTTTGACATTTAATGAGAATAATCACCATGAATATATCCCTGGGCGCGTTCACCTTGGCCGTTTTTTTATTCGGTGTTAAAGGGAAATACCACTGAATTTCAGATGTAATATATTCGAGTCCCATATGGAAAAATATATATCCTTGCACTGAGCCCTGTAGCCACAAATGACCGTGGTTTGTCCCATCCCCTTATCTTTAAGGTCACTTTGACGTGCAGCTGAAAATGTGGAAAAGAGGACTGTAGAAATCTAAAAATATTACGCCTAATTTCCTCAAATGCTAATTTTACCAATACATGTGTTCATACATGTTAACAAATTATCAGGAAAGTGTTTTGGTTAAACTCCTCCGTACTTTTCCTTTTTATTGGAGGACAGAATTAATATTTTACTTTCAAATAAATAGCCTAATGTTGAATCACATTTGAGTTTTAAAACCAAGGCTTAAAATAACCAAAAGCTTTTTTTACTGTTGTTGAATTGAGTGGTATTTCTCTGGAAGAGAAAGTGAATGAAGACAGTATGACGATGTCTGAAAGCTCATATGTGCATCTGCAAGAATAGAGGGGGAACTAAATAATTCAAGATGTAACGTCAATGTTGTACAATTCAGACGTCATTGTTGCTTTTTTGCTTTTTAACCAAAATGTGTTCCACCGTTTTATTTTATACTTTAAAAAATGACAGAAATAGGTGTCTGAAAACACAAAATATGATGCTGAAAGGGCTTTTAAACACTAACAGGTAAGCTACATATCTATTTGGGATCGGATTTCATAACCATGTCAACTATTACTGTTTTATTTTCGGAATTTGGTCCTTCCAGTGAGGCCGAGATAGATAATGTGAGAGCATGTATTGAACTGTAAAGGAATGTTTAGCTATCAGGAAATGTATAGTCTAGTTTCACATAATGTATTTTTCTTTGTCTATCATGAAACTGTACAATACCTCTTGATATTGATGAATGAGATGATGATGATGATGGTGGTGGTGATGATGAAACAAAACATATTTTGTGGGATTTTGTCTTTAAAGTGGGGCTGAAGATGTGCTTATTGAGACGTGAGCATGAATTAATACCTCACTTATGTCTACTTTAGCCTCATTCAGCATATGCACAAATATCACAAAGTGTGTCGCTTTTAAAGCGCTGGCCCATTTCCTCCCGTGTTCTTTTGAGTGTCCCAGTAATTTCGGTTTCTCTCCACGTCTGAGCGACGGAGACAGGCAGAGGTGGTCGGCTTGAAAGCGCTTCATTCTGCCAGACAAGCGCTCACATTGAACTTTTGTTGTACCTCGGAAGTAACACATCTCCCGAGGAACACCGAGGAACACATTGTTCGCAATCAAAGCAATTAGGAGGCCGTGGTGTGCTCTACCGTCTGACTGAGATTGTTTATTTGCACTTTGTGTTCAGATCATGGAAGAAAGTGGAAAAATGATTTTTCTTTTTTTCGTGGTTGCGAGGCAATTATAATACTTTGCTCATTTAACGATCAGAGGACTTCAACTATTGGATTTTGGATGCCAATGAAAATCACACAGCCATCCATAATTCCATGTCACTCTCCTTGCATCTCAGTGGATTTGTGCACACAGCTTCAGTTTTTTAATGGACTGCCAATGGGCTCTGAAAAAAACCCATCTCACCCTTGCCCTCGTTTGCGGTCTATAATTTGAGTAAATACCATCTGTTGACTGGGAAACATTGGCCTTCTTCTAAAAGGGGGAAACAAAATGCTCATCTAATGTGAGTCTTTCTGCATTCTTGAGCATTTTCTATCTGTGTAATGCACGCCCAAACCTTAATTAAAGTGCAGTAAGGGTCTGCGCCGAGAAGCACTCCAAATATGAAAAGCTGCCTTGAATGGAACGGAGTGGACGACTCAATCTTCTGTCAAGCTACTCAGGAGAAAGGAATAATGGCTTTTCTGTGTTGGCATCACCCGGCTCTGCATATTTGTTTAATTATGTGACCGCTTGAGAGCCGGTAATGTAATGGTTCAATATGCTTTGCATAATTTCTCCAGGGCGTTGGTTTTGTTTTAGTGAAACGACATTTACTTACGGTGGGTGCTCTTCGTGGAGTTTCTTTCCGTGGGATGTTTAGTCAAATGATTTATTTAGCTCTCTGTGCGTATATGTGTGTTGAGACCCCCCCCATGCAGTGACAGTGTGTGTGACTGCAGGTGTTCATGCATTCGTGTTTTTTGCTAAGTCACACGGGTCAATCCGGCATCGGTGTGTCGGAAACCGGCCGTGGAGCCGAGCGGGCCCCCGTTCCAGCGGGCTGACCAGTCATCAAGCTGCAGAGCTGCGGTGGTTTTCTCTCTAATGGCTCTGCAGCTTCATGGCTAATGTGCCTCAGCAAATTGTAATGACCAAATGAATGAAAATTATCACAAATGTGTGGCCGTGTGTCTCCACGCGTAGGTGTTACTCACATTTCACTCACTTTGTCTGTTTGTTTGTTTTTTTCGCTGCTGCGAGAGTTTAATTGTGCTTTGCTCTCTGTCCATTCATAACCCATTGTTAGATTGATGTTATTTTCCAAGGCAATTAGATGCAATATCCAGAGGCCACGTCTGTCACGAAAACATCAGGGACAGGAAGCAAATTCTTCTTTTTTTTTAAACAAGCTGGTTCTCTCTACAAAAACATGTTTTTAAGCAGGACAAATGCATGTGTGTAATTCCACGACTGAAATATAGTCTGATAGTACAGGCGCCCGCGTTAATGAAGAATAAGATGTTGTGAGGTAAATATGCATGAGGAGAAAAAACTCCAATAAGACACACCATAATGATGATTTCTGTTCCCTGTGGGGGCCCTCGGAAGAAAATGTTGCTGCATTTATTGTCTGACAGGCAATTACAGGCAGTGCAGGCCTCTGAATACCAATGATCAACGGGATGCCTGATACAAATTTCAAAGTGGATAAAGATTCCTCCTCATGATATGCCAGTCTTTATGTCTTAATTCCCCCAACACGTACACACAGACACCCTCTCAACTCCCGCAGCCCGTCATGTTAATGCCTTATATAAAGAATATCCCTGCTTTAAATATTAACTGATTAAATTGCGGATGGAGCTTCAAAGGTTTTCGTCCTGCATATTAAAACAGTATTTCTCTGAGATTCAGTATTTGGATCGTTTCTCTGGAAATTAGCTCGGAGACTATTTTAGAATTAGTTCTATCTTTGGCGTCACACCTGTATGCACCTGATTGTATCTCACGGCTGTGAGGAGGTTTCTTCAAATGTTGCAGATGCTTTTATTGTGAAGGATGCTGGTTTAGTAGAACCGGTAGATTAAGGGAGTTGACAGATGTTAGATTTCTCTAAGAAATTAACGCAGACTGGAAGTCGTCAGGCATGATTGAGAATGTTAGCAGAATGAACAACAGTGTCGATTTTTTTGTTGACATTTGCACTGTTTGTATAAACGGAATTATTTCATCATTCATTTTTAGAAATGCGCAAGAAGAAGAAGAAGAATAACATTTGAAACCACTCTTTACTGTCTCACTTACAGCAGCCGGCTCACTTAGCTTAGCACAACGACATGGGGGGGGGGGCCAGCTAGCTGGGCTCTGTCCAAAGGCAACATTATCTACCGATACGCCCAGCTGAAGCTGGCTAATCAACACTTTATATCTAATTAGTTTTATCTGTACTTTTAAAAAGTTAAGTGTTGTTTGATGGTGGGCTACTTGGTGGACTATTTCTTCCTGTAGTCTCCGCTGATTTTCTGGCAATTAGTCTCAATCAAGAAAGTGTTTATTATTTGTCTTTAGGGGCTTACTGGCTACAGCTTCAGGCATGATAGTTGAATTAATCCCTCATTTAATAAAGTAAATTAGCGTATTTTCAAAATAAATTAGCTAAACTTCAAACTTGGGGATGATCCCAGTTTCTTAAACGACTCCTACACTGTCTCTGCTCCATTGTTCTACCCCACAAAAGGAGGCTGTTGTCACAATGCAGCACACACTCAGGGTTACAAGTGGTTTACATGGCTGTGGGTATTCCCGTAAGAGTGGTTATCACAGCCGCAAAATGGAGGGGAAAAACGTCGACAATGTGCATTGTGTGCGCCGTGTTGTGCGGAACGAGCCGAGGCGGATTGAGCTGTTTATAGGAATGTAAATGTTGCGTCATAACGTCACCAGCAGTGTGTTCGGAGTGCAGGTCATGATGTAAACTCACATAGGGTCTGCTTCTTTGCCGTTAAATCCGCTTTGGATACGCAGGGAGCCGAGAGTAAACATGTCAACTTTGTCTTGGGATGAGTGTTGGCACACGGATAGATCACGTTTGGTGGGTTAGTACTTAAGCACATGTAGACCAGCCGGACTGTACGAAGATACAGTACTGGGCGGGAGTAATCCTCCAACGTGGATTACCTGTGTCTTTCATGCCAGATTAAAGGGTCCCAAGATACCCTGTGCGACCGTCCGAGTCCTGATGGGAAATCAATGGGCCGGATGACAAATTATCATCGTCATCGTCACCATGAGATCTTTGACATCCTGTCTTCTTATCTTATTATAATGACTTTGATTTTGGGGGGGGGGAGGGGGGGGCTTTATTCTGGCATTCTTTAATACTTCAGATTTGGGGAAGCTGACCAATTGCAAAGCCAAGAGCTCACTGGCTGTCTGTGTATCTCATTAATAATAATCATCTCACCCACCAGAAGCATCACCCCCCCCCCTCCCCCAACACAAACGCACACACAGTCTGAATTGAGGAGCTCTGGATGACGTACCTACAGAAGTCAGCAGAAAGGAAATATGTGGGTCACAGGAAAATGTAATCGTGGTGCGACGATTTCCGTTCCCAATGATGGCTGCATCCGACTGAACAACGCCTCTCCACCAATGAGAAGGCTCGTCCTTGTAGTCCAGTCAAATTAGACCGAGCTTGTAGGATAAAACTGACAAAACTGTGAGGCACTGCAAACATTCCCCTAACAGACAAAAATATTCAGAAGCTGCTATCTGGCTTACGGGGGCTTTCAGAGTATTATGATTCACAGCGAGGAGGCTGAGACAACCATATTTCCATCGCACTGTATTTGCGTCGGGCAATCTGTCGGGATGAGAAGACAAACATGGACATTACGGAGCCCGTTGACAACATGCAACCAGCTGCGTACATCTGCTCACAGTGGGGCACAACTTCCCCGCCAGGAGCAAAGGCAATAAATATTAAATAGACTTCATACCTGGATTTACACACATATATATATATATATATTTGTTTTTATTATTTATTTATTTTAAAACTTGGATCCTAATGTTGTTTTGTGATGAATCCGAGGGCTCTCTATCTCCCTCCTTCCTTTATTTTTGAAAACATCTCATTCTTGTGAGTCAGGCTCGGTCTTGCGAGCTCCCTCCTTCTCCTCCTCCTCCTCCTCCTCCTCCCCGCCGTTTATGATCGTAGAACATAAGGGAGCGGAGCAGGATGAAATTCTTCATCTCTCTTTTTTTTTTTCTTCTTTTTTTTACAGACACAGGGGCAGCGGGGAGAATTAATGCATTGTGAATACTTAATTCACCGTATTTACATAGGTGACAGGTAGTGGATGGGTATGCGTGCGACGGCGGGGGTAATAACAGGCTGAAAAGGGGCCTTGAGATGGTGACAGGCAGCAATTTCCATCCTCAGACTGCACATTTTAAACTCGCTGTAATTATGCTCCATTTGTGGAAGAAAATCAATGTGATGCTGCAACCACATTTCTGGCATCCATCTTAATTTGCGGAGCGGTGTTGATGGCCGTGTTGATTGATGATACCTCACTTGAGTGATAGTCGTGTCACCTGCACTCCTGTTTTAAATACTCGTGTGTATATAGTTCTTCTTCATTCGCTGCAGTGGCGCCACATTGTTCTTTATTTTGCACTGCATTGCTTTGAAGAGAATCCCTTCCAGGAAAATCTACTGAATTAAGTTGCCGTGGAAACACCAAATTACACCAACACTTACTTCATCCTACTGGCGGAGTTTGGCCTCTGAGTGCTTCATTTAATGGCTTGTTGAAAAATGCCTGCTTGTTTTGTGCTTCATATCATTTGCAGAAGAGAATATTGTTGTGTGTGTTGGGAAACGCGATGATTCATCGTTCTTTGTGTTCATTCTAGAGATAGCCTGCTGTAACAAATCAAACATTTCATGGAAAAATACAATAATTATAAGGACTTTTATTGTGTTGGATAAGGATTTAATTTTGCTCTAGGCAAGAGCTAAATATTAAACCATTATTTGAATGTGTTCATTACTTGCTGTTGTGTTTCTTTGCCTGTGTGGGTAACATTTTGATGAAGAGAAAGAGTTTAGGTATTCATCCCCGCTGGCTTTATTTTAACTTTCTGTGGATGCATGTCTGCAGGTATCTTCTCTAAATGTATTAACTCTCTTAGAATCTGTGTTGTATCATTTAGGATGGGAAAATAAGTTGAAGTTGTTCAAAAGTTTTTTTCCCCCATCGTCACAAACCTCTAAGGAGATTCTTTGGAACAAAGTGGCCCAGCAGCTTGCTTAAAAAAAACCTTTTCTTTCTACTGTAAACATCGTCACAGTGAAAAATAATGTTCTTCTACCTTCTGCGTCCAAGGGATTACATTTTTTCTAATGAATAAATATATTTGCTGCTTAGACATAATAGTTTTCTTCTCAGAGACTTTGTACACTGTCAGTATTTGCACAGTTTAAACTTTAAAGGCTTCTTCTACACACATATTACATGCATGGGGCGGCTGTTACAAGCCCCATATTTTACATGTCAAAGTGTCCTTGAGCAAGACACTGAACCCCCAGTTGTTCCCCAGGCGCTTCACAGCAGCCCACTGCATCCTCTGAGGATGGCGTGAATGCAGAGACCAAATTTCATTCATGTATGTAAAAATATGTAAAGTGACGAATTGAAAATATAAGTCAGTTCTTTGCGGCCTGGTTTTATTGAATATTTACCATTATATATCCCGATGTGTCTTAGATAGCAAGGTCCACATTGATAACAAGCACCGCCAGTGTTATTGGGTTCTGGAAGGAAGAGAAGTAGTCTTGAAAAAAAAAAAAAAAAGGCCCAGAGCAAAGCAGCACAGAGCCATCATCATTAGTCACCAACAACAGCACATGGGCCCTCAAAGCGCAGTGCTGAGAAAGTTTCCTTCTGAATCACTGCAGCCATTCCTCCAGCCACTGGGCCACAGATTCCTGCGGATGAAATGCTTTCAGAAAGTGCAACGGAAAAACCTGCAACTCAAGTGAAGCGCAGCACCATCGCATCCGCTCTGGTGGCTTACTTACCGCGCGTGTGTGTGTGTGTGTGTGTGTGTGTGAACAGGAATTAAGGGTTGTGATGATTCTGAGCTGATTTTCACCCTGCCGTTGACGCCTGTAATTGAACACACAATGAAAAGTGTTGAGCGTTGTATGTGATTTACAGATTTTTTTCAAATATCATATAATTCAATAATTGGATTATATTGTAAATGCCAATCAAAATCTTGAAGGTGGTCCCTACAACCCTATGCTTAAGTCTTAACATGCACACTATGAAAGCAGATATGAGCTGTCATCTGTTTTGACCCGTGCTGCCCTGGGTTGAAAGTCCATTTATCAATATGATTGTTAAGATGTAGGTACAATGAACTGAGAGCCCCCTCCTTCGGGGTTTGTTTTTATACTTTATAAAATGTCTTTCTGCCTCCCTGCTGAGCCTTTTCCCCGTCCACGCCCCTTCTCGAAACACAGGAAAGGGTTTTGGTCTCTCGATGTGAGAAGATAACCCTCACATTGATCTATTTTATTTAATGAATTGCTTGAAGACAGCTGTGAACTATACGCATGCTGGTAGACCAGCACACAAAAGAACCTCCTCCTCATCTCTTCCTCATCGCTGCTTGAGTCTAAGATTAGTTCTTAGAAGATTTCACTTCACAGTGTTGCCTCCAGCTCAAGAGAGAAGCAGCTGAAAGCAGCAAACGTTCAATTCTAGCTAACTCCTGTCCTGCCGAGCGGCCTCGCTCCACCGTCTTGTGTGTGACATTTATGAACTCACTGTGATGTTTTACAAATAACTACCGAAAGGGTTTTTCTTGCCGGGATTTTCTTCCATACATAACAGAACTCATCACATCTTCCCACATGAGTTGGCATAGCAGCGTCTTAACATAATGGTAATGTATTTGTAAACAATAAGATCGCTGCTCTGTAATTACACATTATATAACCTACAGAGCCGTGCATGCATGGCCAGGTCCGGCGTAAACAAAAGCCCCTAAGTGTCTTTTTATTCCGTACTTTAAACAGCATGTTGGAATGGACCGCAGCCTCCTGACCTCGACACAAGAGAGGGGTGAATGTACAGAACAATGATGAAGTACATTCACCCGTCTCTTTTCATACCAGGAAAAGCAAAGTAAAAGCTTGTGTCTCACAGATCGGGTCAGAGCAGGTTGACGTCATGACTTCCTCCCAGTCCTGTTGTTGCTCAGCCAAAGGGTTGGACTTTATGTTTTCAACGTCGTCATCGGTTTCATTAGCTTTCTAATATTAATAGTTAATCTGCAAGTGCTCCACTCGATGGAGCGATTGCTTTTATACAACATTGTCAATGTTATTTAATTAAAAACAAATCACCATTTACTATTTATAAAACATGTTACAGATTAAATAAGCATCATCATTTTGTCAGTGAGGACTTTCATCTATGTTTCAGTTTTAATGTATTAGTCATAGTTTCATCAAAGTTGTAAATAAAGTTGAAATCTATGGCAACCCAAAGTGTTCAGAATAAAACAATTAACTAAGACACTATGAATAAAATACTTATATAAATAAATAGATATTGCATATAAAATCTAATGATGAAATACATCAAATGTATAACATTAGAATAGAATAGATTTCATTACGGCAGTATTCCTTTTAAATAGTTATTTTTAACGCAATTTCTTCAATGGCTCATTTATTTTTTAAAGATGCCGGTAGCAGGAGGATTATAATAAAATCCTCTTCTTTTTGGTTGTAAAATCTGTCATTTTAACTGTGAAAATATGCTAAATTCTCCTCTCATCCAGAACATTGCTCGCCAAATCTCAGGAAACAGTTGAAACACAAATGAATGCCGCTCTAAACATGTTCTTGTACACGTGTTCATCTTTACTTGTGCTCTCATATCAGTTAAAACTTGTTGAAAATGATCATTCAGGTAAATTCTTTGCTTCATGTCCCAATGTTTAGAACTAATTCCTCCTTAAAAAATGAGAAATTCAAAGCATGATGTCAAATCTTTCTATGGTCAGATGTGCTGGACCATTTCAAACCAAGTGCAGTTGTGTTTCTTCCGATGGGCACTTTTATAGCCTCCTCCATGTGGTGACCTCACTGCATCCACTGGGTCAACAGCTCTGTTTGGTTAAGTGAGATCCAAAATGCAGTTCACTCACTCCAATTATTTCAGTGACCACTGGGTCCAGTCTCGACGAGCAGCAAGCAAAAAGCCAACATCCATTTCGCTGAGTGGACAGCTGAAGATGGAGCTCTGTGTGGAGGGAAGAACGCAGCACTATTTTTCTTACATCACATTCCCTCTACACCTGAGGCTGAGCCTTTTGTAACATACCGTCTTGGGTTCTGCGATGTGGCAGAGCCTGTTGATGTTAGTGATGTTAGCCAGTTGTATGCTAGAACAATAGCTCATGTTGCTAAATCCTACCAATCAATCAAACACCATTTAATGCTGTTATTTATTCTTTGTAATGCGTTTGTCTGTTGTGCACTGTGTACTCTATTGTGGAGTCTATTGTGGAGTCTATTGTCGTCCGTATGAGTTGATCTGGTGGCATATTAGTTTCTCCACTCGGGATTAATAAAGTTTTCTAATCTAATCCTAAAAATATTGCGTTGCAAAATGTGCCGTTAGCATTGTTAGCTCAGTTAGCACCATTAGCACAGGTAGCACCGTTAGCACAGGTAGAATAGAATAGAATATACACTTTTATTAATCCCCAAGGGGAAATTAGTTCTCTGCATTTAACCCATCCTTAGTTATTAAGGAGCAGTGGGCTGCGGTGAAGCGCCCGGGAAGCAACTGGGGGTTCAGTGGCTTGCTCAAGGACACTTCGACTTGCAACTAATGGGGAGAGCGGGGATCGAACCCACAACTTGCGGTTGCGGGACGGCCCTCTTACCCCACTGAGCTAAAGCCGCCCCTAAAAGGTAGCAACGAGATCAGGTCCAGAGCTGGTGAGAGCCAATCAAAATGCTCTCAATCATATATCTTGCATCTTTAAGGGTTGCTTAGCAGGCCTTGACACTTATAGTTGAAGTTTCTGGATTCCAGCTCTGTATTTGTGCATAATGAGGTGACGGTGTCAGACAATGAAACTTGCATTAATACAATTAGTTAGGAAGCAAAATACTTTGGGGATTGTCGAGTTAATACAATCAGTTCCATCAGCGGTTTGCTCTGTCGGGCCATGGCGTGCCACTGATATGAATACCTACTCATCCAAAGCTCTGATCTCATTGTTCCCTGACAAGCAGGTGACTGGATAAAGCTGCTATGGTAACGATGTCGGAGCGTCCTGCAGATAACGCTTCGGTGGTTGCAGTGAAAACATGTTGCCTCAGATCAATTTAGTCAAGGATTCAAAACATCTGATTCTTATGCATTACATTTAAAAAAGATGTAATTTGGCCAACATATACATTTACAGTATATATAAGCTTATACCCTAACACACCAAGATGTATTTTTCCACAAGGGATCACATTTTAAGCCAACAGCATCAGACAGGTGTAACGCTGGTGTTGGCCCTTATTGTTGCTTAGCAACAACAATTGAAAAAACAGTTTGTCTTTTTTCTGAAATTGGAAATATTGTTATCCTTAAAGCACCCACTTACTGTTGTAAATACACACCATGTCCTTTCTGTGGACAGCATGAGATTCAGAGGTCAGTTTGGTGGAGACAGAATCCTCATTGTGTAACCTAATCGTTCCAGTGGCGAATAAGTGACGGCCGCAGCTCAATTGGGGAGCTTCCAGATATGAATACGCATTAGCATGGTCTGTGGCATTGCTGAAATGAAGCATGTCCGTTGTATATCAGCCTCAACTGAAGGGAAATGAACACATCGCTGTCGCCCACAGCCCAAATATGCAAACGTCCCGTTCTGTTCCTGAGAATGAGATGAAAATGCGGAGAGTTTTGAAGAAAATAAGATAAACCTGATCTAAATCGGATCACGCTGTGGCCTGCACATTACTGAAAGGAGTTAAAGTCCTCAAGAAAATACTCCTCCTGTCACACTCACTGGTAAGAGAGGCGGCAACAGTGGCAGGTGTTCCACAGCAACACTGGATTCCCTTGTTGTCACCCAACTGAAACCTTTTGGGTAAAGTCTCCGACAGATGAACAGTTGTTTCAGACAGCAGGTCTGAAGACCCGTAGCCGCATCGCTCCGTCTAGAACGCTGCATAGTGATGGATCATTATAATGGTGCTCTTGGGGAATATCTGCTTTTGATTTTGTTTTCATCATCAGATATACGTCAACATGCACCCATCTGGCTCGGTTGCATTTGAAAGCTCGGCCCGAGTATTGCGTCTCTATAATGTAGGAGCAGAGCAGTGCGTAGACTTTTCCCCAGCCGGTCTCATAAACTAAGCTTAAAGAACCTTGAGATTTACAAAGCGGTGTGCTTTATAGTACAGTTAAACATTTAAGACTGATAACAAAGATAATGAGCCCCGAGCTAAATGGGAGTGAATTCTTCTCTGGATTGCTTGCTTCTGTTTGGTACTTCTCTGGGAACACCGAAGTGGTTCAACGAGGCATCCGTACTGTCAGATTGTGTCCTTACTCGAACCCACTGAGCACACACTGAAAATAAAGCCCAAGCTATCAATTCAGTGTGGGGAGGGGGTGGGGGGGTCACCGTGAATGTGATCGCAGAGCATGGACAAAGGGAGATGTCACTTTCAAAACATGGCGTGTGGGGCTCGGTGCTGCTCAAGGGATCAATATCGAAACTTCTCCAATCAAACCGTAGCCGCGGTCAATCCTTGTGTGATCGATGCGGCTGCAGCCAACACGGTCTGGGCCGGTCGGCGGTTCAGCGTGCCAAGATTCCTCCAGAATGCTCAGAGGCATTGCTGCACTCCAAGCCTGAAGCGCCTCATTACAGTAGAATCGCTGGTAGTGGCAATTTTAGCAACTGTATGCTTGAAATTACACAATGAGTATTAAATGTTGTGAAAAAGTTAAATAAATCGATCAATGTTACTGCAGGTAATACACTATGGACAAGGATACATCGTGTGTGTATCCATATACTGTTTGCATGTATTATTTTTTTCAGTCAGACCAAAAAAACGAACAATTAAACCGGCATTGAGGGTATTTTATTTATTTTTCATTCCAGCAGAGTGTATACCTAAACAGGCAGTGCTGATAATGCGCATTGGCACATTGGCACCGAATGGCTTTTAAAATGAAACTGTCTGAGGTCGTGTGTCGATCAGTAGGAAAGAGCTTGAGTATTTCTGACTAGTCTCATCTGGTTTCTCTGCCTCTCCATCTTTCTCTTTCTTCCACCCCTACCCAAACCCCCCCCCCCCTCCTCCTCCTCCTCCTCCTCAGACAGACATATTCTCATCTGCAGTCTTACTGCATTGTGTTGTGCAAGCATATAAGCTGAGGCTGCCTGAGTGTCTCCATTTACTCTTTTGACTTGGCCTCTCTTTCTCTTTTCTTTCTCTTTTGCTCCAATACCAGGTCCAGAAGCAAACATGTACTTCATTAGCACAACGCCATTTTGGTAGCAACTCATTCTCACCTCCAACTCTTCAACCACAGACTCGTGCCGTCAATAAAATCGTCAATAAACCCCCAAATAATATGTTGAGCTAGAAAGCTATTTACTGCTCATGCTAGTGCCGCTAAACATACTCTTCAATGTACTTTCACTCTACAATCAGAGGCAGAACGGGGAGGTTCATGCCGTAATAGGAAAGAAAATATCGCGTCCACTCTTGGAAAAGCAGTTTCGTAATTAGCCAATTGGGATAGGAAATGCTTTTCTAATCAAAACAGATCCTGTTTTCAGGAAACACAGGCACAACTTTGATGTAGCCTTTCAGGTAATACTCTGCATCCAGATTTAAGAAGGAGTCGAATCCTGCACCAAATCTGTGATGGTATTACGCTCCTCACCATGGCATCACTACTAAAGCATCCCTGCAGGGTCCCATAAACCTTCCCCTGGTCTTTTTACACCAACTGTGTCTTTAACCCCACCCGTTTTTTTTAGAAACTAAAAGGGTGGCTCTGCAACCACACAAGCTATTTGGTTTCAGTTTGATGAGAAAAAAAGCACTTAGAAAAAAAAAAGAACAATAGTTGAGACTTTTTTTTAAAGAGAATTTAGGCGAGGTCTCTAAATTTGCATTTGGGCACATTGAGTGGTGCTGTGTGCTGTGCCGGTTTTTGATAAAACGGGTTTGGATCTGTCACAGCGCGCGCGTTGCTATCGCGGGAAAGGGAAGGGCGGCGCGGATTTTAAGAACGACGTCATTGGAAAATATAGAGAGGAAAGAATCGATTTGGTACAAGAAAGACAGATGACAGCACTGTGAGCCAATAGGAGACAAGGCGTCGCCCATTTTTGAAACGTGAATCGATTTGCTG
Source organism: Pseudoliparis swirei (assembly GCF_029220125.1). Lineage (NCBI taxonomy): Eukaryota > Metazoa > Chordata > Actinopteri > Perciformes > Liparidae > Pseudoliparis > Pseudoliparis swirei. The sequence goes on along the minus strand of NC_079397.1, from coordinate 11,692,549 downwards.
AAATTGAACTGACGCTTCCCGTCCGCCTTTTTTTTTTTAATACACACAACACACAAAGCCATGCCAGCTGGAATGGGGGGAGAGAAACGTTTTCTTTCTCTTCTTCAAAAGTATATTGAATTTGCTGAATGTAAAGCTAAAAGCCGATTAATATTTATTTGTTTCTTTGGCTATATCTCCCGTGATACTTGGTGTAGAGGATTCTGTAAAGATATTGCTTTTTGAACATCTCTCTTTTTGCATTGCACAATGTCATGCTAGCTTCTAACGTTCGTTCTGAGGGCCGACACCTGACAAAATTATGATTATGATATTTGTATTTTTATTTCAGTTGGTGTTTGGGTCACTGATACTTGTAGCTTTAGTTCTTTTCTTTTAATTTGATTTGATCACATATTAATATATTTTTTTATGTTTATTATAATATTATAGACAGTTTAGAACAAAACATCAAATCTGCCCCACAGGTGGGGCAATGGGGCTTAAGTGGTTAAAGACACTCGTAAGCAGGGTTGCCAGGTCTGTGTGACAAAACCAGCCCAATGGCCAATCAAAAATTTTGATTTTTGTATAGTATTGCTGATCGAAATAAACTAAACTAAACTAAAAACCAGCCCAAAACCAGCCCAATGGCCAATAAAACCAGCCCAATATCAGAACTCAAAATATGCCCGTGCCAAACCATATACACTGCTTTTAAAGTCCATGTCCATGTGTGTACGTGCTGATCTGGAGTCAGTTTTGTAGGATTTGGGTATAAATAAATTATTTCATTTACAATATGGATTCTTATTTAAAGATATTCACGTAATTTGCATGCAAAATAGGTCTACCCGAACCAGCGGACAAGAAATTCAACCCGCGGCAACACTTGAAAAGTAGCCCAATTCTGCGGGAAAACCGCGGACCTGGCAACACTGCTTGTAAGCTTGCCTCCACAGTTGTGTGATCGTGATACGATCCATCGAGCGTAAAGAGGAAGCTGTTTGATTGTTGAGCGAGCTCCATCCATTCCCACCCTGACCACAGACAAGCAGGTTACAGTGTCCCTGTCCGCCTTATCTCCCGGTGCACCGGCTCGACTTCAGACCCACAAGCAGGGGCCCGGCCCCTGCTACAGATAAAGCCCAAAATAGACCACTCTCGCTGACAGCAAGGCAGCGCTAGATAAGACTCTTGTGTCCTCAGCTTTGAGCCGCAAATGGGGAGGGTAAGGGAGGAGACAGAAAACTAAAATATGTTTGGGGCTGAACGCATAGTGTTGAGGTGGTTTAGATGCTACCCTTTGGCTGCTCTTTTCTTCGACCACTGATAAGGGAAGTCACAGTTATAGAAATGCACAAATCTGTTTTCCCCCTCTCTTCCCTCACAGTTGAGGCCATCGATTGCTCCTATCGACTCATGTAGTTAAAGCCCCAGCCAATTTGGTCGGCTCACAGCGATAAGGAAATGACCTCGCACCGTGTGCAGAACTGGTGTGTGTGTGTGTGTTTGTGCATATGCTCGTGCTCGTATGTGTGCATGTATTTTAATGTTCATGCCTGCTCACCTATAGCTTAATATTTAACCTCTGCCAGATGGCAAACTGCAGAAGTGCATCTAAAAAGGTTTTCCTCTGTTGGCATGCGGAAGCCAATCAATAGCTGTGTGTCTTAGTAAATTAGATCATGTAGACAAGAGGCAGTCGTCAGCAGAGCCATCCCAAAGTAACCTCTTGCCTGGTTAGTTCATTCTCCATTAGACAACGGCCTGGAGTAATTGAATTGGCCTGTACAATCTCAGGGCTCTGCCTTTGCTGCTTTTTTTGCCTCTGACAGCATATATTCAGGTCTGATAACTTTATACGCCAGCCAAGGTTCAATGTGTAAGTATATTTATGTGTCTAGAGATAGTGACCCTTACTATTGGAACCTCATGAACCAAAGCACATCGCCAGAGGCCTGCAGACGGTCTCCTCGCTGTCCTAAGACACACAAATACAATGAAGAGGGGCCTGAATGCGATGCTGTCAGGAACAATAAACCATTTTAGATCCATAACCAACGCCCGAAAACCACTTAATTCATGCATGTTACACTTCTGCGTTAAATTCTGTGACTTCAAGCTCTCTTAGCTGCCAAACTCAATAAGGCATCTCAGTCTTCTCCCGCTATTTGAGGGTAAGTAAGTCATTGTGGCAATGATGAGATGCAAGCTAATAATCCGCTCCAAGCCAATCAATGACAAAGCCAAGTGTCAGTATATAGCGAGAGCACTGTAGACAGGCAATGAAAAAGAGAGAGGAGGGGGAAGAAGCACTCCCTCATATAGAATACTCGCACATCACAAATCTTTTTACAGGATTGCTGATGAAAAGTTTAAAGGGCCTCTCGGTTCACACCGGTATAGTAATAAGCATTCAGAGCATAATTAGGATAACATTAATATACCCCTGTCTGCCACCACCCCAGTCTCATTATGCCATAACTTCTGTGTATCCTGCCAAAAGACCAAAAATGCTTATTATCTTTCTTTTTTCATTTAATAAATCATATACACAGGGACGACGAGCACAGGCCTGAAACCGCCAGCGCTGAAACCTCCTATTGTGCTCCAATGAAACACTACTTTTTGACCGGTGTGGCGTGATGGTCCTTGTATTTATTTTGCTTTTCACAGCTTGCAACACAGCAACACCTGGCCTTCTGCAGTTTTACAATGAGCAACTCTATTAGAGCTCAGGGCAAGCGAACATAAGTCTTTGAAGGAAATGATCATCATTTTTCCTTTTTCGCAGATTTTTAAAATTGCCAACCTTTCGGTGTTTTGTTTCCCCCCCACTAACTACTAAACCTTGTACTCAGTTGCACTCCGGTTGGGTTGCGGCTTGCAGATGGAAAACAGTACAAGCGAATGTTTTGTGAGGAGGAAGCATGTAAAAGAGTCCAAGCCATTAGTGAATCATTGTGAGAGGGCTTTTTCATTGTCTAGCGCACAAGTTGTTTTAACTTCACATTTTCATCCATCTTCTTCCTTGTTACTTGCATGTATCTACAGTGGTAATCTAATCTATTTACTCATCCTTGTCCCATCAAACACAAATAGCTGTTCCAAAGCACTCAAAGCATTTCACTGCATCCTTCTAATGGCAATCCTGAAGTTGTTTAAACCTAAAACACACGAATCAGGCGGCCCGTTTCTTACTGTTATAATCACAAAGTGGAAATTCCCATCAAGATAATTGCCCCATCGCACAGCTCTAAAATGAGAACAACAAAAACTACGGGGGGGGGGGGGGGGGAGTATAAGATGAGTGTCTTTCTCCGGCAACTGCAAGAGTCTCTCTGCGACAAAAACATCCAGTGGTGTATGTGGCCATAATCCCATGTGACACGGGCAGTCAAGGGGAAGGGATTGGACGGGCTTGGAGAAAAAGACAGAGGATGGCGATTCTGAGTGAGAGGGTAAGAGACAGAGAGAAAAAGAAAGAGAGACTTCAGTCATCCTTGCCTCGCAGAAAGACTCAGGCTAATGCTCCCATTTATATCCCCCTTTTAAAAGGCCCATGCAAGAAGCTGGGTAGAGATCTCCATCCACATTACTCCTCATAATTCACTTAATGTATCCTCTTCACTTGATCCACTACCTGAATTTGCAGAGACAGTCAGACAAACACAGATTAAAGCGAAGCACCGCAAGGGAACACAGCTAACACGAGACCTTCTCCTTGTCAGAGCGCCGGCGCGGGTGTTTGGTTTATCACGTCGGGGATCGGTGGGTTCAGACAGAGTGATGGAGCCTCGGTAGTTTGAGGTCAGGTTAGACATCTAGAGTATCATTTATAATCCTTTCCAATATGCCCACATAGCCCAACTGCCATACAGCAGTATTGCATCATTTATAATTACCACCAAATCATATGTTTTCACACACACACAAAAAAAACAGTTTTATAGCTCAAACATGTTTTAACAAATGAGAACATCATGATCGCATTTGAACCACACGGAATTACGAAAAATGATTTTTGTTTTATTGTTGTGTTGCACCCTTGACATGACCTCTTCAATAAAACTTTGTTCTTCATTTTAGCAACATTTATTATACAAATTCCCGGTTAAAGCATACACTGTTTTCTTCAGCCGGCTTCCCGCACCTGCTATACATACGCCCCTTTCTTAAAGAGACAGTGCTTTCTTCCAACGGAACGACGAGCACTTTCCTCCCTTCACAGTTAGTATGTGCACAAAACATGAATGACCATAAACACAAATTATAAGAAATAGACACCGTTGAATTACATGAGTAAGAGATATGAAATAACATTTCAGGGTGCTACAGTTGCTCTATTCATTCACCTTAATTCCAGATGTTCCCGTGTTCCCGTACCTACTAATCCATCGCTTTCTCCTCCTCACCACCCATCGTACTGCCCCCTCTATCTGCTGGTGTCTCTCGCTGTCACCCTGTATACCCCAGCTGCTCTTTTGTTTATCCCTCCATCGCTCCCTGTCTCTCCCTCCCTTCCATTTCTCTTGTGATAATGGCGGCCTCAGTGCATGAATCTGCAGCCATCCATTCCGAGCAGCAGGTAATGGATTGGATAGAGACCTGATCTGGCTATGGATGAGCCGGCCCGTAGGTGTCTGAGTGGGCGTTCAAATGGATTTGGGGAAGCTCGCCGAGAATAACACACTTTGTCACTGAGGGCTTTGTCTTCACAGACCCCCCCCCCTCCCCGCCCCAATCCCTCACTTCAAAGACAAAAACTCTCGATAACAAAGCAGTGGTGTGGCAAAAATCGTGCCCGTCTGGCCGGTTAAGGGACACGTTGATACTGTCGGGATGCTTCTCTAATCTCAGTGTTGCACAAGCACACTCTTCTATTTCTTCGCTTTGATCTCTTGATGAAGAGGATTGCAGCGCTGATGTCAATGTCACGCTATGGCGCTAATAATGACAAATCATAAATTGTCCAAACAAGAATGTTCTCAGTGGTGATTCTGGCAGCTAAGAGATATTGTGCTCCGAGCGGTCGTGCACTGCTGCCGAGGAGCAGAGTAAATTACTCCAAAAACCACAGGGATGCTGCAATCTCCACAGAGTCCTTGCAGATACACGGAAACCAACAGAAACCAACATCTGGTAATGAATTATGGATGGAGATGAAATGCATGTGCCTGGCCTGTCTCTCTACCGGGGATTACAGTCTCATGCAAATATGCTTCCCATCATGGCATGTGGGATGTGCCACATGACATGTGTGATATTCTATCCTGTGATGTACAGTTATGGATTATTCTGAGAACACACATACATGAACTGAGATGATACGTTTCACATTGAATGTTGATAATGGAGAAAAAAAGATATCTTTTCTCCGTTATCAACATTCTTTTTTTTCTTATGTGACAGGAGGACGTTTAATTAAAATGTGTTCATCTGTTGGAATAACCTCTGTTGCCAGTTATATGGCCGACTGCCAGATGGAGAAATGTGTTTGTGGGTATTCTTGTGTGGATATGTGTGCATGTTTACATATTTGCATACAAGTGTGAATGCCGGTAGTTATTCCAAGTTTGTGTGTGTGTGTGTGTGTGTGTGTGTGTGTGTGTGATGACGATGGAAGTGCAGTGATTCTGCCTGTGGGCAGCAGCCACCCCATTGTGGTGGTTGAACACGAGGCCAGACACCTGCTTTTCCCAAAATGAATTATGAAACAAAGCCAAGTGCGTGTTATTCTCCACGCAACTGCCAACAGCGGCTGAGGCCAAAGACCCGAGGAGAGACGAAACGAGGCTGGCATTACGGGGAGTGCTAAACTAGAAGATGTCCAAAGTGGGAAAGCATGAAGGTTATGAGTCCTTGTTTACTTTAATAGACTCTCTTATAATGGGGAATGGAATTCTAATCGACTCGCTAATGCAACCCAATTAAAATAGCTGTATAGCCATTTCAAATCTTATGAAATATGCATTGTTTATGGCAGTTATGTTGAGATAACTCGGGGAGTAAATATTATATTGAAGCTGGAGCTGTTGCTTTATTATATTATGAGTCATATATGCTCTGTAACACGTTTGAACCTTTCCGCAACACCTTCAACATGAACACACACATACAATCAATGAATCAGCATCAGTCGATTTTTCAGATTAATTTGCTTCTGGTGGGAAAACAACACAACAGCAATTACTCATCTGATCTTGTTTCATGCCAATACATTTATTTGGCATTATTTATTTATACCTGCACCCTTCTATTCATGTTCCTGTTCCAATCTGATATATTAAATCCCTGCCTGGCTAATTGGTTCAGATGCCTCACCTCGTCAGGCTGCAACTCCCTTAGCTATGTCGAACTGCTCCTGAAATAAACAGGAAAGAGAGAGTCCTGTTAGAGAGAGCGCATTTGGCATTTACTGCAGTGCGTGTGCAGCTGTCGACTGCAGCCACGCCGGGAGATGTCACGCCCCCCCCCCCCCCCGTCCGATGTGTAGGGCTCCAAGTGGCCTCCCTGATGAGAGCAAGCCTCTCGGGCAGCAGGAAGCCATCAGTCTCATATTGAGTTGTTACATTTTTTATTTGGATCTGTAATGTGCTCTGCAGATGTGGTGAGTAAACACCACTTATGTAGAATGTATGACACATATGATACAGTCATACATACAGTCTACTGCACATGTATGCATTAACATTGATGGAGAGAAAATACATTATTTTAAATGTTTTCTTTTCCCATCAGTGACAGTTTACATCTATTATTTACATTTATTGTTACACATAGTCTTTTCACCGAAACATTTATAAACACCCCCTCCTCCACATCAAATATTAAGAGAACATAAATGTTCATTATAATAATTCTGATGATAATAATAATGTTACGCTTCATCAGATATTGTTGCAGGTGCTTTTCATGCGTTCATCAGATGGAAATTTCCGCCTGATCGCTTTCCAGGAATTGCATGAAAGTTTCCCATGAATCCACGAAGGATTTAAAACAGGTCACGGTTAATGAACCCATAATGTAGGCTGACACCCATGTAGATGAAAAGCACACAGCTGTATTAGGCTATATGCAGTGTGTACACACACCCCTACACACACAATGTTATATATAGACAAATGTATATATATATACATATATATGTATATACATATATATGTATATATATATGTATAACCCTGAGAGGAAACTAGTAGTGAGTTAGTTAAAATGTTCACAGCTGACTCGTAAAATGAGAACCCTGAAATTCAGAAAAATATATTCCTTATAAATTAGCTCCAGCCTACAAAGCCATAAGTATTTCCCTCACGAGTCACCAGTACCAATTTGTTATATGTTCCAAATAGTTTGGTCTGTTGCCCTCGGCGTCTGACGGCGTACCAACACACTGATGTTGTGTCTGTGTGAGACGCACCAGGCTTTCAACTGACTCCGATGTAAAGCCATTCACATCATTATTAGACGGTCAGAGCCACGGAGGTGGTCTGAACAGAGAGAAGCTTGGGGTGGACCATTGGGTCAAACAAACACAGACCCTTTGTATCCTGTGAGAAACCATTAAAAGCTTAAAATGTACACTACCGTTCAAAAGTTTGGGGTCACTTAGAAATGTCTTTATTTTTCAAAGAAAAGCACTGTTTTTTCAATAAAGATAACATTAATCAAAAATTCACACTATACATTGTTAATGTGGTAAATGACTATTCTAGGTGGAAACGTCTGGTTTCTAATGAAATATCTCCATAGGTGTATAGAGGCCCATTTCCATCAACTATCACTCCAGTGTTCTAATGGTACATTGTGTTTGCTAATCGCCTTAGAAGACTAATGTCTGATTAGAAAACCCTTGTGCAATTATGTTAGCACAGCTGAAAACAGTTATGCTGGTGATATAAGCTATACAACTGGCCTTCCTTTGAGCTTGAAGTTTGAAGAACAAAATTAATACTTCAAATATTAATCATTATTTCTAACCTTGTCAATGTCTTGACTATATTTTCTATTCAATTTTCAATTCATTTGATAAATAAAAGTGAGTTTTCATGGAAGACACAAAATTGTCTGGATGACCCCAAACTTTTGAACGGTTGTGTAAAATTAAAAGGTTTAGGAACTAAAACAACAATATAATGTGAGTTACTCACCAAGCGTATTTATTTCTTGTAACAAATGTACTTATTTGAATTTTTTTCAGTATCCCAAAAAATCTAAGTAAACCTACATTAGAGGTTTACTTCAACAGTGGAAACACGACATCCCTAACACGTTCAGAATGAGCACTGTGGGTCCCTGAGGATGTCAGCATGAAGTGATTTCCCTTCGCAGTCATCCTGCTCTACAGAACGGGTTCCATGGCGAGGATGTTAAGCTGCATCACTGGGAGAACGTCTGTGGTGAAGTGAATGAAGATGGATACAGCGTGTGAGAACAGTATGAGATATATAACCCTTTGAGTTGAGAGAAAAATGACGACCCAGTGAGTTAACGTGTTCAAGGTCTACCGAAATTGGAATATATCGATGCCTTTTAGCTTTAACGCATTACATTTGTCTACATCCTTGTCACTTCACGACAGCGATGTCTGATATAAAGGAATGTCCCTGGTGTTCAAGAAAATGGTATTTTCCGGAGACATTTGCTCCATCCGGGATGTAAGGCTCGAAGGCAGGTCTAAATATCACGGTTCACACCTGGCGGTCACAGGTTCTGCACTGTCTCCTCAGAGCACAACAAAAGGAGAGATGGCAGCTCAAAATACCATTAGTATTTCATCATCAAGGCCATTATACATGCAGGAATGTCAATTTGCATAGCTTGTCACGGCCAGCCGCGGGGTGGCGAGGCGTCTGTCTGTCTCCATGAGTATTTGTCTAAAGACAGGAAGTGGTTGACATACTCAGGAGGTGTGAATTTCCTACCCGTGATTAATTTAGCCCTTCCTGTGGCGGCAGCCTGCCACGAACACTTCCAGGGCTCAATTTAACTCTGATCAACACGTTCACAGTGAACGCCATCTGGAGATTCGATTGTGACATATTACCCCCCCGCGTCGTGCTTGATAACTCCTCGAAGCCAGTGGGTTTTTATTTCCTTTGTTGTTGTTTTATGGTGTGAGGGTATATTGAAGTGACTGGTAAAGTGAAAAGAGACAGGCAGCCATGCTAAATAAGTTTGTTTATCCTGTTTTATGCGTTCGTTACTTCTTCTCCTGCAAGGATTTGTATATTTGTGTGTGTTTTTCATGGTGCTGAACTTTCATCTTCTTTGGAGCTCCTCACCCGAAAGGTTTTCTCCGCCACTCAAGTGAAGTCGTGCGAGCAGTGCCGAGTTGTAACCAGACAAAGCCTCCGGTGCGCTTTTATTTTCTTCTCTGTCTGTGTCAAGCTACACCCAACCTCGGAGCCTTCAAGCCACCAACTCCAGGAGTCCTCCCTTCTCATGTTGAGTTCTTTGATTAATAAGGAACACAGCTCAGAGGAAACATACAAACATGGGTGGGCAAGGCTGGAAGGATGTGATCATATAGTACACGTATTCTGCACACACACACATATACACATTCTGGGTAATTTGGCAGTGGTTTGCTTTTCCAGGGGCAGTTGGAATTAAAATATACTGTGTATTTGTCTAATCACCAACTGAGAAAGCAGACACTGCCAGTTTTGCTCTTGGCTTCCAGCAGGGAGTTAAAATGCAATATATTTCAGCTGTTATGATAAAACATTATGGACCGAGTGCCTGTGTGGATGCGGTAATGTTACTCTGTCCACCATTCCCCACGTACACACTTAAACACACTGGTCAGGTCATGCATGGCTGGCTTAGCGCCTCTCATGCAAGGACTAAAACCTGTGTTTAATTTCCATTCCCCTGACGCATCGGCTGCCCTGTAAATTATTAATGTCCAGCAGCGGCGCCACTTCTTTTTCTCAAGCTCTGAATTTGTGTCGATGGACAAAAAAAAAGAAATAACCAAACTGAGATAAGAAAGGAGACGGCGGGTGTGGGGTGGTGGGAGGTGATGTAAAAGGAGTGCGGGGGGTGAAATTGGATGAGATTTGAGATTGGACGAAAGGGGGGGGGGGGGGGGTCGTCTGTGCCGCTTGTCATGCGCGATCAGCGAACGCGGCGGACGGGAGAGGTGAAGTCCTGCTCATTTCAGGACTCTACAGACAGAGTGACACGGGGAGGAAGAGGAGGAATGTGTGGCGCTGGAGGAAAGCCCAAGAGGTAATCAAACAAGGGAGCTGAACCTGACCTCCGTATTATTAAGGTCACACTCTGATTCAGGTGGCATCAGGGGGCTTTGTGCAGCGACAACACGTCACCCCACCCACCCCACACACACACACACACACACATCCTCCCCTCTCCGGCCTCCACCACCTTTGTGTACGAAGGGAGATGTTATATTTAGCTGAGACCGGTATTTTGTATCTTCACTAGAAGCAACACGGCCCTTGGAAAGCTGCAGCATGCCCCCTCCACGCCTCTCTCCCCCACAACCCCATGTATGTCTCCTTCTCTCCATCCCTTTCTTTAGTCTCGTATCCTCCCTTTCCTGACGTGAGCGCAGCACACAGTACGGCATCAACAATAAACCAGTCCAGCGCCATAACCGGCATAACAGCCTCCTCCTGCAGCACACGGCAGGGGGGGGGGGGAGATTTATTGTCACACTGTTTGGAGATGTTGACAAAAAAATAAAACATGAAGGATTGTCTTCTCTCCTTTCCTAAAGCACTCAGCGCCGAGGAAGCGGCGGAAACAAAACAGGGCTGCTATAGTTTTACTTCCACGATCAATAACCGACATGATGGTCTATTCCACTCTTGCCTTTGTCATGAAAAACTTCAATACAAAAGGTAATCAAAAGTTCAAAACTCGTTTTGCTGTTCTTGTTTTCCCCCTTTAAATTTTTTTTTTTTTAGGATTCATCTCACATTGACAACAAAGTGATCGTGATGGGAGAGTGGGACTCGTAATTTGGAGCGCACGGTGTAAACGCTCAACATCAGAAAAGATGTAAATGTGTTACTGACCTATATTCTCAGCCTGCATATAGAAACCCGTCCCATGAACCAGATCCCTCCTGTATCCGCCCATCCATCTGCTGTGAGTCCTTCTCCCCAGAGTGCAGTGGGAGGTAACGCCGCACTGTGACAGGTGGAGCCGACTGTAACTTGATTTTTGAATAAATTGTCACACGTCGCCTCCAGGTACAGTATCAAGTCTATATGCGTGTGTGTGTGGGGGTCTGTGTGAGTGGTGGTATTTGTGTGGGGTTTGTCTATCGCATAAATTATTAACATAATTATATTCAGAACAATGATTTTTGAACAATGCCGGTCTCAATTACTCCAACCGAGATTGAGGTAAAAATCCGCAAAGTAGTCAAACCAACCGTCAGGTAAAGAAATATCAAAGTAGGTCGCAAGTATCTACAAATGTTCAACTTCATAACCTCAAAGATTCTTAAAAACACCTTCAGACAATAGTTAAACTGCTTCTGGGCCAAAACGATCGGGCCCCGAAGAGGACATGCAGGACGTGCAGGAAAAGCAAATATTTTGCACAGATATCCTATTTTACAAATATAACTGGGTATATTCCATATATCAAGCACACATATTGACAATTTGTATAATTTCTAAATATAATTAATCTTATAATTTTTGTATATATTTGTTTTGGGCTCGAGGTGGGTGTGGCCCTCTATTGGCCAGCCGCCACTGCAATCGACTGATCCAGTCTCTGTGATAGGATTTCATGGTCAATGGTGTCGAACGCAGCACGAAGGTCTCGCAAAGCAAGTCGAGAGATGAGTCCTTCATCTGATGCGATTACGAGGTCATTTGTCATTTTCACCAGTGCTCTCTCTGTGCTGTGTTTTTTAAATCCTGACTGAAACTCCTCAAATAAACTATTATGATGTAGAAAGTCCCGTAACTGGTTTGCGACTACTTTCTCTACTGGTCAAAGACGAAGGGGAGGTTACAGATCGGTCTGTAGGCAGCCAACAGCTCTGAACACCGTCAGGCGAGGTTTAGTTTCCGGTACTTTGAAGTATCGTTGACCATGTGATGGCCTGTTAAAAAAAAAGACATCGATATCTAACAGAGAGGCTCTAATTTTCCAAGGCCACTCCACTTGAGGACAGATCCGCACTGACTGAGGACAAGAGATCATCAATCTTGCCTCTAATAGTTAGAATATTTTCATTGAAGAAGTTCATGAAGTCATTACTACTGAGGTCTATATGAATACACGGCTCCACACAGCTGTGACTCTGTCAGCCTGGCTAAAGACAGACCTGGGGTTGTTCTTATTTTTCTCTATTACTGATGAGTAATAGGCCGCTCTGGCATTACGGAGGGCCTTCGTATATGATTGAAGACCATCTCTCCAAACTAAGCGTGATTCTTCTCTAAATATAGAACCTGCAACAGCAGAATATCGCCGGGCGGATTTCTCTTGTGAAATAGAGTGTCGTCAAGTCAAATAAAGTACATTCTCTGTTATCATATTGTTATCCGGAGCCTCGTTTGCATTGGCTGCAGCACATCAGCAGACAACACAGTTCTCCTCCGGCTCATCAGAACAATCTGCCACCGCTGCACAACAGGGAATACAAGTTGTGCAAGGCACACTGTTTGTACACACAACCTTCATAATAACCACATTATATAAAGGCACCTGCATGTGCACATTACTCAACCCACATCACACGCAACACAGTTACTGATCGCGAATCAGGAAAATCCCATCAGAGGCGCAAGAGTCATGATGCTTCTGCTTGGGGATCAAATAAATCGGCTGCCGAGAGAAAGGAAGAAGAACTGGAGACATGTTCCCGTAGCCCGTATTTGCTTTTCACATGCAGATTGAATATTCTTTTTGAGGAAATGAGTGGTGAGAATTTGATTTCACTTCCAATCCCTGGCAGGTGTGTGTGTGTGTGTGTGTTTTAACAGCCACGAAACACGGTGTCAGTTCCCACATGTTGCTCACACAGAAGAATTGTAAAGGAGGCCAGCAGAAAAAGATGTGTCACCATTTCCATCCTGTTCCCTACTATCACTTGTCCTGTTACAGAACATTTTCTGAACAGTTGGTAATTGAGTTTGGTGGACTCGTGGCCTCCACTGCACTCTCAATAGATGCCGTCCAAAATCATTATTCAGATTTTCTGGAAATGAATCATCTTTATACTACGTTGCTGAAAAAAATGGATTCAAAGCTTTTAAATCAATTCCTCCCACCCTCCGCTCCCTCTCTCTTCCTGCTTTGGTCTCTTCTCACCCTGCGAGCTGCGAGCTTTGTAGTTTGGTGGCGGTGTTATGCCACAGAGGCAACAGCATTTCACAGTGTCACTTTAAACCAAATGTTTTGTGTTCTGCTGAACTCTGCCAGAGTTATTTCCTCTGCCTCAACCCCGGGGGCACCAAAGCAAATAGAAAGTCTCAAACTCGATGTGACTGAGATGGTGTAGCCCTAAAGGCATGGCAGGAGATGAAATTCCCAACCCCCCAAAAACATTATTCTTTCCTTTTTACCTTGTGGAATAAATGATGACCCCTAATTCTCTTCCCTTGTATAACGAGACAGCTTAACTGTTAAATGCTGTTTTTATTTCACTCATTTGAAGGAAATCTGCTTGCTTGTTTTTGCAGAGTGTTGTCACGACGCTATTAGAGTAGACCCAACAGCACGACTCAGACAGGAGAAAGATTACTGTCTTTGGTTGGAAACAGGCTGGGTCAAAAACGGGAGATCAGTCGAAGAAGCAAACAAGTCCAAAAAGGGGCGGGGCAGAGAATCAGAGGTCAGGGCAGGCAGGGTCAGAACAGGCAGGTCAGGAATATACTCTAATAACACTGGAGAACTTGGCATGAAAACACAAGACAATCTGGCAGAGGCCAAGTGGAAGTGAGGGAGCTAAATAGTGAGGGACTAATGAGGGGATGGGCTGCAGGTGAGACGGGTGTGAGGACCAGGTGAAGGGAATGAGGGACTAACGAGGTGATCAGAGGCAGGTGAGGGGAGTTGGATTGACGAGATGGTGTGACAGGATGAAAACAACTATTACAAAAAGGAAGGCGTGGAGCTAAACTGTTACAAGTGTAAGATGAGCTGATCGATACCCCTCTCAAGTCTCTGCTTTAGATGTAAGGCTAGTGCCAGCAGGATAGCTGGGCTTAGCATAAAGGCTGGAAACAAAGTGAATAGGGTATATAGTGCTCGTAAAAATAAAAAAACAACAAGAGGATTTTCAAAACTGTTGAGATATGTCTTTGATATAAAACAGCTTTTTAAATTCAGTCAGAGGCCTTTAAAAATACTTGTCACAAGGATGTTATCAGCATTGGTTTTGTTTTGGTTCAATTGTGGATTTTGTAATACATATTTTTAATGAAATACATTATTCTTATAATTTTTCTTTTTCTCAGAATTGCTGCATCCCTTATGTCCAGGTTCTTTTCAGCTGGCTTTGAGATCTACAACCTAAACATGCTTATTGCAGCCAACAGACAGGCGAGACTGTGACATGTGCTTTTGTCTCAACCCACGCCCCCCCCCCTTTGAATTAACTTCTATTATCACGGATGCTTGCAGAACAAACAATCCACCAATTAGCGCTGTCAGCCGGCGCCCTCGGTGAACCTTTTCTGTTTGCTCGAAAATATATCAGCTTTAACGAGGTGACAGGAAAAGGGCTGCCGCGCCGGAGTCGCATTTACTGCAAATGCCCCGGTTCAGAACATCAGTGTGATCGCTGGTAGCCTGGGAGAGATTCCAGTGATACGGCCTCCATCGTTCCTGAAGCTCAACCACAGCTTCGCAGCCATGGTGGGAGGGTTTCAGGCTGACAGAGCTAAGCGGTCTGGGCTCGGGCATTTCCTTTGGTATAGTTGGCCCAATACGACCTGGTCCAGCTCCATCACGGCAGAGTGTTTGCCCCGAGAGCTCGAACTGTATCCTTCCCTTCTCTCTGCCTCTCTCAAGTCCACTCACACGGCTTTCAGACTGATATGGTTTTATGTAAGCTATCCGCAAATTGAGTTGTGCGAAGAAGGGTTGCATAAGAATGGGGTTTAGCCTACCTTTCCTGGATGTACAGAAGGAAATGGTAATGCTGAGTGTTGATTGAATGAGGCCTGTATCCTCCTCTGCTAATTTAATTCATTGGCTTTTGCTGATTTCCATACGTGTTTAATGTATGTGCACTGTCGTCAGGAACAAAGTCTTTGAATTCCAACGAATGGACAAGTCGAGACGTTCTGTCCTCCCACTGAATGAAGACGTATCATCGCATATGGAAATTAAACAGAGGTTAAAATCCCCATCTGGCTGCTTCCCTCTAAACACACTTATCATGAGTGCCACATCGCTGTCGTCCCGCAATTTGGGGAGAAAAGCAAATGTTTTGTAAATAAACAGCTGAAAAGCTTCGTAACAGATACCGTAATTTTAATATATATATATATATATACTGTATATATAATAATAATAATAATAATTCAGACTTCTATAGCGCTTTTTTAGGTACACAAAGACGCGTGTATATATAAATATATACATATATAAATATATGTATATATATATATACATATATAAATATATGTATAAATATATGTAAATATATATAAAAATGTAAATTTCAAATTTCTCATTTTGGATGAACACTGAATTTAAGATTTTTTAAATAATATCGTCCCCTCTACTCTACCGTGTTGATTGATGACTCCTGAGCCTCAACCTGCATTGCTGACTTGCAGCATTGTCTTGCATACGCTAGTCGTTTGAGTTGTTTATGACTACCAGCTGGTATAGTTGCATTGGGACAGTTGGTCTATGTATCACAATTTGAATGTGCAGGACAGAAAGGAAAAGGTTAAGCATAATAAATGGGAAACTTCAAATGTATCGTGGAAAAACACGCAAGAGCCTCATAGACATGTTGAAGCAGGGTAGCGGTGGCAGTCGGGTGGCTGGGGCGTTCCAAGGGACGGCATGCATTTGTCGTCGTATTTCGTTAAACTCCCACAGTGTCGGCCCACCCACGGGCCAGTAAACAATCTTCTGGCACTTTGAGGTAATTATAATACTATTCGTGCCATCACAATCTGGTGTGAATCTGTGCAGCAGTTACATTAGTGAGAGCACATGACCATTAGCAGTTGTCAGTTCTAATGCAGAGGAGATCAGAACAATGTCTCAACACACACAGGGTCGTGGGGCTTCCTGTTCTTGTCTTCTTTCAGCACCTTAGAACATAGAGCAGCTTTCAAAATAGAAAAGAAAAGGTTGTGAAATGTGCTAAACTGGTGATAGTCGAATGTCTTTTCCTCCCGGCCTCCTCTTCGTCTTCGTCTCATCGTTATCGCCATCAGAGCTGGACTTTACTGCTTCCCCGCTGACACTAAATCTTCTCTTCAGTCCTCCGTCACCTCCCATCACGCTTCATTTCCTTTTCCCTACAAACAATCCTCTGCATCGCAGTCATTCATCTCTGCCGATGTAGGGGTTGTATTTTATATCACCCACCAGATATTCCCCCAAAATACCTGTATGGATGTAATCAGAGTCTGCACTCATACACTGAGAGAAACAAATTCACAAGGTCAGAGCAACAAGTGCCATATTTTTCGTTTTTTCTGATGGAGGTCAGATTTAATGCACACCAGCAGGAAGTCCAGTGCATAAAATCTTGACTTATCAGAAGCCCCACATTCCAAATGATGAGTGAGAGTGGCCCGCGCTCTGGCCCCCCCCGCTCCACTGCATCTAAATTACCTAATTTCAATATGCCGCCACAAGAAAGAGCCCAGCTTGGCGGCCTCGGACCGTTCTTTATTGGTAACTGGGGCACTGCGGGGGAGAAAAAGTGTATTTCTCCCAGCCATCTGTGGATGAGTCATGACCAGAGTACATTACAGATTGATGTGTCATTATCAAACACCGGCCTTCTTGCTGTGAAGAAGACGAGAGCGACGAATGGACGGGTGCCAGGGATGGAGAGTAGAGACTGGGATGGAGGATGATGGAAGGGGTGATGGCAGCGGGGAAGAACAGCACAGAGGAGCAACAAGGGCCTTGGGAGAGAGGTAAAAAGTTTTTAATAGCTCATCTTAAATGCTTTTCTCGAAAAAAGTGCTCGGCAAACACATTCCTTGAAAAGCACGATCACCTTACTGATTATAAACTGAAACTACTAATTGAAAAATCTAATTGCTTCCTTTTTTAATAAATCAGCAGGAAAGATATTAAGTGAAAATAACAAGGCTCATCACAGAGATGATGTTAACTTGTGTTAGCTCCATCAAAGGAAGCTTTAAAAACATCTCTGTGTTCTCGTCCTGGTGGGAGAACCACACACAGGTGTTTCTAACCACATTAACTACGCTCCCGACAGTGTTGCTAAATCCGATGATTCGCATCGGTTAGATAGAATTGAGTCATCGTTAATTTCATTATTTACACCTGGGCCTTTTCCTACTTTGTCAATTTATATCAAAATGTTTGTTGTTTGTTTTTTATTGCCTTTATTAGTAGGGATCTGGTGAATTACAGGAAAGTGGGTAGATGGAGGGAATGGATACGAAGCACAGCGCTGATCCTCAATAAAGATGAGCAGCAAATTCATTCATCGAATCAGAAAACATCAAATGTGTTGTAACTCTGTAATGCTTCCTTCTGGTCACATGACATCTATTACACCTGTCCATCCTGGAGAGGGATCCTCCTCTGTTGCTCTCCTTAGGGTTTCTTCATTTATTTTCCCCCGTGGGAGTTTTTCCTGATCCGATGTGAGGTCAAAGGTCAGGGATGCCGTATGTGTACGGATTGTAAAGCCCTTTGAGGCAAATTTGTATTTTGTGATAATGGGCTATACAAAATGAACTGAATTGAAAAGAATTGAATTGATTTAAATTAAAGAAACAATAAAGTATAAACCAAGCATATGAACATTTTCTGTACTTTTACAGTTTTTGATATGCACATTTCAGTCGGTGTCCACGTTGACTGGAGGCCCTCTCGGGTCTCTTTGGGTCCGATTGAAAAGGATCCATCAGAACATTGAAAATGAAACTATCCCTTTTTCATACAACCGCTACACAAACTTGTGAATCTCGCTGCCGCTGGTTTATTATACGGAATGGGAGCTCCCCGTAAAAAAACGAGAAAGTCGGTCTGAATAAACACTGTGCTGCATGTTTTTACGACTGAGAACCCCGCAGCAGATGAGCCATGTCGGGAAATGCCGGGAAATGGAGATCCGAAGAGAGAAAGAGGGAAACAAAACAGTGCTGAATAATGACACGGCTTGATTTTACTGTTTTTCCCCTGCAACTTCTCTCTGCTATTAATGTCCTCTCTCTATCTCTCTATCTCTCTCTCTCTCAGCCCCCCCCCCCCCCCCCCCCCCGCCTTCAAGGAATTTTCATGCAGACACATATTTGGTTTGTGCCTTTTCCTGAATGCTCCGACTCAGCAATTTAGAAGAATGTAATATTCAAAGTACCTTCAATATGTGAAGTAATACACCAAGCTTTCTTTCTTTAACTGCAGTTTCTTATTTGCTCACCGGGGTTGGACTTTGTAATAAACCCTCATATAGCTCCGGGCCTTGTCATATATCTTTCTTTCTTTTATTTCTTTGCTTTTCATTTCTTCCAGACACCCCC
The DNA here is from genome assembly GCF_029220125.1 of Pseudoliparis swirei. Classification (NCBI taxonomy): domain Eukaryota; kingdom Metazoa; phylum Chordata; class Actinopteri; order Perciformes; family Liparidae; genus Pseudoliparis; species Pseudoliparis swirei. Next base: position 11,673,872 of record NC_079397.1, on the reverse strand, counting down.
CATCCCTCTCATTCTCTCATACTCGGGCAACATCCCTGTTCTCTTTCAAGCGCTCTGCTAATCTAGTCGAACAGAAGTGATCACCTCCTTTTTTTTAGTCCCTCCATCTCTTCTCGTTATTAGGCTGAGAGCTCACGATGACTAAAACACATGCTTAATCACACAAGATCACAACAGCTGTTTCAGGAAGGTTTTTTTCATGATAGAAGGTTGCCCTGGCGACAGCTCTACATGTCTCTCTCTCTCTCTCTCTCTCTCTAGTGATTGGCATGCCTTTTCTAATGCTACTCGTAGCTTGGAAAAGAGAATGACTCAGAACAATTTGTCAAAATGGCTCTGACAGCACATCAGAGCATTTTATGATGTGCTGGCTGTTATTTCTGAGAGTCCTATTTCTGGTGCTGTCCTTGAAGTGATTCCTTCCGAGGTTTTAGCTCGTGTGCCTATTGTAAAGTGGTGGGTGTAGTTCAAGAGGGCAGTTCTGCAAACACCAGTTAAAATAAAAAATAAAACAAACTAATTTTTTTAAAAATGCATGCAATCAGATTATGCAACTTCCAAGCCATAACTTATCAAATAGGCTGTGAAAAGGATGTAAGGACAGCAGAACAGTTGACTTCGCAGACTGTAAGATGGGTCATGTGTCTGATTGTTAATAAGGTTTTGCATTTGTGCAGCACACACCGCTCTCTTGCAGTGAAAATACTTTACCGCCAAGGCAAGAAAAGCACCGGAGTTATTAATAACACTAATGATGTGTCCGTTCTAATAGGCTCAATCGAGATGAACTGCGCTTTGCCCATAAAGCAGCAGCAGCAGTAATTTTTAATGTGTGGCTGTGAAACACGTTGCTACTCGTTTTGATATGTGAACAAAGGCCGCTATTGTTACAAAACTGCTGAAATATATACTTTATTACACTAAAAGCTAACAATCTAGCTTTAAGTATACACAATACACAGAAAATAAGGATTTATTACAAAAAAAACATTTGTCAAATCTAAGAGCCAATCCGCTCTTTGATCTCGCTACAGCCAGGCATTTCCCATCATGCACTGGGTCATCAAGTGGAGAGCAACTGTGGCGCCTGGCTGTAAAAGCCACGGACGCCTAGCCTTGCACCAGCGCCGAACACGCAGTGCATCAAGTTGTTAAAGCATGCAACTCTCATGTCAGAACGGCTAAAATGATATCTTACGAAAAGGTTATTCGTCATTTCAGTCCAGCAACACGTCCGTTTTTATTCAGTGAGGTTGAGGAAACAAAACTACTCGATTAGGTTTATGAATGATCGTGAAATACTTGGTTCGGTTTCGGCAACACAACCAATTGGGTGTAGGAAAAGATCGTGGTTTGGGTTGAAATAACTATAAAACTGGCGTTACTTACTTAAATATGGAAGTTCTCCTTTGTGACCCACACACAGGCCTCTGAAAGAGGATTTTTTGTTTCACTGTTCCTCACACTTTGAATATGTGCATACTGTACACACAACCACAGGGCATCTCCTCAATAATACTCTGACGCGATTAATTCATTTCAGAAGTCATTTGTGTCAATCAAATTTTCTCTCTCTTCACGCCCACATGTCGTAATGATGCATGGTGGCATGACTTGGCTCACCCCAAATGCAGGCGTAAAGGTGGAGGGAGAGAGAGAGCAAATGATTTGAAGAGGGACTTGCGAGTGAGAGGGAGAGTGACAAATAAAATGGCCCGAGTGACACAATGACGGAGAGAGAAAGTGATAGAGAGAGACAGAGTTGACATGAGCACTGGGTGTCTTCAGAAGCAGCACCGAGAAGTGAGTCATCAGCGAGTGCACAGAAGGTGTTCTCAACCTAATGCTGCCACTACTTGTGGATGACACATCTACAGCAGCATTTTCACAACATTTGCAATAATATCTGCCATTCTGTCTGGAGCAATAAACCGCTTTTTCTTTGTTCATTTATTTTCAGATTATGTGTTCCAGTCGTTTGGTTCCTGCCAAACAAATACACTTTCCTGAAAATGTCTCCAACCCTCTCACCTGATGAGGCGTTGACACTTAATCAATTCTCTGTTTCAATTCTCTGAATCTGAGTCACTCAGTTATCACACTTCAGCCACCGTATGAACAGCATTTTGCTGCTGTCGGCGTAACAATGGAGTCGGGAAACCGGTGTTGACCTTATGTGACAACGTGCAATATTTGTGTGACACTGTCACGCTGAATCTGCTCACCTGGTGGCGTTAACTGCAGCGTTGTGTGCCAAGCTAGCACCTCTGTGAGGTTGTGCTTGAGAATGCTTTACGCTAAATGCTAACATCAGCATGCTAATATGCTAGCAGTGACTATGCTAACGTCAACATGCTAATGTGCTCGCAGTGACTATGCTAACACTCACGGCAGCATGTGTGTACGATGAAGATATTTTCCTATTTTAGTTTGGCTTTTTAGCATGCTCACGTTTGCTAATTGCCACTAAGCGCAGAGTAAGCATTGTACTGTAAATATTGTTAAAGTTTGGAACTGATGACGGTGCTCCATGAAAAGTTCGGGAATCAGCAAAGTCATTAGGATGAATCCTCTCTGGAACTTTAATATCTAATTTCAAGCTAATTTCAAACAAAAAAGTGAACACAACGTTGTTGCTAGTGGAAACATAATACCGGCATTAACATTTTGTAGCAAACCATCCGATCGTTTGACCAGTGGTTGTGCAAACAAACAACATTGCCATTCTTAGAGCTCCTAGTAGACTAAGTCTAAAAAAAAAACTAAAAAAACATTGATTTCAGGAGAGGCCAAGCAGAATCACTCTGAGGCCAAATGTACAGGTTTGTTGGACAAATTGTACCTTGGCCATTTGTGATGCTGCATCCTACACTTCAGCAAATAACATTTCAGCACTGTGATGATTCCTCTCTGTTTCCCAGTCCTCAGCCCTCTTCCCTCCTCCTCTCTGTTATCCAGGATGGAGTCAGTGGGTTAGTTTAATGTTTCAACATATGCCAGATTTGTTAAACCCAGGCTACAGCTGTAGACCTAATTCTCTTGCATATTTTCCTCGCCAAGCCCACTTTGTGCTGCTGTGGGTGTACTGCAGAACAGAGTGGAGGGAAACCATGTGACCAAATCTTTGTCTCAGATCCATCTGCCGAGGGGAGGCGAGGGCAACTGGACTGTGTTCACACTTGACAAACCACTGACTAATCCGGGCCAATTACAACACCAGGCACATTAACGCTCGCCGATACAGATAGAAGTCAAATCCCTCATTTGTGAAACCGTGTGTGTTTAATGAACAATGCCATTATCATCAGCACCATTGATCACGGACTGAAAACCCATTCGAAGGAGGTGCACAGGCGACTTTAAGGGAGTATACTACATTTCTCACAATGGCACAAACAGATTCATTATTTGAATGGTCATTTTCCTCCCGTCGGCTGCACATACAATTAATAGATCAGACCACAAGAATGCAGTGACTGAACAGGTCGGGTTATTAAAAAGTAATTGGCACTCATACCGCAGTGACCAAATTAGACCGGTAATTTATCATTGTCACAGCCCAGTGGGACTGAATTCAGGTTCATGGAAATGCATAATGTCTCCATTCAGGTGTAAACTAATATCCAGCTCAGAGCTTCAATAGCTAGCTTCTTCTTTCACGAACAAACCGACTGTCAAAGAAGCTTTTTCACATTTCATCCAAACAATTTCCTCATCTACAGTAATGGTCACATGGAGAACGTGTTTGACTATAAGTAGTGAATTTCACTTCTTTTCAGTATTAATCAGGGGGATATATTTGTAAATTCTCTCTGTGCAGTACTGAATGTGCTATTTCTCCAGGAGTCCCAGACACTTATGAATATTGTTGTTGGGTAAGAAAGAGGGAAGGCAGGAAAATGAATATAATATTTTCAGATGTCGTCTTCTTTTTCAACCTTTCCATCCTTGTTCTCATTCTCTCCCCGTCACCCACAAAAGGTCTTTGACACCACCATCCGATGGGACTTTAGCTTTGAATTTGCATCCAAGGAAAGGAAGGAGAAGCAAAAGTCAACCAGTCTCCTGACCTCATCTGCTTATATCCCTCTATCCCTCTACCTCATCAACCCCTCTACCCATCGCAGGCCTTTTTTTCCAAAATTCATTCCAACCTTGATGGATATACTAAGCACCGGCGGCTTTTGATTTAGTCTTCTGATGCTGTTCACCTCCTAACATCCATTTGCGCAGCGCGCCCACTCAGTCTGATTTCTCTGAAGATGAAACTGTGATTGAACAGACCTCTCCTGGCGGCCGAGGGACCCCGCGCGTGACTTGCACTGTGACAGCATAAAGGACGCGGATGCACCTTATTACTACCTGCCTGGCAAATGATGGAAAGGAATCGCTGCACCTTATGACCTACATTCAGAGAGGACTCTTTTATGTCAAATTTGAACCGAACTCGTCACCGTCGAGATGAAGCATACAGAAACGTAGTGTGTAATTAAATGGCTACAGCTCAGACATTTGCTCTTTGGCCCCTTCTGAAGTCTACTCCTATAAAATCCTGCACAGCGTGAAAGTGGAAATAGAGTTTTTCTATTTTGTCCTTTCAAATCAGACGGCATGTTTTTTTGCAAAGGACTCTTTGTACTTGGACAAGGATTGTGCAGCACACGATTTACCTCCAATGCCAGCGGTCAGTGCCACTGCAGAAAGCAAAGTGTTCCCCCATGAAGTAAAACCTAAGGGAGGGGTGTTTGATATGTGCAGTGTGTTTCACGGGACCTTCACGGCAGAGCTCAGAACTCACAGCCCATCTCAGCCAAACATTGATGTGGGTTTGTTAACTGATATTCCCCAAAAGTATCTTCCTTACTCAAATAGCAGTAGCAAACAGCTATTGAATAAATATGTTAATTTAGTCAGGGATAGCACATTAGCGTGTACATGCGCGTTACGATGTGTTTTTGCGCATTGAGACACATGCAGGTGTCTGACATTAGAATGAAGGTACCTGTGCATTATTCAGTTGAAACTGCCTCCTTTAGTCTCCTAAATCTCTTGCTCTCATTCTCCTATCCTCATGTAACCCTCCCCCTTTAAAATGTGACTCTCGCTTCCTTCCCTTTCTGTATGTGTTTCTGTATTTATGAAGATCTCTCAGCACTTCAACATCCACAAGGCCATAAGGAGGAAACACATCTGGTTTGCTTTTGACGCATCATAAAACAAGTTTTAAATCGGTTGGGTCAACAACAACAAAAAAGGACTTTCACCTGCGTTTTAGCCCAGTTTTAACAAAGACGTTTCCTACCAAATACTTTGCATGCTTTTTTTCTCACTTTTGTAGTCATTTTAAGCCAAACCTAAAAAAAATAAAGTAGTTTTGTTGAGATTTGTTTTGTTGAGATTTGTAATGTTCACCGCGTTTCAAACTGCGACAGTAATCTGGGAGGAAATATGTTATCCTTAAAACGTAATTGTGGGTATAGCAGTTTTGGGAAATTACTGGATTCGTCAATTATGCATGAATGCAACATTAAAGCCCCAATTAAATAAATGTGGTGACGTCTTCATTGTATTTCTTGTATTTCTCTTTATCCATGAAATAAATGGATGATGGGAGGAATTAACAGAGGGTCTAATGACCGCTTGTTTAGTGTGTCACAGTCAATCCAATGAGCCAGCGGCACATTACCAGGCCCCGGGCCGACATAGAACAGGGCCATAATTAATGTCATAAATCACACCTGTGTGGGAAAATATTTTCTGTTGACAACAAAATATCAACTCTTTTAGCTTTGTGAGCATAATTTTATGAAAATCCTCACTTGATAATGAATTTAAGTTCATGTTTCTTGTTCATTGAAATCATCAATGCTCAGGAAAAATAATGTATTATACATTTCAGTGTTTACATTGGACTCTCATTCCAAAGAAAAAAGTAAATCCCTGTACAAACTTTTCTGTATTTATCTATATTTTCATAATAGTCAATGTTTCGGGAACAAGGACCGTTCTCAATATGTATCTACATAAATTATCCTCTCAGTCATAAACATTGTTTAAAAGAGGGCTGTGTGAGCAAGCAGCTGAGGGGGCTAAAGCCCTGTGTGTTCCCTGTTGTGCTTTATGTCAACATCTGATCAAAGCAGCGTGCACACACACAAACACACACACACAAACACACGCACACACTAGGAAAAACACAGGCATAACAAATGCACACAGATGAATGCATTACGTTGCTTTAGTTGCTTTAGTACCCTCAGGATACTGAGTAAACCCGCTTCGTGATGGTCCCCTGATCGTTACAAATTATCACACTGCATCAGGAGAAAATCCTGAATAAACCTTTTACCAGGCTTCTCCTCACTAATACATTAGCGGGCTTCTTATCCTTGAGGCAAATGGGTTTATATTGGTCTACAAAGCTCATAATATAGACTTTTGTGATGTGATTGGCAGCATTGGAGCAAGTAAAAGTGTTTTCGTTGTTATGAATAGGAAGAAATACACAGTCACAAATGGGAATTTCACTATTGAGGACATTATGCAACTCATAACTCAGTAATTGGTTTTCAATCTTCTAACACACATGGCATTTTTATACAGTGCATTACTGAAATGTTCATTCATGAATAGTGTATTTCCTTAATTGCATCATGAAATGTAATCACATATTATTATAATTCAGTAACAACGTTTCTTTCATAAACATCATATGCTATTTTTACAAAAATTATGTCATAGCCTAGCAGAAAAAGCAGGTGTGTTAATTAGATTGATTATGTCTGCTTTACATTGAGGCAGTTCTAGTGCTGGTTTTGTGAATGATGGCTGACTGGGACACTTCAGTTGAGCCCTCATCATTGTTTTATTTTCCATCTGTTCATTTCCTTCAATGGTAAGTAACAATGGCTTGTTTAAAGACATGGGCTAGAGATGCTTTTACCAACGTTTTAATAAATGCAAATGAACCATTCAAAGTTATTACAGTATGATTTATCAGACTGATTTTGAAATAGCTGCAGTTCATTATGACATTATTATCCTTAATATCACCACGAACGTCAAACCAAACTCAGATAACAGCAGTGTGACACATTTCAATCGGCTCTTCTGACTATTGCACTGTTCATTTCATTATTTGTCCACATAGGCTCCACATTGACACGTGACAAAACAAAGCAGAACGTAAACAAATAAATAGTGACGCCTCATCAAAATATATAAGTATTATCTGCGAGTGCATTATTGTTGGAAAAAATATAACGTTTTTTCAATTACTTCTGCTTGGTGTGAAGTTAAGTTGTCGGGGATTGGTGTACGTCAGAGTTTAAAAGTATATCGATAGCCCCAGCCTGAAAAGCGAAACTCGAGGTGTTTTGATACTTGCGACTTGCCGTAGTTCAGGAATCCGGAAGCAGTGCTGCTGTCATCTAACTAACCAAACAAACATGTAAGTAACATTTTGACAATAAAGACTTTACGTGCCAGTTTTGACAGTACTTACTGTGACGTGTGTAAAATTTCCGCTACTTTTTATTTCTTTTAACAGTCAAATAGTATTTTAAAACGTTCAGCAGCGAGTTAGCCAACGAGGTAACGAAAAGTCAGTCGGGAAGCTATGCAAGTTAGCAAACTCCCCGATTGCAGTGCCACATAGTCACAAGATGACCGCAGGGCCTCAGTCACTGCGTCATTTGGTCATATGATGTTAAACATTGTTATTAGTTTACCTCCACTATTTTGCTGTTTGTCGTTGTGTTAACCATAATATCATTATCATATAGCTTATTTTAGCCATTCTATCTAAAATATCAAGCCATTTTAGAAGGTCAGGAATATGTACACTGACGACAGAACAACACTTAATCTAACAGTAGCCTTAATTAATGTGTGATTAGTGTATACCAATTCGTCTGGACATGAGTAGCTATGAGGTGTAACATGTATTAGTTTGATGAGCCCGACATTTGAAATCAAAGCTACTTACTAACTTTAGTAACACTTTTTAAAATTTCACAGGGGCTGATTTTGGACGTCATTAAGAGGCGTAGTCCTCCATATGCAAGTCGAGAGAAGGTGACTGGAAGAACTTTCCTGTATTTGTTGAAGCTTTTTTTTACATCAGCCATGGCTCTGGAGGAAGAGGAGCTGACCGTCAATGAGCCCAAAGAGGTGGACATATGTACACCTGTGTGCTGCCTGGGTTACCTGTCCGGCATTAACCTCGTTGTGGCGCTATGCGTTGGCATGTACGTTCGCTGGGACGTGACGAGTGAACCGACGATTCTGGTCATCTTCATCCTCGGCCTCGTCGTCCTGGGGATCGCCAGCATCCTCCATTACTACTTTTCCATGAAGAACGCGAGTCTCAGCTTGTTCCATTTGTGGGTCGGCTTCCTGCTCGGCCTCGTCTGCTTCCTCAACAGCTCCAGCTTGACTTCCAATGTCATCGAACTGGTCGCCAACTATCTCCTGTTGGCCAGCGCAATAATTAAAACGATGTGGGCTTTAAGTGAGCGAATATTCAGCTCCATCCGCCACAAACCCACCTTGCTCACATCAGCTGAGCTACTCGAGCTCCTGGGATTTGGCGTTGCCAGCATGTGCATGCTTCTTAACAAGTCGGCGGCCATTATGGGTTTGGTGGTGGCCCTGGGGGCTCTCATTGTGGACCTGAGGATGAAATCCCTCCTGGCTTTGCCTAACCTGGCCAGTTTTGCCTTGGTCACCTCTCTCGTGTTTTTCCAGGCCTTAGGCATTACAGCCAACCCTTATGCCCTAGGCTGCTACCTGGGCAGGCTGCTGTGTGAGCCTGTGTTGGATGTGTACTTCAGCGCTCTGGGGCCGAGCGAGCGCTGGATGCCAGTGCTCTCCCTGGGGAGTGTGTGGAGGAGGCTGTCCCTGCTGCCGCTGAGTCTGATTGAGCTGGCCTTCTTTGTCCTGGCTGCTTTAAAGGTATACTCGGCACTTTTGCACACATTGACATGTCCATTATGCGAGTTACAATTTGTAACCCTTCATGCCACAGTATGTATGAATGACGATGCACCGTTTTGTATTACTTTGAAATCCGAAGTCCGTTTGTCCCTTTTCTCTTGCCTTTGCACAGCTCGGCCACTTGGAGCTCTGGTATCTGGTGATTCCAGGCTTCTGTCTGTTTGCCGTTTTCTGGATCATCTGCCACGTCATCTTGCTGTTGACCATATGGGGCTTCCACACCAAGTTGAGTGATTGTCAGAAGGCTTGGCAGGCTCAGCGATCCATAAGCCGGAGTCTCAACCAAGTCATGGCCTCCAAAGGCATCCGACACTTCTGCCTCATTTCAGAACGCCTGGTGTTCTTTAGTATCCTGTCAACGGTCACACTGGGAGCCGTTTCCTGGCAGGTAGGAGACGCAAGAGAATACTACTATTTTAACTCGTATCAGAAATATTATCGTCATAAGAAACCGTTATAGGAAAGTTTGCAAAGCGTCTATAGATATAAATAAAGAAGAATGTCTTTCCTTTAATGTCCTACTGTGATTTTTATAGATGCATCCTTCTACTCATGTTATGTAGTCACATTGCAAAGAAATCTCTTGGGTGTATTTAGTAAGTCAGAATCTTATTTCTTTCCTAGAAAACCTCAGATCACGGCGAGGGTCCCGTTGGCTCCCTCTTACAGCTATAGCACTTTTAGTTTCATTAAAAGATCTCTATAAATGTATGATTTACCCCATGTTATAAACTATGAGGAGAGATGATAGTGGCACTGTGAGGTTAGTGGTTGCTCCCCAAGCAGAGGCACTTCAGCTCTCATGCAGAACCAATTTAATTAGCACTTTAATATCCCTATCTACTTGAATAAAGAGCTGCAATAACTTATTTAGCCTTATTAGACGTTTACCTTGTCAGTCTCATGGGTCCTAATTTGAAATCTGCACGTTGTTGATGTCAGTTGCGATTTTGCCTGAGTAAGTAGGCTGCCTGCACTTGTGTATTGTTTAGCTCTTATGTGTTATTTTGTAATGTTTTACAGCTTTTTTTTTTTTAACCTTTGCTGTTTGAATACATTAATATTTATATGGCCAACCACTTAAATCCATGTTACGCTCACACACACAACGACGACTCAGCAATACCTACAGGCCTTGAAGGCCTTGAAGCTAGCAATAGTTGGAGAGATGGTCATATATGCTATTCTAATACATATATATTTACTAATATTATCATCTGATATTGTATGTATTATATGTGCCTTTCAAAAGTCTGTGGAAATGCACCTCAAAGTGGAGCTTGACTGAAAAGCTGAACACTGCCTTTCTGCAATTGTATAGAAATGACTTGTTGGTGCGTTGCTGTTCAGTGCGGCGCTCCTCGTGAGCGTCCCTCTCCTCCTACAAACCAATTCTCAATCTGTGAGAACAACTACTCGTTTGCGTTTTACTTTAAATTCCTCCTTTACTACTGTATTGTACTTTCAATACTATATTCAGTCGTTGGAGAATCGTATTTAGCATTTTTTGCCGTAAACAACTTCAGAAAAGTGAGTATTACCCATTTTTTCCGGGCTATATATTATGCAAACCCAAGTGTGGTTCCACTTCGCCATGCAGGTATTGATCGTCATTCTTGGATTCATTGCCATGCTCTGAAATCGGAGTAGCTTTTTGAGGATGCCCTATTGCATCGCATACCAACACAGTGACTCGAGGACGTGATCGCCCTGAGTATTTGAGTGTGTGTGTGTGTGTGCAATTTTGTACGAGGCAAGTTGAGTTTCACGCTACATGACTGAAAGCGCAGGCTCGCACACTACATTAATTATTCTGTTTTGGATGTATGTTTAGTCCGCTGTCACACGCCGCATCTCGCCTTCACTTATTTCGGTCCCGTCATGTTCTGTCCTGCCGTAATAACACTGTCGGCCCCATATTGTATAACCGTCACACAGTGTCACCACCAATTGGCTGCGTGTGTTTGCTCTGGTGCCCGCTGTCAGTGATGAGTGAAAGTGACTCTGATTCTTTTGCTTCTTGCAGTCCTCCAACGGCCTCTTCCTCTGTGCTCTGCTCGTGGTGCTGCCTTTGGAGTCGCTCGCCCACGGCTTCTTCCACGAGCTCGGCAGCTGCCTGGGGGGAACCTGCGTTGGCTACGCCCTGATCATACCTACTGCTTACTGCAGGTACCGGAAGAGAGAAGTGATGCGTTCATGTAGGGATGCATGCAGGACTTCCGCAGACACACTTGCGCAATACAGTTTATATTTCCAGGAGCGGCAAGCAACCGCGTGGATTTCAAGTGAGTGGTCGGCAAACGAATGATCAGAGCGCGGACGGCTTAAGCACACTGCCGTGATTTAAGAATGGGAGGCGAGGGGAAGAGCGTGGCATGTGATGGGACGGTGGGCTGCCTGAACACTGAACAGCTTCTTTTTTCTTTTTTTTCGCACACCAATTTCTCATGCTAAGTGACTCCTTAAATTGTCTTGTTTTGTCACAGTATAACCCACAGATTATTAAATGTACAATCATAACAAAACTGAGAAAAGCAGGGATGTTCTGTTAATCTAGAAACGGCTGAATAATCACAAATTTTTTTTGAGTCTTTGTTAAATGCCATCCAATGTCTCTGTTATTCAGTAAAGGCAAGAATCGATCATTTCTTTTCTCTTTAGTCTAGAATGTTCTAAAACCTAGAAGTACACTTCCGTTCAAAAGTTTGGGGTCATCCAGACAATTTCGTGTCTTCCATGAAAACTCACTTTTATTTATCAAATTAATTGAATAGAAAATAGTCAAGACATTGACAAGGTTAGAAATAATGATTAATATTTGAAGTATTAATTTTGTTCTTCAAACTTCAAGCTCAAAGGAAGGCCAGTTGTATAGCTTATATCACCAGCATAACTGTTTTCAGCTGTGCTAGCATAATTGCACAAGGGTTTTCTAATCAGATATTAGTCTTCTAAGGCGATTAGCAAACACAATGTACCATTAGAACACTGGAGTGATAGTTGATGGAAATGGGCCTCTATACACCTGGAGATATTTCATTAGAAACAAGACGTTTCCACCTAGAATAGTCATTTACCACATTAACAATGTAGAGTGTATTTTTGATTATTTTTATTGAAAAAACAGTGCTTTTCTTTGAAAAATAAAGACATTTCTAAGTGACCCCAAACTTTTGAACGGTAGTGTATACAGTTTATTATTACATAAGGCAAAGGAACGATGTATTATCACAAGAGAAAATGCTCAACAAATTACTCCAATGATTTTTATATTTATCCAAATAAGATTCTGACCATAAACTACACAATCGATTTATTGTTTCAGTCCTACTCTCAATTGACTGAATGTTCCAGATGACCGGACTCATCGTTGGTTCAGGTCTCCATCACGAGTACATGTAGCGGACTAACCGCAACACAAATGGACTCCGCGGCAACGGAAAGCACCTCCTTTACACGTAAACACTTGCCCCCATGTCGAAGCCTTTTCTTGGCGCGGGTAAATATGATCGTTCATTCCAACTCCCTCCTCGGTTAACGCAAAACCAACTAGATAAATAGGCCAATAACTTAAAATAAACATGCTGCTAATGTTTGGGCCCTTCAGGGACGGACCGCTGCTCCCTCCGCAGCGTACCAAGTTGTTCAGCGGGAGCAGTTAGCCAGTAGCTGCTGCCTCCCGCTGCCCTTCCAGTTGGTGTTTTATTTCTTTATTTTTCTTCTTCAATAGCCTGCATAGTTTTGATGATGCCGACGCATCTCTTCCTCCAGAGCAGCGAGAGCTAGCCATAAGTTATACATGAGTGTTTCCATCCAGCCTTTGGAGGTTTTATATATATATATATATATGTGTGTGTGTATATATATATGTGTATATGACTACTCTGTGGATATTGAACCTTTTAGCTGATGGTTAGCCAGCGGTGCCAGCCGTGATGTTTAATTCTCCAGGTGGTTTTGGATGCAGGCCCATGTCCTCTTGGCGCTGGAGCCGCTCTGTATGCAGGGTCCATTGGGAGGACTGTGAGCCTGATGAGACTGCAGCGGTGAATAATGGGCTGTTTGATGGCTGCAGATCATGTTTTCACAATGACAAGAGACCTATAGGGAGATTGGAGAGATGAGGAGGAGGAAAAAAAAGTGGGTGGTGCTCGGAGAGAGCTGTGGAGAAAAGGACGAGATGAGAGTGTGTAACGGAGAACAATGGGGTTTGAATTGTCGGTGATCCGGTGAGCTCGGCATGCAAAGGTTGCGGCGTGACCATGTGACACCCAGCAAGGAAGGAAAGGAGTGTCTGCATTTCCATAAAGACAATCTCCCACCTGTTGTTCTCGAGGTGAAGGTGAAGGTGATAACGGGGCCACAGAGCATAATGCGATGGCAGAGTTATGCAGATGTCTGCGAGTGAGGAATGGCTTCGCCATCCGCTCGGCCGTGAATAACAAGTCTATTGATGGGAGGAGAATGTACGGCTGCGCCGAGGAGACGCCGGCCTTGACTTTGTGCGTGGGTGCCCCCTCGGGTCTTGTCCACTTGATATTATCAGTCACACACACTTTTATCCAAATCACTTTCCCCTCAACCGTCTTTAACGGTACGGCTTTATATTTCTCAACTCTCCTCTGCACAACGCTTCCCTTTTTTCTTTGCCATTTTCTTACGTACCTTTTCATGCTTAAATTGCTTTACTTCCCTGAGGCTAATGTCATTTCCTACAGCGGTGATCCACCACTTCTCTCTCCCCCCCCCCCCCCCCCATCTCCTCTCATCCGTCTCCTCTCCCCGCTGATGCCGACTGCTACTCCTCCGCTCTCTGTCTCCTCTCCTCGGTGTGTCACACTATAAACTTCTCACTCACTCATTCTCTGCTTGCTTTTGAGAAGCCACCTAACTTAGGTTTCTCGGAGAAGAGATATTTTATTTTTTTAAAGATTTAGAATCTGATTTTCTCACCTCTCTCTTCCATCCAGCGCCGATGGCCAGCCCACCCTCCTGCCCCCTGAGCAGGTCCAACAGATGAACCTGCGCTCAACGGGGATGCTGAACAACGTGCAGCGCCTCTTCTCCCACCACATGATCCAGACGTTCGGCTGCGACTACTCCACCAGCGGCGTCACGCTGGAGGCCGTGCAGACGAAGCTGCGCAGCTTCCTGGAGCTTCGTACTGATGACGGGCCCCGCCACGACACCTATTTGATTTTCTACAGCGGGCATTCACTCAAAGGCACCGGCGCTTGGGCTCTGGCTGGTAAGAGCCCCACTTTATTTATTTTCTGCTTTTACTTTGGCTTCTTTGAAAATTAAGTCTCTTCTCTTATTCGTCCACATATTTCATGACCCTTCTACTCAATGCGCTTTACAATAAAGTGCATTAAGCAACAAGTAAAATGAGATTAGAAGGAATAATATATGAGAATATCTACCTTCCAAAGTACATTGATAAACCATTCTACATTTCCAGCACCAGAAGAGTTGACCTTTTATTCCAGAGATTGATTGTAGCGTGTCCAGTTTAAAAGAATGGAAATTATGATTTGGTTAAGATGTATAATCGCATGCCGAGTCAGGTGCACCATCCACACATAGTACATAGATGGCCACAGGGTTTTTCCTGCATAGAGAAAATTTGGGCGGGCGCCTAAACCGTTTTCCCGAACGCCTATGACAAATCCCGAGTGCCTAAAGCAAAAAAAAGTCTGCGATGGGGGGAAAAAAAAAACTGTGTTCATCACGTGCATCTCAGCGACTATGTTCTCAATAGTATGTTTCAAGTAGGCTACAGCCGCCCCCTCGCCCTGTTTGGATCAATAGTAATCGAGTTGATAAGCGTGTCTTCTTGTCTGATCAATACGCAACTGTGAGGTGCACGAATGGACAGAGCGATACAGACCGTGTGGCGAGCAGCGCGCAAAACATTTTTTTGGGAGCACCGAAGACCCATTTTGACACAGGAAAAAAACCCTGGGCCAGTTCTGCAACACTGACAGTCCTGTTGGGCCTCTCTGCAAAGCCCAAAGCCACTGCCCCAAAATCCTCATAATGACTATAAACGACGAACACGTCTATTGTTGGTACTTGCAGCTCGTGGAAGACGACGGTGATGTGCACGAGCATTGAGCGCGCAGGTCGGTAGCCGGGCACGCTGGTCGAATCCTTCGACGGCCACATCCAACCACATTTGTATCTTTTAGTTTGTTTTGTCTGAGCATTTGATTTGATTTGCTGTTGAGAGAATTTCAGCAACATAAAAAAAGATGAGCACAGTGACTTTCCCATAGAGCAAGAATGTTTTATTTTGGCATTTGCCGTTGCATTTCTTTCTTTGAAAGCATGCCTGCAGGATACGAAAAGCATCCGTTGCTGAGATGATTCAGGTGAAAACTGTTTGTCAACATGAAGATCCAATTGTCACAATGACGAGTGGGTTGGATATCACTGTTACCTCTCAGATTTAAGACTTTACAACAACAATTGAACTCAAAAGATGCATTTTCTGCGACGCCGTTGTCACACGGGCATCCGGTTGATCTCGTATTCTCTCTGCAGACTCTATTTTCATTACAGTCCGATTGCCATTCTTTTCATTTCCCCTCTGTTAATCAGAGCCCCAATATGCAGAGTTAACCCAAAAGTGTTGAGAATTGCTGTGAAGGACAGAAGTTTGGTTCCAGTAGAGAATATTCTGTGACGGGTTGAGACGCTGCTGTGACACCCCCTCAACAGAAAACAGAATCCCAGCAGGTCAACACCGTGTCAGCCTCTGTTCAGAGATTACTCGCCGCATCCTCTCTGCGTGTTGCTGCAAACAAGGGGGACACACTCCCCATTGAAAGGATAATCACTTCTCTCCGTCACCATCCTGACTGAGTGAACCTTTTCAGTCGAGAAAATGTGATTGTTTTGGCAGAAATCCGACTTAAGAAAAGTTGCTATCAACACGATTATAAAAACTTTGTGCGTGAGTGTTGTTCAGTCCTAGCGTGGAAGAACTAGTTTGGTTTTACTCTGTTTATCGCGGTGAATTCATACCTGCAAATTGCTTTCCTCATGCAATGGAAGTGTCTCTAAATTAGCTTGTTTTTTTTTAGAGATGTGGTGATCTAAATCAGCCGTGGGTGGAGTTGCTCTGTGGCCAACGGGCGACATTTTTCTTCTTAGCTCCTATTTACTCGCCTTGCACTTTACGACAGGAAATGATGATATTGAGGTAACCGAAATAATGATTCGGTGCGTCTGTTGGCGAGGCACCACACGGCCCTCCTATTTGGAGTCTGCCATCTGGAAAACGGCATCTTCGTAGAATTTGATGACAGCAGTCAGACAGGCCGTCCCTCAAGTGGATGTTGACAGGTCTGAGCCCTGCGAAGCCACAATGTCCATCAACAGCCGTGAGTCCTGTCAAAATGTCCTTGAACGCAACACTGGTTCAATAACCACCGCTGATAATCTCTATGGGCAAGTTTGGTGAAAGTAGTTTCAGCTCGGTTAAACCCCCCCAAAAAATGCCAAATGTACTTCGAGAAGACCTTTTTTAAATATTGCAATCACAAAATTGAACAATGGTTTATTATTCTTTTCCCATTTCTCCGTCTAACTATCGCACCTCCTCTCCTGCAGGAGGCGAGAGCCTCCCCCTGGCCCAGCTGCTGGAGTTGTGGAAGGAGAAGAACGCGGGCCACTTCTCCCGGCTCATCCTCGTCCTGGACACTGAAAACTCCCTCCCCTGGGTGAAGGAGATCCGCAGGATGGAGGGCAGCTATGTCGCCGTGCAGGGGGCGGAGCTGTCGGTCAAGGTGGACCCAGAATCTGGAGACGCCCCCCTCCTCGGGGACTTCACTTCCGAATGGGTGGAGTTCAACTGCAGCCCGGACAGCGACACCCAGTGGTCGGAAAAGGGAAGGACCGTGGTGGCCGCGTACGGCGTGTCCAAGCGCTGGAGCGACTACACGCTCCACCTGCCCACTGGCAGTGACGTGGCCAAGCATTGGAAGACCCACTTTCCCAATGTTACATATCCCATGGTGCACCTCTCCAACTGGTGCTGTGGCCTCAACCTGTTCTGGCTGTGTAGCGTGTGCCTGCGCTGCTTCCGGAGGTGTAAGCTGGCTTGGTTCCCACCGTCTGTACTGGACACCGGGCAGGGCATTAAACTGGTGCAATCTTAGATAACGCCACATGTTGATGTGTACATTCTGATGCTGATAGTTAAAAAAAAAAAATTTTATAAACCGCTGGGTACGAGGTGTTTTATAGACTGAACAAATTATACTTGTATACCTGTAATGCACAAACAGGCATTGGGTTTAGCCTCGTGAGCACAACGTGGCTGTCGGTCAGAAAGGTTATTCAACAACTACCAAATCATTTTTGCATTATGCTTAATTGCTAGGATGCAGAGACATTGTGCTGTTATTATATTATAGGCTCAATATTGTACAGCCCAAAATGAGGGGATGAAAACAAATGCAGAAATCATTTATTCTATGCTTTGGGAAATCACATTAATGGCGATTTAACTATATTTAGTATGTAGCTGTGGTTTATTAACATATGAGCTAAACGACCAAATGTTGTGTAAATATATTATATTTTAGGGCTGAGTGATATGTTCTTGAATACTATTTTTCTATTACTGCAAAACAATTGGAAAGGTTTCCGGTTCTCTTTTTTTACAAAGTTTTTTCCAATTTTTATTTTGCAATATCTGTGTCTCAAAGTGCCTCCAATATAGATTTCGATCTTTAATATGATTGCCTTTATTTTTTTTACATGTAAATGTGCATGTATAGTTCATATATTTGAACTGGATAGCCTTAAACTCTGAGTGTGGGGGGGGGGCAGACCAACAATGGCTGCCGTGGGGCTGACCTCAGTGACCCTCTGGTTACGGGGCGGTTTCCCCAAGCAGACCACCCGACACGCTTGCTGTAGGATTTTATTTGTTCCCCCTCATCATTTTCAAACCTTCCAGATATGCATTTATTCCTGAACTGAAGCAAGATGGTTGCTTCCCCTGGAGGCCGTGTATTATCTCCCCACATTGTCCCTGTACTGCGCCTCAAACTGTTAATTCACACAAATGAATTCCACTTGGAGTCGTTTGCGCTGCACAAACACGGCACATTCCGCTTTTCTAGCTGTCGTCCTTGGCACGCTTTTGAAAAAGTGACACGTCATGATTCAAGAAGCTCTCGATGCTTTTTATTGGCTCACCGACCTTTACGAACTCCCATTGACGATCCTTTGTAATCGACTTTATTTGCGGCCTTTCTCCTACACCGCCTTACGATCCGGAGTGGATCGCTGCCGTAATGGTGTCAAGTGTCACTTTCCACATGTTAAATCTCTCTTTCCCCCCCCCCCCCCCCCCCCCGTGTGCTTCACCTGAGTTATGCCCGACGATGTCAAAATGAAACTGGAATAATAAACGGATTCAACTTTGCCGCCCGATTTAGTCGTGTGAGAAATGTAGGGGGCGGAAAGCAATACATGTGGGTTTAATTACATGGAAGTAATGGAAGAGCAAATCAATGAAAGACAAAGTAAGACATGGCGGTAGACAATCAGCCCGGCTCATTTAACACGGCTGGCTTTACACACACTCAGCAAATATAGACTCGGCTTCTGTGGAAATGCGAGCGTCGCCTGGCAAATATTCGGCGTAGCCTGCGAGCTGTGGGTTAAAGCTAAAGTCAGGGATTCATGTACAGGACTGTCTCAGAAAATTAGAATATTGTGATGAAGTTCTTTATTTTCTGTAATGCAATTAAAAAAACAAAAATGTCATGCATTCTGGATTCATTACAAATCAACTGAAATATTGCAAGCCTTTTATTCTTTTAATATTGCTGATTATGGCTTACAGCTTAAGAAAACTCAAATATCCTATCTCTAAATATTAGAATATCATGAAAAAGTATACTAGTAGGGTATTAAACAAATCACTTGAATTGTCTAATTAACTCGAAACACATGCAAGGGTTTCCTGAGCCTTGACAAACACTCAGCTGTTATAAATCTTTTTTTTACTTGGTCTGAGGAAATATTAAAATTTTATGAGATAGGATTTTAGAGTTTTCTTAAACTGTAAGCCATAATCAGCAATATTAAAAGAATAAAAGGCTTGCAATATTTCAGTTGATTTGTAATGAATCCAGAATGCATGACATTTTTGTTTTTTAAAATTGCATTACAGAAAATAAAGAACTTTATCACAATATTCTAATTTTCTGAGACAGTCCTGTATATGGAGGGGAAATTAGATTACGGGCCGGATTCATCTCCTAAACTGGATTAGGTAATAAAAGAGCCTCTGAGGCCTGTGAGGTTGTGCTGAGCCACACACACACACACACATTTACTACGACACATGCACACACCAATTCCCTTCTGCTTTTTCTCTTTTTAGTGTTTCACTCCAGCTGAGTCTCATGTCCGGGGGTGATTACAGCCCGGAATGTTGATAACCCATTGGAGCTGGAGCAGCAAATACATCGTGTTTAATTGTTATATACGGCGTGTGCAGAGAAGACTTGATTTGAGAAGAGCTGTTTAGCTTTCTGTGCTTTTTAAAGCTACAGAAAGCATCCACCTAAAGCTAAATGTAGGACCATATATGGGCGTGGATGCTGAGCGAACAGAAGGAGCAGTGCGATGAGAGGTTACAGATCGCTGTTCCAACGTGTGTGTCCCGCTTTCCAGGAGCGGCCCGCTCGCCGAGGCTCACAGTGGGTCGACTTTGAAATGTCAACGCCATTATCTCAAATTACTGGGGCTGAGGATGCGTCCAGCGGCCGTTCGACCGTGCGACGCTCGCCCGTGTGCAGACTATCACGTTTTGGAAGAGGCTGCCAGAATCTGCCGGCTCTCGGGCTTCTTTTTCGACATCTCACTTTCTCTGAAACCCAGATGGTAATTTCATATATCAGATCCAACCCTGTATCACAAAAATTACGTAATTGTTGTGATACAGGGTTGATCAGATCATTAGCAGGAGTCCTGTCACAATATCAGGCACAATTATCTTAGCTAAGGCTAGGAGTAAGAAAAGAATGTTTGAAAAAAATATTTATTTCTCTTTTGGTGAATTAATTACACAAGAGAGTCTGTAACCATGTTATTTAAAATGATTTAAGAGCCGCAGAAGTTGTAACACCCATCACAAATCTCTCGTCAAGTTACACTGAAATGTAGAGATTTTCAAATTATATGAGATATGAAGAGATTATGCATGGTACAAGGACAGAAGTTACTCTGGGCAAGGGTTTATGAGCTGATGCAGAGGTGGTGGGGTGGGTATTATATTATTATACATAAACGCCAATAACGTCGGTCTAGATGAATTCACGGGCCATGACATCTTCTCACATAACACGAGGCGTGAATTGGGCCTTCTCCAGGTGTGTCGTCGGTATGGATTGCTAATTTTGATCTCGTACTCAATCAAACTGAACTGCTCTGGATATTGTCTCTTGTAAGCAGCCAAATACACTTAGTATAAGCCAGATGATGCCGATACGCTTGATTTAATCAAAAGTGTAAATTGGAGGCTAACGAGACTGTCAGCACTGTGGGATCGGAGGGTCGGTAATTAGCTCGGTTGTCACAGTCTGGTTGGGGCGGGACGGGGCCGCTGGAACAGATGAGTTCCCTTTCCTGATCCCACAGACGGGACCACAGACGCATTTCTCTCGGCAGGCGGAGGATTGTTGAACGTCACCTGGCTGGGAGTTGGATTTGGATGGTGGAGATTTGTTTTCAGCGCTGTTAACAGGTGAAATACTTGAATTTGACGTATTTTTGTTGTTGTTTATTTCCTCTTGATTACAAGGGATGCTTTGGGAAATACACCTGTTGCTTGAGTTATATGATAATATCTCACCTATACACATGCATATCAGGGAATATGAAGCTGGAGTCCGTAGCAGGAGAAGTTACATCAACGTCCGTCTCGATGGATACAGGTGGACCGAGGTGGACTGGACCGGCGGTGTTCGGCGGTGTTCGGCGGTCCTTGTGAAACCCTTCACTGAGCAGGACGTGAAATCCAGCCGAGCTCTCGGAGCCGTCTCTCTCTCTTGGAATCCTCTCTCCAGCTAATGCGCCGCTGATGAATGACTCACCGAAGCCTGCTCCTCCGATCTCCAGCCTGTCTGGCTGCCAGTAAGTGGGTTATGGAGCCGCACCGGGGGGTCTCTCCTCAACCGTGACATGACAACGCACTCAGGCGCTGACTGGAGACATACCTGCGTACCGCCTGTAACGAGCAGTCGGCGTGGCGCAGGCATCGAGAGAGGGTGGGTTGAAGGGGGATTAAGGGACGACCGCTTGTGTTCACTTCTGTGCTCCTTGTCTTGTCCTCTAGTGTGTGTGTGTGTATGTGTGTGTGTGTGTGTTAACGTTTACCTTTATATCCATTCAGTGCAAAAGACATTCAGAGTTTATACCGTGACCTTTCCCCAGAGACCGAGAGCTTGAAAAGGAGATTCGAGTGGAATTTGTACTTTGAATAATAAGAGAATCCTTTTGTGGAAAGAGACTAGGCCAAATCCAGATTATGCACAACTCTGGCCATGGCTTCATTATTAGTGTCCCCAACCTTCTGCTTGTGTGGTTGTGTGTGAGTGTAAGCAACGCCCTTTTTTGTGTGCGTGCGTGTGTGTGTGTGTCTGTCAGCAGAGCCACGGGAGGTCCAGCAGTAGCTCGTTTGATTGCAGCATCACAGCTGGATGACGATGTTATCCAGCCACGCTCCCCCCCCCCTTCAAAAAAAAGAACAGAAGAAATTCTAATTCTGAGAAATGAAAAGCGAAGATGACCTGATAAATGGGGGATGGGAGGAGTGGGAAGGGGGGGTACTTAGCTTTCACCATACGGACAAAACATGGGAGAGGATTGTTAAAAAAAACAATAGGATAAAAGAAAGAGTCCGATACAGAGAAGAGGACGGATGGCTACAGAGAGATGGAGGGGGGGGGCAGCCAGGTGTGCTCATGGCTGTGAATCAGAATGAAGCAGCGGAGGGGGAAGAAGTACACCTGTCCTTTAATGATCAAACACACTTGCACACACAGTTTCACTCGAGGACTCTGGCACACTCACGCCATTAGAGATATATATGAGATGCTGCTAGTCTACACACCGACGGGGTTGCCGGGGTTTTAATGTGCGATTTAAAGGCAGACTGAGGCCCTCGCTTCGATTAACCGCCACGGTCTGATCCTCGTGCCGTTGGGCAATTGGGCAACGACATGGAACAGCCTCATTCAGATGACTGGATGTCCCCGTAGGGAGGAACCAGAGAGGCAGGGAGGCACTGTGGGGACCATGAGATGTTGCGTCCATAGGTGTTCGCACAAAACAAGAGAAAAGAAGAATTGATGAAGGGTAAAAAATAAAAAAAGGTGAGAAAATACTCTCATATAGAGGCAAGCAGACTCTCCCATTGAGGACTGCCGTCACCCATTGTTGAGTGCAGTGTAAGAAGGAACATTACAGACTCGTAGAAAGTGAGGAATAGAGGAATCAAGACAAAGAGACGGGTCGGGTGACGTGTTTGAGGCGATGAAGTAGAACCTGTTGCCATATTTTAATTCCAGCTGTTCCATCGGGATAAAAAAAGCTTTCACTCATTTGTCGCCAGCTGCACTTGAGTGTGTGCCATGTTCTGAATCCGTCTTCGAGCGATGAAAGGATGTCTTATATCCTGATCTTCAGGATCTTTATTAATATGTAATGTGATCTTCATTTGCATGACAGACAATATGACATTAAACAGGTAAGTGTACGCTTGGGTGTCAGGGTGACCCAGACACAAAAATGGGAGTCACATATAATCCACCGTGTCAATGTGACATGTTTGCCAAACAGATCGTGTGTGATTTTAACAGCCGGAAGAAATCGGCATTTTTTTCTTCTCTCTTTAGTTTTGGACAATTTTTTATGATTACTTTTGCAGATGTGGAAAAAAAAGGCGTGCAAAGACTTTTGGGACTCAAGTAATGCCACTTAAGACAATTCATGTTTTAAAATAAAATAAATCTGTGGTTGTGGAGTGCAGAGAAGTGAGCGTCCCAGACAGGTGTACCACGTCGCTTACCTCTCGGATAACACCCCCCCAAGCTCCTATTGAAATGCTGCTGATTGGTTGCATTGTGGGTAATGGAGCCACTACGTTTTGACAAGGAAGATAAATGCATGGTATAGAAAGATGATCTCTCCTGTTCATGGTAAGTCTGAATTATAATTTTGTTATCAACAGACATAGATATAATTTAACTCTCTGCCAAAAAAAAGCTAATTAGCATATGTTTCCAAATTGGTGCCAGGTGGAAGATATGGACAGAATCATGTTCCTGAATAAGAATTGAAAAGCATCTTGAATAACAGCCTGTTTTGAATAAAAATCAATAAGCATGTCCTGCATCTCGCAAGTAAAACGAACCGAAGTACACGTGCATTAATCGTCCCACCGATCATCACGAGGGCATCGGGCCGGTCTCATCATCCGAAGGCCTCGCTGCTTTTGTTGTACGGAATGTGCGAAAACAAATGAAGTTTGTCCGAACACTGAGGGTGATTAAAAGCTCTGAAGCAGCAGAGCTTTAACGATGCCTTCAAGGACACCGCCGTGTCCAAACCGACGCGAGAACCCTTTATTTATTTTTTGTAAGAAAAAAAAAAGTTCTCGATTGGTCGTTTTCACGCCTCGTCTTCCTTGACCGTTAATCCGCTTGCCAGTCGTCCTCTCCTCACTGCCCCAGAACTGCTAAGCTGCCGTTTCAGGCTGAGCTGTTTTAACACCTGGCCGTCGATCATACGCGGTTTAATAACCCCCGTGTGGAACGGAGGACCATTAGAAATCATGACTTGGTGCATATTCAATAAAACTGACTGAAACAGCAAATGGAAATGGCTACCCTGCGATGCGTATTCATCTGTGCACCGATAATGGATAAAAGAATGACCTTCAGGTGTCATCTTTTCTCATTTGCGAGCAAAAGAAAACATATCGGAGGTACAGTGTGAGGTTATCAGTGCTGTTTCATATACTTTAGTCCGCAGCTGCATATTAGAGACGGGTAAAGAAGCTATAAATAATTAAAGCGTGTGCGAGTGCTATATGCAGTCTAGCTTTGACATGTGTAATGCCGTGTATTACTCCGAGGAAGTCATCTCTCATGCATTCCTCTGCTTCCTTAATGCCATATGCTCCACGGCGATGCAAAGACTGGGCGTCTTTAATTAAACATGACAGAGTTAGATAGACCACCGGTTGAGCTGATCGGATAATTTCTTGGCTTCGTGCACCGCGGAATAGAAAACAAAGAGTTACAGGTCACGGGGGGAAACGAATGTCTCTGAGCGGTTGTCGTTTCCTGAATGTACAGTAGCCTGTATTTCTTTTTAATGTGCAGTGCGGGAGGCTGGGCCTGAAAAGAAAAATGACATTATAGTCGACCTCACATGACACTAATCCAGAGTTTATGTTTCTAATATTCTCGCAATTTTTTCCCGCACGCCCCTCAGCGTGTCACGGGAAGGCGGACATTTGTTACCAACGGGCCCGCCTCTAATATCCACTGAGGTACAATTGGGAGAAGACGGATGAAAGCACGGCCCTGACCGCCGCATGTTTCCTATATTTACTCATCAATGATGTTTACCAGCAGCTGAGAGATTGAAGGGACTGACGTGTGTTACCCGGGGGGGGGGGGTCCTTTGTATTCCTGGCTGACCACTGCAAGAGGGTGGGGGGGGGGGGGAGCGTTGTATTGATTGCCTCAGGACAGGGAAGAGGATCTGGAGTCACGCGGCGGCGTCGAAAAAAGACACGGCTGTGGTCGCCATCTCTGTGGAATGAGTCTCTACATTGCGGGAGATTACTCAAATGAATTGTATTGTTCCAGGGCGATTTTAAACACATGCACAACGCTCCTATACACATCACTCGGGTGACCCGTGTGCAGATTTATTGGCTTGTGCTTGTACGGAGAATTAACTGACTGAATAACTTAAGCTCTCGACGTGCTAATTAAAGCAGCGTGCACTCACAGCGACGGTGCATGTCGAGGCTGTAATTAATTTCTGAATGGACGCTTTTTGGACACGAGGATGTTCTGAGGACTACCAATGTCAAAACACCCTGTGTCGTTTGGCCAAAGGCTGCCTTCTAGAAAGTGATTAATTCATGTTGAGCGGAACACAGATTAATTCGTCGTCCGGCCAATACCTCTGCAGGTTTCGGGTTTATTGTCTTTATGCTCAGAGACACCGATGAGCAGATGTCCTGATTTCAAAGGCCGGAAATCTAAAACGTCTCTCGCAACCGTCTCCAACACAAACGCATTCCCCAAAGTCTCATCGTGGTGGTTGTGGGTTTATTCAGAGGCGGTATCATATTCCTGTATCATACGAGTCGTCCTTGCCAGCAGCCTTAATATCAATCAATAATGAATTCTGACGACCCGTGTGATTCCGACGCACTGGCCTCAGAAACCTGTATCCAACCGCGGCTACCGAGCAGCACGTGTGTGTGTGTGTGTGTGTCAGTGTCATGCTTGCCATGTATTCCTGTGCGACATGGTAATCTAAAGAAACGCCTGACCCAGAAAGCGGTCCAACGAATGTGAGGCATTACCCTGTCGAGCTTTCAACCCGCACCATTCATTTCAATCAGGACCTGTAATAACGCCTGTACTCGCGGCTGAAATTGCTTTCAGCCTTTCGGGTCAGTACAACCGGACCGTGGGACGGGGGAGGGTATTGTTTCTAAGTAAGTGGTTCCTGCTTCTTTTTTCTTCTTCTTCTCCAGCGGTGGTTCGAAGCCACCATGCTTCGGACATATTAAGGAGGTGATTTATCTGTGTGGGAATCCCAGGCAGTCCTTGTAATGGAGGTTTACAGCAGCGTGATGGAGTGGCCTACTGGTGGACTGGCCTTTCTTCTTCTTGCTCTTTAACGTTTCTTTTTTCTGTCTTTGACACTCCCCTCTTGCCACGCCTATGGCATTGCATTTATGAGCACTTTAATAATTTGCTGTCACATAGCTTTTTCTCAGAGTACTTCTCACCCTGAGCAACAGCATGACATCACCATATATATATATATACATATATATATACGTAAATATATATACACGTATATATATACGTGTATATATATACATATTTATATATATATACACGTTTATATATGTGTATATATATATATATCCAAACCGCTGTGTTAAGATATGGAGTCAGCAATGAATAAAAAATAAATATAAACAACATTTGTTGTTAAAAAAAAAGAAATCTATATAATTATTTCCACTCTGGCTAATATGCATGCAAACCTGCACGCCGCGTGATTGGTTGCAATGTAATTGGTGGCTTTCGTTTGACGGCGCGCTGATTGACCCGCCGTGACATTTTCAATGACGTCGCACCGGCTTGTCAGACGCTCGGAGTTCTGCTTGAGAAATCACAACCAATCACGGCGAGTTATGCAAAGAGCTCTCAGAAATGTGAAGAGCTGAAACTGCAGGGGAGGCAGGTCGAGATCAGTTGAATCGCAATTATTACGACTTTTAAATATTCTTCCTCTGAGTCGACACTTGAGGCATGACTGCATCGGTTTTCCAAATAAGCTCACTGATGGCCGAAGTACACGTAGAGTCCGCGCTCACGCCATGATGGTGCTTCTCGATCGCAGCCGAGGGCGCGTGTTAAAACGCGTGATTAAGCAGCAGCTGATTGTCCTCTCCCTTTTGAAAAACGTAGTGAGAAGCTTTACGCTGTATCAGCTCCTATAACAGCATTGTCATCAACATCTATTTCATCATAAGGGCAAATCGGTCCTTACTCAGCACTTTACTCATCTTCTTCACAATGCCATTGGCAGAGCACAGGCCAAAGCTCAGGGACCGAATGCTTGTTTGACATTTTGGGAGGTGTGTTTTTTTTCTCTCTCTTGACAAAAGTTAGATATTATCACAAAATACTGGTGAGCTTAGCTCATGATAAGGCCTGGAAGCAGGAGAAACTAACAGCCTGGCTCTCGTCTAAAGGGGCAAATAATATAAATCCAAACCTCATTTTAATTCATGTTTGTTAATTACAAAAAAACTAAGTGAAAACGTCATACTGTTCGGCGTGTGTTTTTCGATGAGCTATTTATTACTTATTCATAAATTAATGAGCTTTGGATGTGCTGGTACCTTTTAAACATGGCCAGTCTTTATATTAAGTTAAATTAAAGGTCTTCTGGCTTCATATTTATCTTACAGACGTGAGAGTGACATCAATCTTCTCATCGAACTCTTAAGAGTATTTTCCAAAATTAATCTATTCCTTTGAGAAACAAACATAATAGGACTTAGCCCAAGGGAATTACCCACAATTCAATGTGACGTTAATAACGCAGTTAGCAGTGCAAGCATGAGACAAAGGGGAGGAAACACGGGATTCAGCCTGGAAGATGTACACAACAACATTATGGATTAAAGCTAGAAGACAAAAACACATGAAATCAGAGGAATAGAGATGATATGATGGCCTCTGGCAGGAGGCGGAGGGCCATCAGGACCAGGACCTCACGCCAACAGCTTCTTCCCATCAGCAGTCAGTCTCATGAACAGAGCCCGGGTCCCCCACTGACCCTCATGAACAGAGCCCGGGTCCCCCACTGACATTCATGAACAGAGCCCGGGTCCCCCACTGACATTCATGAACAGAGCCCGGGTCCCCCACTGACCCTCATGAACAGAGCCCGGGTCCCCCACTGACCCTCATGAACAGAGTCCGGGTCCCCCGCTGACCCTCATGAACAGAGTCCGGGTCCCCCGCTGACCCTCATGAACAGAGCCCGGGTCCCCCACTGACCTTCATGAACAGAGCCCGGGTCCCCCACTGACCCTCATGAACAGAGCCCGGGTCCCCCGCTGACCTTCATGAACAGAGCCCGGGTCCCCCACTGACATTCATGAACAGAGTCCGGGTCCCCCGCTGACCCTCATGAACAGAGCCCGGGTCCCCCACTGACCTTCATGAACAGAGCCCGGGTCCCCCACTGACATTCATGAACAGAGCCCGGGTCCCCCACTGACATTCATGAACAGAGCCCGGGTCCCCCGCTGACCCTCATGAACAGAGCCCGGGTCCCCCACTGACATTCATGAACAGAGCCCGGGTCCCCCGCTGACCCTCATGAACAGAGCCCGGGTCCCCCACTGACCTTCATGAACAGAGCCCGGGCCCCCCACTGACATTCATGAACAGAGCCCGGGTCCCCCACTGACCCTCATGAACAGATTTATTAGATTTATTTTATCTTATGTTGACTGTTGATTGTTGTTGTTTTGTTACTCCGTCTAATGTACACACCAGCCGCCAAGTCAAATTCTTTGTGTGTCTAACACACGTAGCTAATAAATGTTTCTGATTTTGATATATTGCACCGATTTATTTATTTATTCATCAAACGTTTGGTTTTTTTTATTGGAGCGGTTTTGACCAAAACAAGTAAAAGGATATTTGAATTCTCCTCTCGCATTGTGAGGAAAGAGCCTGGAAGACGTTCAAATCAGGGACGAAAAAATATCATAAATACCCACAATTCAACACAATATTATTTTACGTTGTCTTAGTAATGTTATATTATGAAGCAATGTGGTGCCCCATTCATATTTACATCATTTCAAGCCCTTAAAGTCTCTCACACTATTATTTTCCAGGTGTTGTCAGTAAGTCCCTGAGGGTTCTGGGTTTGAGGCCCATTGGGACGGGACCTTGGTTATTGAGGTGTGGAGAGCCGACAGGTGGGCTGTGGACTGGAGAGATGGGGATCCTCTCATCAAAGCACACCCACACAGATGTTCTGAGTTATCAGATGACACCTCCAGGTTGCTACATGACGTCACCAAACCCCACGCTACTCAAATTGTCACAAGTCCGATGTGAGTTATAAAGAAATATTGAGCAGAGCGCCATCTGTTTGGGTAACATTGCACAAAGCAGACTGAATCCTCCAATTCCACACACAAAATGCATGCAATACTTTTTTTTTAACCAAAAGTTGATGAGTCTGCTGAGCTCGCTCGCACTCCAAGGAGTAGGGATTTGTACAGTCATTGGTTTGGTATAAAAAACAAAACACAAAAGAACTACGAACAGCAGACTGCGCACTATTCGACTAAACTGCTGAAAATTGGAGAAAATAAGTGTGATCGCCTGCATTATGACTGTGTAGGGTATTAAAAAAATAATAATACATAAAAAAAGCTAGCTCATGGTTTCAAGTGATTCATCCTCCTTTAAAACTACAGTTATTTTCCCCCTGTGCATTACGAACACTTCCTGTGGCTCCAGACCTCAGACTACCTCACTATTCCTCACTTGCCCACCAACTGTTTTCAGCGTGTTTGCTCCAACTCATCTCCTGATCTGTCACCTGTCTGCACATCAGCCCCAGTATACATATACTGTATATATACTCCCTAAGACAAGAGTGCCCACAACACATGTCTTGTTTCTTGATTATCGGCTTACATTTTTGTTTTTCGTTGGGACATTTGTGTTTCTCTCTATTTCACAATGAATTACCCCCTGTGTGTGGTTGCTGAGGGTCAGGGCAAAAATAGTGTATCCACAAAATTGCAGTTCAATTGTTTGGCGCCAAGGCCAAACCTGATGTTGACATTTTAGGTGTAGGAAATGTCTACAAATAAACCGTTGTTGTATCTGCACTGTAATTACTTTGACTCGAGGTTGTGTCGTCCCAGTTGTCCAGTCACTGGGGTCCTGACTGTAATACAATTCTTTGACAATAGTTTTCCCCTTTGAAAACCAACCAATAAATCACTCCAGTTTCAACTGAGAGACCTCTGATTCTCTGGGGAAATTGTGTTTTTGGACCAAACATGGGTTTCTGCTCGCATCGTCCAAAAAACCCATCCTCAGAATGGCGAATTAAATATCTGATTCATTTTGAAATCCAGACGCTGCTGAATGTTTGAGTCCCCGCCTCCATTGTCTACGACAGAGGGGGCTTTTGTGAGCCGTGGAAAAAGGGACTGCGGAGGCTTCAGAGTTAGAGCTGTCCTGGGCCACAGGGAGGGGATTGCCTATTTGTTGCATCAGTGGTTTAGCCGACGCAGAGCCGGGGACGGGGAGTGGATGCCGGGCCCTGGAGGAAGCCACCGTCTCCAAACTTTTTGGGAGCCATTATTACATTTTTACAAAAGTGGCTCTGGAGGAAAAAACAGACGGCCAGTTGGAAATTGTCTGCATCTGTGGGGGGGACAGAAAAAGGCTTGAATTCAATCAATCAGGTTATAATCCTTTATATTTCCGCCAAATATGTTTGGTATAACAGCAAGTGGTTTAATGCTATAGTCAATACTTGCGATGCAATAACCGTACCCATTGCATTTCCTGCTGCTGCTTAAAAGCCGCCCTGTGGCAGTTAAATGATTTCAATGTGAAGCCGTGGTATCAGGAAGTGACAGGAGCTCGTTACACTTGTGTTAGCCGAAGAGCAACAATCCAAAAGCCAATGGAAAAAAAATCCCCATTGGCTTTTTGTTGAGGGAACCAGTGCGATGCCAACTTCTGGGATTAGCCTCCAACAAGATGTCATCCCTGCAGGACTCTATATAGAGACATCATGACTTAATGCAAATACATGAAAGAGCCTTTGCAGCAAAAAGTGTAGACCATAAATAGTAAAAATAAATCATTCATTCATTTCAAGAAAATATTAATTTGCCCTGTAGAAAGAGCCTTTTTTTTTTTTTTAAAGCGGCATTAATCCTACGAATCTGACATATGGATTCAGATTCTACGTGTATCCAGAAAACAGATGAGCTGCTCATGCCTGAGGAGAGCTCCGGCGGCAGGTTCAGGCTCCTCGCCTCCTGGCCGGCAGCCAGCTGCAGCCACAGAACATCTCATACAGATGACTTCATCATTTTTGCCTAGTGACCTTTCTGGCATCCTTTCCTCCTCCACTCCTCCTCCCCCTCCACACACACACACACACACACACACACACTTCACCGATAGAACCTCCACTCAGTCTCTGCAGCTCTTTAAATGCACGCCCTGCCAGTGCCTCTCTCGTTGTAATTCTCTCTCTCTCTCTCTCTCTCTCACCTTGCCTCCCCTTCCACCACACCTCCTCTCATCCTACCCCCCCCCCCCCCCCCGCCCCCACACACCTCCCCCTTCCCCCTCCCAAGGGCATTATTCATAGTGAGTTGAACACAGCTTCAAGGTTAAGTGCCAGCGAGTGTGCTATACACCGAAATCTCTGCTGAGTTGCTGCCGGTGTCGCCGCTCTCTCATTTGGCAGCTGCACTGATCACATCTCATCCCAAAACCAATGAGACCGCAGCCGCCGCCATGGCCGCCGCCGCCGCCGCAGGCAAGCGTAAGCGGAGGCAATCAATAAGTTTCAATATGGCCCCGCTGGCGACTGTGAATGAAACTCAATTTTATTTTGCAAGATTGTGCATTTATTAGATGAACAGATATTGATGGCCGTATTGGCAGGCTGCTCCTCTCCAATAAACACACACACACACTCACTCACACACACGCAGGCCTGGTTTAGTTTCAAATGAAAGGCTTTAATTCAACTGTAGATGGATCTTCTTCTTTCTTGCATCTGACATTTCTGCTTTGCCCTTTTAGGCTACCGTCGAAATAAACTGGACGTGTTGGGCTTTTTAACCCCTTCATCACATGAACTGCGCAGTTTCCAAGCAGTACCTGTGAAGATTGAAGAAAAGTTCAACTCATGTCTCTGTATCACTGATTGTGTCTCCCTTGATCCGGAGCGACCGAGAGTGTGTGAAAAGAAACAAGCAAAGAAGTCCATCGCTAACACGTTGTAGGACAATTATTGAAAGGTTAGTTAACGGCTTAAATGGTTGATAATTAGAAAAAGGTAGGCAAGTGTGTAAATGGTTAAATAGCATGGATAGCTTATGGCAATGAATACATACTTACAATTAGAAGCTAAAGGACTCGGAACATTTGCATAACTTCACAAAAGGTGCACATAGACACACACATCCACACACACACACACACACAGTATACAATCAAGACATGTTACCGCTTTGGCAAAATGAAAAAGGAACTGTCTGCTGAGATCAACAATATATATCACAAGTTTCTAGGATAAACAAATGAACAAACATTTCAGGAGGTATAAAATAGGGCGTGGCTTAAGTATAAGGGGCAGGGCTTACGCATGAAAGAGCAACTCTCGGCTCATGAAGACTCCGATCAGTGTCTCTGGCGAAGGATTCATAAGCGTGGCCACTCTATGCAGATCCACCTATCCATGCACCTTTTTTTGCATAGGCCACTCCCACTGCCACGCCCTCTTTCTGCCAACTACCAGCACAAACACACACACCCAGAACCACACACTGGACCTCCATGCCAGATTACAGCCTCATAGGTGAAAACAATGTCCACCTAAGGGTGGAGAAGTCTTTGTCGGCCGAGCGGTCACCAGACTGAACAGATGTAAAGCGAAAGTAGTGGATACATTATCAAAATAACTGACAGTACACGCTCCAGGCTAATAGATAAATGGTGGAAATCGATTGCTTTATGTAATGAATGAACAGTTGGAATAACTACTTAAAAGCATTAGAAGAAAAGGTGAAAACGATAAAAGTAGTAGATAAACCGTTAACATATTGATTAATAATAAATGTCTTTGAAGTGATGGTAGTGTGAACGACCAAACATTAAACTATAACATCCAATTTAAAACCCAGAACACATTTAGAACACGATGTGAAGGTGTACTGACACGGCGGTGGGGGAGTTTGAGAGAAAAAGGTTTGGGAACCACTGATGCGTGTGGTATGAGGCTAGGTTCATGTGTGTGTGTGTGTGTGTGTGTGTGTGTGCGTGTGTGTGTGTGTGTGTGTGTGATCCCAGTTAGAAGCTGATGCAATTACAGAGGACCAGGTGTTCTTCCCTCTTACTATTTGATTAGAACCACTTCACTGGCTGAGTCATCAGACCATACGTAAACATACACACACACACACACACACACACACCTACACACAGCATATATTGAGTGAGCAACCCAAACTATAGTTTAGGAGAGGCCTCTTTCCATCCACTCCATCCCTCTTGCCCTTTTTCCTGGCAGACACACTCGCAGCGTACCAGAATGCATCACTCTTCTTCTCTTCCTGTCATCTCCCCCAGAAAACACACTATTGTTAACATTCTCCCAGTGCAGCTTACAACTATCCTCGCCCTCCTTCGCTCACCTCTTCTTCAATCTCAATCCCTAGCTCGCTGTCTCACTCCCACACACACAGACACACACACACACACTGTCCTCGGCAGCCTCGGGGATGAGATCAGGTGATTTCAAGGTGTTTGGGAGCAAATCATCTCCGTTTACTGGCCCCACCGCGCCAGGTGTACGGCTTTACCTACTTACAGGTCCTGAGGTCCACTTCAGGGAGGGAGCTGGAGGGGAGAAGATTATCTGTTGTTATTATATACACGGAATATCCTAATGCAAAGAAATGCGCACAAACACACCTCCTGCACGGCTTTATCTTGCGTGTGTTTTTTCATTCCAGTGAAATAAGCTTTTGGTCATTCTGTAGCTTGTCGGAATAATACACTGCTGGGAAATGGACGCATTACCTCGTTCAATTACATTTGATCTTCTCTGCAGGTTACTTTCAATATCTTTTCTATTAGACTAAGGTCTTAAAAGCAAAATTGCATTTAAGAAGTGCCGGCGGTGTGAGGGCCGACTGGAATGCAGTGCAAACGGCCGTTACCTGAGCAGGAATGTTTCCAATGCGCTTTTTTTTTTTGATGTGTAAATTTCTCTCCTCGGTATCCTCCAGAGCTCAACCGTCTCCGGCTGAGATATGCGTGGATCAATTTTTACCGAGGTTCATACGCTGCGCTGAGGACAACCTTGAGACTAACGAAGGCAGCCGAGGACACGAAGACTGAGTTATTACTTTCATATTTGGGGAGAAGGAAGAGGAGGAGGAAGTGAAGGTGGGAATGAAGCTGAAGCGGAAGCTCAGTCAGGAAGACTTTCTCTCTCTACTCTCCTTTTCACTCAGAGTCTCTCAGCTGATTGTGGGCGTTCACTTTAATTTAATTTAACAACCAGGTTCCGCACAGATTCCTAAAACCAATCACATCGTTGCTGTCAAACTTTTAAAATGTTCTCCTCGGCACAATGGGATGCGACCCTCCTCCTCCTCCCCGGTCTCCTCCAGTCGGCATCACAGTCATGCTCATTGCTCATCATCGGATCCCAGCAACTCCCTTCACCACCAGCACCAGCGTCTGGACTCCAGGGTGATTCTGCCTTATCTGACCTCATCACTACACCTCCAGTATGCTACTTCAGGATGGAGTCCAACCGCCGGTGACTTTGCACTTTTCCGTTGTTATGCATGTGTAATAAACTATTCTCTTGATTGAAATGAGTTCCAGACGTGAACTCTCCTCCTGTCCCGGCTTATTTTCTTCTCCAAAATTACCTAGCCGGGCCTCGGCACACAATAACTGTAAATCACAGCGTGAAAAGAAATGATTTCCAAAAAGGGCACGGAAGCCACCGCGGTGAATAACAAGACACGGGATTAAAGAGAACCGGAAGACTAATTAGTCAGCATCAGTGATGAGTTGTGGGGGTCTCGGGTTCACTGCCACCCGTCCAGAGGTTAATAGATGAAGGGAAACTCGTCCCGCTGACGTTGACACTGATGCTCATGAGTCTGAATAAGCAATGAGACTCCTTCTTCATAAACTCTCTCCCTTTAATAAAGTGGAAACAGATGATCTGCATTTACAAGCTCCATCATCCTGCAGACGGGCTTCTTTCCAGTTGTCTCCAGGAGGAGCTGCCGAGAGGTTTGCTTTTTGTTTTCAAGACCCGATTTCCCTTGTTGTCATAGCGACTCATTGACTGGCTGGAGACAAGCGCTCGCTCCCATTGGCTGTGGCTGACATGGCGTGTTGAGTGAGTGAGGCGACGTGACGGAGGACACCTGGGATTCGGTTCGTTAGATTTCACATTTCCTGGAAACTGAAATAGAACATCGGCTGAGTTTTTATGTTATCAGGGAGCAGGTTCTCCAGGCTGAAGCAGGTTCTCCTGGCTGAAGCACGTTCTCCCGACTGAAGCACGTTCTCCCAACAGAAGCACGTTCTCCAGGCTGAAGCACGTTCTCCCGACTGAAGCACGTTCTCTCGACTGAAGGAGGTTCTCCCGACTGAAGCAGGTTCTCCCGACTGAAGCAGGTTCTCTCGACTGAAGCACGTTCTCTCGACTGAAGCACGTTCTCTCGACTGAAGCACGTTCTCTCGACTGAAGCACGTTCTCCCGACTGAAACACGTTCTCCCGACTGAAGCACGTTCTCCCGACTGAAGCACGTTCTCCCGACTGAAGCACGTTCTCTCGACTGAAGCAGGTTCTCTCGACTGAAGGAGGTTCTCCAGACTGAAGCGCGTTCTCTCGACTGAAGGAGGTTCTCCAGACTGAAGCGCGTTCTCTCGACTGAAGGAGGTTCTCCAGACTGAAGCACGTTCTCCCGACTGAAGCACGTTCTCTCGACTGAAGCACGTTCTCCCGACTGAAGCAGGTTCTCCTGGGTTGGCTGTGACGGAGAAGCATCTCATCAGCCTGATTCTCATAATGTGATTGTCCTTGTTGATTTAAACACAAGACTCAAGACATGCTTCTTGGTTTGTGTATTAGTTTGGAAAATGCGAATCCAATGCGTGTGCAATCAAATAAACTTTGTCTCAACCTTTTTTTAATTCTTACTGAAAAAACTAATTATTACACGATGGATTAGAGAGATTTATAAGTAATATCTTACATAATGAGGCATAAAGACCAGAGTGATTCCATCATATCATGTTTATAGAAGGGGATCCGTGTGTGTGTGTGTGTGTGTGTGTGTGTAGGTGTGTGTGTGTCTGTTTTTTATGCCACTTGTTATGTTTGATTTTTAAATTGTCTGTATTTCATGTTTCATCTTTTTAAACTCCGAGCCCTGCTTTGATAGATTGGACGTATTAAAACTAAAAACATGGCTGCACCGGCTTTACTCACAAATAGAGAATGAAGACTAAAACTGCTTTCCACTTGCAGCAACTTATTATTAGTCTTCATACGATGGCTCGTCGGGAGCTTTCATGTCAACCGTATTCCCGCTGCACAAAGACCTCGTCGCCATGGTAACGCTGCTCCTTGGGCAAAGGTTTCCATTTTTCCATTCATACATCTTCAAAACAACTCATTTTTAGATGTTCAGCACATTCAGTCATTTTGATTAGCGCAGTCATTAGACCTTCATTATATGTTTTAGAGTTGTGGTTTGTACACAATAGCCCGATATCTTATTAGTGTAATACATGCGGCTCAAAGAGCCCTTTGAATTTCTTCTGCATCATTGTCTCATGAGTTGTGATAATGACTGTCGGACCTGCTGCTGTCTATTAGCGAGTGTATTTCCTTTTCCAGACGCCTTTGAAGCTCAAAATAATATCAACCAGTCTATAAACATTATATTTGTTGCTGTGTGTTTCAGATTATTTGTGCAAGCTCCTGAAATTCGTTATTTCATCTATTTTTTTACTTGCTAACGCTATATTCAAGAAATTCTTCTGACCCTGGTACTCATTATATGCTGAGTGTCTCTACATGCTGCTGTGAATAGAAGATTCCACTTATCACAATCTAGAGCCCAGAAAAATAAATCCCCATGAATACATTATATTCAGAAGCAAGTGGTGAATATGACGATTACGAGACAATGACTCGGTGAGGTCAGGTACCCAATATTTTGTATCTAAAGCTTACTAACGTTAACTTAAAATATCCACTATCCGCTTTACTTCTCATACCAGACCATTTGGTGCGAGGCAGGTAGCTAATGTGGGTCTTACATGTAGTCAAATGATACATTCTTAACATGAAATATTGATTATAGCAGCTTAAACATCATTATGTCATGAAACCATACGTGTCTCCTTTTGAGATAGACTGAAACAAATAATGTAACTTTTCCTGCATGATCATTGTCACCTAATTTCATTTCGAGCACTGTTTTAGGCATGAGTTTATTATATATTTCTTCCCCCTCATATCTGTTATTGTGATTACTGGAGAGTTTAAATTGTTGACTTGCCTGGTTGACTGAGTGTGTTGTTGTTTTGTGTAGTTATATTTAAAAATGTCGAAGTAAGCAACGCTAATTTGATTATTTAGCCCTTCCAAGTGGCTTTCCTTTGCTGAGTGTGAATGTCATCAAACTTTTTAATTCTCTGCTCGACCTCAGACACTTATACATCTGGTGTTTCCTGGAATTATCTTCAGTACTTCAATTTCATGTTTCTTACTCCACTGCCTGGAACATTTTGTAATGATTTATTTATTTTGGTTCTACTCTTTGATGTGTTTTGAACAGCGGCGCTTACCTTTGCTATTCCGCTCCCTCATCAATTCTACTCTAGTAGAATTTGATGAAAAACAAACCCCCTAGCGTTTCCTTTCGACACAGTCTGGTCTCAGGCCCTGATGAATCAATGCAACGACATTGTGTTTTTTTTTTGCCAGTGTGCACAACTACAACTCATCCAGTGAAATGGTTCTGAAATAAGTCCGTCAGTTTCAAGCTTTTGTTTTCTTGCCATCTCTTTTTTTTCTACTGTTGAATGGATCTCTGTGGAAGAATGTCAGAATAATGAGGATGAATTGGACTGTGAAATAAATAAATGGACACCATCATCCTGCTTGATGTATTGGGGTATACATGTGTGTATTATGTGGGTAGAAAAACACAGAAAGCAAGATCATAGAAATCTGGGCGATACCAAAGATATACATATGCTACTTAACCAATAGATCTTAGAATAGATGAGCCTGGGAGTCAACAAATAGAAATCCACCATGAAAAAAAGATACAAAAATTGATATTTTTTCCGTGTTGTGTTTTTCTTCTACTTTTTTCCCCCCAACATTTTTACCACTTTAGCAGGACGTCAATGTCAATGTCAGATGGTGTTTACCCAGCGTTCACGATAAACACGCCCTTCTTAGAGACAGAGACAGGGTCACTTTGAAACAGTTTGAACAAAGACAAATCAATATGGAGATGGGGGGTATTGATAAGGTGCAGAATCAAGTCGGAAACCAGTGTAATCAAGTCTAAGGCGGAGCGGTACGGTCGCCCTCGAGGCGGTTTGAAGAGCAGTAATCAGACAAAAAACAACAACGCTCAAGAAGCCCGCCGCACATCGTGACACCACTCAGACCGTTTGGTCAGTGAGCGTCTGGGAGATTGCTTTTTCAATCTGCTTTTAACCCGTTATGCAGTTGTTTTTGTTACGAGTACCTTTTTTAAATGCTGTACAAATAAAATGTATCATTGTGTATTAACCAAGACAAAATAGTTATGAACACAGAACAACATCGTTGAAAAAAGAGAACATAAACAAAACTGGAGATTTGAAAGGGGAAGCGTTGATCATGAAAAAGAATAAGAATGGTATCCATTCATTCTCTGTGCTATTTCCTTGTTTCCACTGTGCACCAGCAACAGCTTTGTTTCCACAGGGTCTGAACCCATAACTGTGGAGCTGTGAAGTCTGATACGAGGTTATCTGGTCCATCTGCTGGCAGAGTGTTGTGCCTCGAGCTGTAAATCTACATGTACGTGGAAAGAAAGACAACGAGGGTGGTATCGAGACTAAACCTCCCAGATCGGTCTGCTTTTGGAACACTTCAGGAGGCTGAGGATAGTCCATACCCAACACTGGTATACATCTTTTCAACTAACCTGGGTCTCAATCATAAAGATCAATAATGGCACCCTGATGTCGTTTAAAGGCGATACTATCATTGAGACACATTAACCAGACCATATGTTATAAAAATAATCTATTCTTAACTCCTAAAAGAACAAGAGTCCTCATTTCCACTTGTTTGATACCGCTGACTGTACGTTGTATGCAGTTACTTGTTATTAATAAAGATAGAATATAAAAGAGAGGTGGAACTTTAAGAGGCGAAGAACATAACGGTCATCAATATGATGAGTAGTAGAGTAATATGAGAACATGACGTCATTGATGACTGATAACGATGCATGCAATACGTCTTGGGTGACGTCATGATGTCAGAACTGTTCATGGAAAGTTATCGATCGATATGACAGTGCTTTATCAGTGAATGACTTCAGTTGTGCAGACATGGCTGAACATGAATCTTGGTTGTATGACCAGGATAATAGGTGTCAGACATGTTAGTGAATGTTCAGTCGTGAATGGATTTCTAACATTCAGTCTTTAATTGTCATTTATTTATTCTGGAACAAATTGCTACAAGTAATTGTATAGTTAGTACTCAGAAATATGTTATTTTGAAGTGCGAAAGTGAAGTTGTCCAGACAGCTTGAAGCAGATTCTTCTGATCTATTCAGTCTATTGAAGTGCATGTCTGTGTTCAGTTAGATGACATCAGTTAAAATAATATGGTGAAAATTGAAAGTGTACTACTAGTAACTGTCAAAGCATTCTACTCGAACTTATGTCAATGAGTATGATGAGTCATTGTTCGAAAATTGACATAGAATTACAGGTGATCTCTGATATTTCACAAGTCACACTCATATAATCTCCACAATATGCTATGATTCGACGAGTATGAATCAGGTCGGATTGAATCATGTATCTGTAAAAACATCTTGTCTGTTCGAATGAAACGATAAAGTAGTCTAACACAGATGAAGGTGATAACTCGGCAACATCTTAGGATCTGTGCAGTGTGACAGTCGAAGCTCGACTATTTGAATTCAGAATGAAACTCTGAAGTGTCATGTCTGTAACGACTTAATCAGCAGCTCTATCGCACGATAAATGCCTGTACGCGATCAGTACGATAACGCCTGTTCATCGTGTCTACCTCAATCCGACCATCGTGTCGGTTCATCTAGAACTACAGACTGCAATGTGCTACTGACTGCATGAACTGTAACTGTATGACCTATAGACTTCACAGATTGTCAGTACAATACTGCACTGACAGAAGCGGTGTAGATATAGATGCGTTAGCATACTTGTCGCATTATATTCAGAAACTGTAAATAAGTTAATAGGTGGTGCTATACTCAGCTGCTGTATATCTATGCCTTATATGCACTGCTATTTCGATGCATTCACGATCATACGCTCAGTGTCATTCGTCATTAGCATCTGTACACGGTCTCATGACTGACTGACTGTAATAATAGTACTGGTGCCAGTCATGGACATATAGCTCTTGAATGCAGCTTAGTTAGATTCAATTACATGGTACGGATGTAAGGATGCTATTGCTTCACTATACAGAGTGCATATAGAATGACATGGATGTCTGATGCATGAATCGAGTTCATGAGCGTAAGATGCATGATCTCGCATTCCTATGACCTGCGCAGAAGCTATCTTCAGGCGCTGTTAAGATGGAAATACTGGTAAATCTGACATTGCAGCGAGATGCCTGTGTACCAGCATATTGGGTATCGTAATGACTGAACGCGCAAGTTGAAGTCGTATCATTGACGATCTGGATCTGTAATGCTCCTGTCCATTGTATTTATTCAGTAATGAGGATTTAGCTGATCAGATTTAATGACACATATTCGGCCGTGGCAATATGAGTGTTGTCAATTATGACTGAATTAGTCTCACGATGCGTAGAGCGACAAGTGTCATGTCAGTGCATTCACTGAATCAATCTGATAGACTGACAAGGTAGCTCTGATGGTTTCTAAGATGTAAAAAGCTGTATCTTAAGCTCACGAATGTAATGCTCACGATACGTTCTCGTTTAATGCTTAGCCTCTGACCGAGTGTGACTGAGGTACAACTAATCTGACCTGCATAAAGTCGAAGTCAACTTGCACGTTCAACACGTGCATCCGTTAGGTTATGGTTTTCGATATTTCTCAAGCCAGGTGTACAGCGTATTCAACGATTCCTACGATCTCTGAATTCCATTCTACGATCCGTGAAGTCCCGACGTGAGAGTAGAGTGGTGATTCATGGACTACTCAGGATCGTGTGGATTGATGTGACAGCCTTGCTGCATAATGCCATCTGTAACGCCTCTATTCCGGCATCCAACATTATGATTCACCACGCTCGGTATGTTTGTATGAGTGCATGCTTTTACGCGGTCTAGCTGTACACTATAGTCCAGGCTCGGATGGTATTACTTCACTAGTCAATCGAGTGTAATCACGTTCGGTGTTACAGCGGTCTGATAGTTCGTGGTCGGAGACGTGCAGTGATCCGTTGCTATGTCTTAGCGTGTAAGTGTTGCGACGATTGTACTTCACTGATTCACTTTGTATTTAATCAGCAGCTTGATCCTATAGCATAATTAGCTTCCTACTTCACGTCACATGATTAGCATATTATAGATTTAATAACTATATAAACTTACTTGTATTTAATTATTAACCGTTATATCACATTCAAATGTTTAAATGCTGTAGTGTATATTAATGATTTAATATTTACGCGTTAATATCTTAGACTGTATAATCACATGCATTTGGCAATGTGATCCTTTTATTGCAATGTACCTCGTTATCGTGCATCGCATTTCTAATATTCATGGTTTGACGGCCTTTTTTACTTGAGCAAATCACGAATCGCAAGTATCATAGAAGGCTTAAATTATAGTAGTTAGACATGATCGAATCATTAATCTAATAATTCTAACAGTCACAAGGCATGACGCATGGTCCAAATATCACTACGTATTACACTGTAATCTATGATTGGCTCGTGATGGGCTGTTCACGTATGTCCTTCGTTTGAGCTACGTGCATTAACGCAGGGAATTGCTTCTCTACGCATGCTAAACGATTTCCACTGCTAATCCATTCACATGTCAGAGCTGTCAAATGGATGCTGTTTCGCAGAGGTTTGAATGATTGTCTTATCATGCATCCTGACAGCTAGTTTCTGCGTCATTGGCCCGTTAAGCAATAATAGTCTCTCATGTAACAAGTTATACGCTATATTCTTCTTTGAAACGTCTGATTACTTAAGCGATGTTTTGCTATGCATATTATAGCACTTAAATTACTTCAGCTCTCATTCTAAGGTCAATCTACATATTAAGCAGTAATGTATACCATTTAATGGAATGTGGTTTACAATACATCTTCTACATAAATGTCAGAGCTATGAAGGCCGACAAATATGTTACATAAATAATTCAGATATCTGCATGGTCAGATCAGAGTACTCAGAACATTCAACGGACTATAACAACCTTATGGATTAGAAGAACGGTCATGACTATGTAAACCGGTCAAATGACATCAGACAGACAGCCGTCATGATTGAAAACGAGGCCTCCATGACTCATACTGCGATCCTGCCATGATATGACACGGGTCCATACTTAACCTCGGTCCATACCTCATAACACCTCTGCATGCTCATAAACCGATCGCAGCCTCATGACCTCATGCAGAGCGGTCATCTCATGAACAACCGCACTGCCTGACAGACCGCATCGCAGACGGCATTCAACAGACCGGATCCCACGACACAACAACGTCCACTACCGTCAACATGAGCCGGCACACTGACCTATGAACATTGCGAGCAGCATGACTCAAACTGTACAACTCAGCTATCTCCATCATAGAGGTCCACACGACTTCATGTCCAAAGCCATCATAGCCGTCACTATATACGAGTCACTCAAACGAGTCCCCACATGAACCATAACTTTATACTCATGAGCAAAGAGATTGCATATCATTAACCAGGTCCGTTTTGTCCTGTTTGACAACTGTATGACTTCACTACCTCAACTTATAGCGTCCACTGATATCAGGCGGTCTGACTACGGATATCTGAATTCTGTCCCTTGCAGAGCAACAGTTACTGTACAGACAACGTCATACTAATTTTGCGTCGTATGATATAATTTCACAGGCATCATATTAAATTACGCAAATCTGACCTATTAATGACATCAGTAGCTGAGTTTCTGAGCCTTGACAGACGTAATGATTTCAGTGGATAAGAACTACAGACTCAGACTGATGACAGTCATTAGTAATAGAAACATATCTCTACAACGTGTTAGATTGAAATGAGCGCCATACTTTCTACTATTATAACTAATCTGCATTAACAAGCATATGCAGTTGTTCTAAAATCATAACTGTTTTGCAATCATTTGCTTGCATCTATTTGTCTAAGCAACAAGATACATTCTCATACAACAGCTAATTGTCATTTTAAATTACCATCATTTATCGACAAGATGTAACTATCCTCAAAATCCTAATCAGTAGACATGTGAGTTGTACATGTATTCAGGCCTGTTCATGCATAACTAGTTCAAATCGTCATACAAATGCATACAAACTATACATATGTCACTCATTGCTACACTGTTCAGCGTAGTGTAATCAGGAGTCACTGTTGACATATGCCAGCATCAGAAATCCAGAAGTCCAGCTGCTTCTATTTCTACAGTGTTCTGGACATATTTAACAAAATACTCCTGAGTCTGTCTGACAGGGCTATTCGGCATCATTACACTATTGAAGCAACCATCGACTTAATAGACTCTGCTGACCTA
This sequence comes from Pseudoliparis swirei, assembly GCF_029220125.1. Taxonomy (NCBI): domain Eukaryota; kingdom Metazoa; phylum Chordata; class Actinopteri; order Perciformes; family Liparidae; genus Pseudoliparis; species Pseudoliparis swirei. Next base: position 11,630,212 of record NC_079397.1, on the reverse strand, counting down.
TCGATCCAGTCTAGCTGCTCAGACAATGGGTCCCGCAGTGACCTATGTAAGTATTATCAACCCTCAGATCTGACAAGACTATCCCATGCACTAACAGGATTTTTCTGACAACTTTCTGACAGACCCGGCAGTCTAGATCAGTAAAACCATTGCCAATAAGTTCGACATGTTCCAACTATGCAACTGATGCTACGCATATGCTTGTAGTGAAAAGACCGACAGTGTAACGTTCAGGAGCCAGTATCATCTTAACTGTGATACGACGTGAGCTGAACAATGCGATCCAACAATTATAATACGAAATCCTGGTTTGTTAGACCCGCATGAATGTCATCCAAAATTGAATCAACATGCACAATCAAACTTCCATTGTAGAATGTTAATTGTATTCATCGACATCATTGCTTTCAGAATTTAGTGCCCTTGTTTGCGTTAAAGTCAAGTCACATTGACAACATTATCACCGGTAGCTGAACGCCGTGCCTGAGAATTTCGCAGGGATCCTGTTGCAACTTTGAGACTTATCTATTCTAAGAACCTGCTTTTGCAGTATGCCAGCCTGTGAACTGATCGTATGCATTGAACATGCCCTGAACACCTTTTTTAACCTCAATCCGACTAACTGATCGCAGATCCAGGTCCAACTGTGAACAATGACCCTTTCTGAGAGCTTCCTCAGTTAGCAAGTGCGCGCAGCCGCTGACCCATGATTCAAGCGCAACATCAAATCTTTTTGCCTCAGAGACCTTTCGATCCCAAATTCCCCTGCTAACGAAGTCACACATAAGAGATTTCAATTACATGGAAAAGACTGCATGCATCTTAACGAAGTCTTTTATCACGCTTAAGCCTCTCACTTAATTATTCTCTTACCATTACGTCTCATGAAGCTTGCCCTCACTCACCCTGCCAATGCCTCCTGCCCAAGCCATTAAAATTTATTGAATAACCTTTTTTTTGCAATGGAAACCAAATCATGAATTCCCGCTGTTGTATTTCAGCCATTTGGGGGGCCCAACAGTCAATTGGGAAATACATATACTTTAGAAAACTTTCAATAAATATATTCAAAAAATATTTCCATTTTTTATTTAAACCCCTTAACTAATTTTTTAAAAAGTATCCCTGATCCATTACATCGTTGGAACGGGGGGGCTTGTTGGCGAGAAGGCTCTCGCATCCAACCCTCCAGGATTCATCATTTCCTAGTACTTCGCATCTTCCATCCCCCCTCCTCCCAACCCCCAAACGTCATAAGTTTGGCGGAAGGTGGAGGATGTAGTTGTGATCTATGAGAGACATCTGCTTTGTTCACAAAGTACTCAGTCGTTGGATAAATGCTCAGAGTTTAAAGTGAGAGGACATCGTGATGACGTGATGTTTTATTGGGGAACGGGGGATTTGTTTGGTTGCCAGGAAGAAGGCCACAGAAGCAAAGACTCCAGGAGTCACCTGACCCTCAACAATGTCACGGTAAGATGACAGTAGAGTACTGGCAACAGACGCCAATAATGTAGTTATTTTACTGTGCAGCTACTTTAATTGATTGGAACAGTATATTATCATATGGAATATAGTATGTTATAGTAGAATAACTCGGTTCACCAACATGTTAGCATGTATTTACACAGGGTAATGAAGTCTGCTACTTTTGCATTTAATTCCCCAAAACAAAAAACAAAAACTCATATATATTACGATATTGCTGAAGGATATGTTTATTCCTTATTTTTAAGTTTACAGATCTTCTGAAATGAATTTCTCCTTACATTACTAACACTCATTAAATAATATTAACTAACTTGTAACTAAGTTGATACATTTATAAAAAGTTACAGTTAATACATTTTATTTATTCAAATCAATAATACATGTATGGTTTTCTTTGTCATTGGTGTAAACAATATTTGTAAAAAGATTTTTACCTACGACTATTCTATTACCTACATGTTCAATAAAAGTGCACACGTTTCAACAACATTTGAATGATTTATTTTATTTACACGATAATCTACTTCTGCCAAACATGCGGTGACAAAAGTGATGCAACACAACAACTGTGACATTCTTAAAATGACACATGTGCGGCCGCACACAGCGTCCTGGCCGGCGGGGGGACCTCTCCCGATGTAGACGCTGCAGGACAAACTTTGGCCAGTTTGGCAGACAGTTTGCCGGCCGTGCGCCGGTCTCTCTTTCGCTTTACTCCCTACACAAAAACAAACACGTTAGACTTCCCATCCGACGTGTGCCGATCAGAACAAGACTCTTCCAGTGACTTCGCTCCACACGCTCTAGTATTCTGGCGTTAACATGAGTTGTACATACGTAATTGTTGCAGGAGGTCCAGTCAGGGTGGCGCTGAGCGTGGAGGCGCTTCTCACCATCGGCCTGTTCGTAATATTTAGCCTGCTCCTCGTTGGACAGAGACTTCCACTGTGGCGAGAGGACAACATTAATGAGAGCGGGCTCCCACAAACTCCCACGATGCATTTGTGTCCTAACAGTTTGCATAAAGTGATCAAAAGTTGCTGTCAAGATGTGAAGATTTAGTCAGAGAAAAGAGTTTTCAAGCACATCTGCCGAGTCTTTTACCAAACTGTCACGACGGTCGTGTAGCATTGAGTCTCACAGAGCAAACACACGTACCTTCTGTCCGAGAATTCGGCTGATGTCGGCACTCCCGCAAGTCTTCATTTGGTCCGCGTAATTGGGCCTCTGCTCTCTCATGAACAACATGAAGGCGTTGGGTGGCTTCTTCACATAGGGCCCAGCGTCGTGCAGCGCCACACGCTTCCTCTTTCTGTGGGAATACAGAACAAAAGCAGAAGCATTTTAGGAAGAGACACTAAAGTGAGCAGAATGATACAAGACATCTTTGTCTGTGCCGTTGTTCATTTAGACAGACGGATTGTATTATTCATGCAGGAATCTTGGTAGACAAATAACTGACACTTTACTCTAACAACAGCTGCAGAGAAATTAAATAAAAGGTGAACGTGGCCAAAACAGCAGAGCTCGCTTACTTTGTCGTCATGGAGGTCTGTGCAGTCAGTGAGGCGGTCGGTGCAGGAAGCATGTGCACCGTCTGTCCATCTGGCCTAGTTCATCGAAAGATTGTGTTTAAAGAAATAAGCACAAGCTCAATATCTGTGTACATGTGTGTGTGTGTGTGTGTGTGTGAGTGTGTTACTTACAGGTATCCCCAAAAGGGCAGGGTCTGGATCTGCTGTGCTGTCAGATAACTGTTATACTAGAGACACAAACAACAGAGTAGCTGGTTAGAGAAGCTGCCACAGTGTCACCCGTCGATCAGAAGACGCCACTAAGGACGATCTTACTGGTCCTCCAGAGTATCTTACCTGTCCCTGGCTACCGAGCGCTGCCTGGTTGTACAGCGGACCCGACTGCACGACGGTCAGGGGTTCGAGGTCGACTGACTGGACGGACTCTGGATGCGACGGAGGTGACGGTGGTGGTGGAGATGTAGGTGGTGATAGATCACCGACCATACCATGAAGGATCTCCAAAAGGTCGTCCAGGTCATCATTGTAGTCCTGAGTTGATAAACTCTGCAATGCAATTCATTGATTATACAAATAGTTCGAGATCGACGTTTCATTTATGGAGTTATGCTTTCAGCTCCAAATGATATCTCTCCCTAACCTCTTCTCAGTATCTTACCTGTCCCTGGCTAGAGGGCTGGCTATAGGTCAGGGGGTCTAGGTCGACTGACTGTGGAGGTGGAGTTGGGTCACTAACCACATGCTCAATGGTGGTAAACATTGAGGGTCTGGCCAGTCTCAAACAGTCCATGTCAGAAGTCGTTTTTAATGTATGGTCCTAAAACTGTTGATCCTGTGGCAAATATTGAGAAGACTAATACTTACTCATTGCTACAATAATTATATAAATAAATCACTATTTCTGGAGGGAAAGTTCCCAATGTAACATACAATTATGTTTGTTCTACTTCCACTGCACTACAGTTAAAGGAAAGTACTGTACACTTGACTTCACCGCACTTGACAGCTACAGTTTCTACTAACTTTGCAGAGAAACGTTTTACACAACTTATTTAATTCTTGTATAAAACATGAAGCATTTTTAAAGAGTGAACAAAGATACACAACAATACATGGGAAGTTTTACATGTTTTTATCTGCACAGGAAGCTACATTTAAATACAGCTCACTTGTTTTATTCATAAACCATCAGTATAAAATATGATATAGAAGTTATTTTATAGTTATTGAACTGATGATACGTCTGAACATGAGTTTCTTTACTTGATGAAACAATTATATGAGGTGAACAATTTGAGAACAGACTAGAGGAAATATGTTTCAGTCAAGTTTAAAAGATAATCAAAGCTAGCTAGCGACTTCGTGAGTGTTTAACTTGGACTCTGGGTGAAAACACACGCGAGCTACTAGCTAATCAGCAGTTTGATTTCTTACCTTATTGTTCGCTGAGTCTTGAGGTTGCTAGCTCGCTTCGTAGAGATGATTTTCTCCGAGGATGAAAATCGTTGTTCACAGCTGAAAGCCGGAGAAGCGAGTGAGACGTGTCACTTTTTGGAACATCCATGATCTCTGAGGAGCTCTCAGAATGTTCCATTGGAATTAGTAGATTTGAACGGTCGCGAGGACACGCCTCGAGGCCACGCCTCTTTGTTGCCGGAAGTCACCTGACGGCGGCACGTAATTAGTATGAGATATGTTTAATATTATCATTATGAAATGGGTAACTGTTAGATGTTTGTAATATTAGGCTATGTATGGATTGCAACTATGAAAATGCAGCATTCATTCATGTAAATCACAACCACAGCACTGTGTATATATATTTATAGAAAAGGTAACAAAATAGACCTTCAGTGTCTACAACTAAATCCATAAATCGTAAATCTGAAAAAGTTGGCCTATGTTACTGGAGAAAACATGAATGAGTTCATATTTCCTCCTGTCTGCGAACTTAAAATTAAACAGCAATCACATGGACACCAGAATATTTCCAGGTTTACTCAAGATATTTTTTATTTTCATTTCATCTCCACAACGGACTAGTCCGATGCATTATAATGAATATAACACACTATACACCTCCCCTGTGAACCTGCAAAAGCCACACAATAGTTATATTATAAACACAGATGTTATCCATGACCAAATGATAGGAACCTTCTGCATGAATTATATGTATTCAACATCTTATAATACAGAAAATACCACAGGATGCTATGGTATGGACTCTAGGCACCATTTAAGAACAACAGATTGACTGTGATCTGAATATTTCCCTCAGCTGCTGCCAGACAGAGGGAGGGATAGTGCAGGACTGATGTATCGCAGGAGTTACACTAAACACTGGTTGTGAGAAACAGCTAGGGGCTTGTTGTCTGACCAGTGATGTATTGCTCAATATGCTGCACTTGGAAAAACAGCTAATATCTTCCTCCCGGGAGTCTCCCAATTTTCTTCGCGTCTCACTTCATAAGTAGACACATTAACATTTCTCCCTTTCTATTTACTTCCCTCTCCTCTTTGGTAAGAATGTGTGAATAAGTACGAAACAAACAAGTGATTTATTCTCGCGGTGACTTTGCGATGTGTGTAATATCTTGAATAATGGAAAACCATCCATCCTCCTGTCTGCAGCTCCATCTATCAACACAAAGGTGGGGTTAGATAGAACACACTCAGGCAGTCAATACAAACACAGAGAGTGGTTGTCTCCACGAGGTCATTAAGTTCCTGCTGCTGGTGAGTAGTGTGTGTGTGTGTGTGTGTGTGTGTGCAACAGCTACATAATCATTCCACAGTGGATCTGATACAGGATGATGTTCTCCCAAGAGAGGGCAAGAGATGCTTCAAAGAGTTACGTCATCTCCGGGGTAGGTCGCACAAACACAAACACAGAAGTAAAAACAACACGCTTCCACCGACTCAAAGTGAAGCACTTGAGGGATCCGCGGCGTGTTGTGTGGCCCATCGGTGCTCCGGGAGGTGACAGGGTAGATCACTCTCTTGATATATGTATGCAGCATAATGGAATGGAAAGTCTTCAGCGGCAGCATGCAGGCGTTTTATCGGTCACAACAACAAGCCCCCCCCCCCCCCCCCCTTCGGCGTGTTGGGACGGGGGAGCGCACGCGACGCTCATTCGGAGACAGAGCGCCACTATGTTAACGTATTGAGAAGGGTGTGTGTGTGTGTGTTTTGTCTTCAGGGCCCTCTTCGTGGCCAATGTGTGAGTGAAAAAACCCAAACCAAACTCAAGGTGCCACAGCTGTTTTAACACAGAGTCTACGTCACAACAATCAACATGAAAGGTTAAAAAAAAGAAGAGAAAAAAGAAATCAATTGCCCTGAAAGGTCAGCCGGCTGCTGATTTCAATCGCAATCATGAATGGGCGGCAATCAGTTGAGGAGCAGAAGAGGATGGGAGTGCATTTGCCCCCCCCCCCCCCCCACACACACACACACGGGGGGAATCCCACCCACTGCACTGGCGGGATGTGTTGGGTCTGAGCCTCCGGAAGCTTCTCGTCGTCTCGCTCAGAAACGGAACCACGAAGCCGAGAGGTCGATGAAACGATCGAGAGGGTTCGGACTTTTAAATTGCAGCGAGTGCTTAGCGACACACACAACTGAACCAGATTATTGATTCCACTGAATATACCTCGACACATCTCTTGCTCCTCATTTATCCCTCCTAATAACCGAGTGATGCGTTTCTTTTTTCCTTGATGAAATATGATTAATAATAATGGACCAGAAGCATTCTGCATTAGTTCTTTCTTCCCCCAAAGTGAGAGAGAATCTCATCAAATGATAGTTATCTACAAAGAAAGCCATGAAAGCTTACGGGCATTTTTAATTTTTTAATAGCAAGTATTAAATTCAGTTTTTAAGATGCCGAAATCAATATTTTTAGATTAACAATGGATTAAAGTATTGCGTGTTTATGAGAGGCCACGATGGTATTGATGAACCCACAGAGAACCATCAGTTCCCCCTTAGCTCTACTGGTCCTTTCAGCATCCAGCTATCATCGAGTGGCACTCTGGGTAATGTAGGCAGCCGTTTTTTGACAGCGAAGAATTATTTGTGGAATAAAAACTGCTGCAAATATTATGATCCTTCATTTTACCATCATGAGACAATGTCATCGAAGAGCCATGCTAAATCTATGACTATTGGTTATTGCATATTGTCTCATTCAATTGGAACGTGACATACGGCCTAAATATCTGAGGTGGCCGCTAACAAAAATTATCTATGCTAGTTTGTTGGGTATCAATTTATGTTAATCGATCTCCAACAGGCCGACACAATCAATATATAGCACTTACTCATGTTGAGAAAATGCAGTGTAGATTTTAACTCGTTTTTCTTCACCACAAACAATTTAAAACTACATAATCATGAGCTGCATGACTCTTAACGTTAGAAGTAACTGCCGGTGCAATTCTGTTCAGTTTAAGTTTCTTAGAAATGTAACCCGTGCAATTACCGCTCGGAGGTTTGAGCCAGTCGAAAAAATATTATTATCTCACTCAATTCACAAGAATTTGAATGGTGCAGGAAGAATAACCAGGTTGTGTCGACCCCTCGGTTCACCTCAAACCACAAGCGTCATGTCAGCCGCTGATGTCAGGGAGCTGCAGATAAGCCGCCCACAACCTTCCATGTAAGGCAGGAGATATTAGTGTCATGATGGGGCATCATTTGGCTGAGGGAAGGCAGGCAGTCGGTCCCAGACAGAGGGTTTGATGAAGAGGGAGGTCTCGTAGGTGGGGCTGATTACCGGGTCTGAATGTGTTACATCACAGTTTAAAGATTCAACAGAACATTTCCTTTGTTTGATCTTATAAGTGACAATGAAGAGACAAGTTATAAGATAAGATTTTTTTTTAAATTAGGAGCCCGAAGCTTGAATCACAAATAAAATGTCAATCTATGCTCATCTTCGTACAGATGCATCATTAGATTTAATGATTCAAGGTAAGAGGACATATGGAAGTCCACTAGAAAAACAACTGTCCTGCAAACTGAAAGCAAAAAAAACAGGCCTTTAAAACCACGCATGAACTCCACGCTGCTGCGTCCCCCTGAAGGCATCAACGTCCCACCTGAGGTCCCAGGCAGCTGAGTGGGAGGAAGACTGAGGCGCACACATTGCAGGAGGACTGTGTGTGCACCAAACTCCTGGGACAAAAAATATTGATGGCACTATTTGTAGCGTGGTGACATTGACCTTTATCTCGTGACACTCGTTAAAGACTATCTTTATGACCCTATTTAAAAAAAGCTTTCTGTGAGAAAATATAGGGTGCACAATGCATGTCCATAATTTCCTGTGGATGTGTATCAATAAGACAAGAGGCTCCATCACAGATCCTCATATTGATGTTGGGTGATGGAGGCGGGGTCTGCTGCAGTAGAATTGCACTGTGCCCTTGGCTGCACGTTCCTTCACTTTGATATGTGGAAGCAGCAATAAATAAAATGATTTGTACTGCCCCTTTACTCAAAATTACCTCCAGATATATAAATCTGCCAGGATTTCAAAACTCACTTCTCGTTTTCCTCTTCTAGGAAATTTTCAAGTCACTGCTTCCAAAACCTAGTGCCATATTTAGTTTTATTAACGGGCACTGATGCCTTGAGCATCCCTTTAATGGTTTTGAACAACTAATCTCGGTCCGTCAGCATCACCGTGTCTGTTAAATTCTGTATACTCCATATTGTGTTAAAAAAAAATTAGGGATCCATTTCTTCGAGCTCTTTTTTGTTTATTTCATCATCCCTTTTTTGTATCTACCCAAATCTAAAAAGACATCACGATATTCACAGGTTGTACAGAAATAACCAGCTTTGGGTTATCAAGGTAGTTAAACCTAATATAAATGTGTAAGGGGGTTAGATCAGTCACAGCATGCGTCTCGACATCGCTATGAAGATAAATGCTGAGAGAATTATATAACTTAAAAAGATAAAAATAAAATAGGGGGCTGCATTATGAATATTAACATTAGCAGCAACAAATACACACTATATGTACAACACCACTGTTGATGTGTGGTTACATTAAAGTTAATAAAATCTATTGTTTGATTATCAAACGCTCACCTCCTGCAGGTTTGAAAGTAGACTTTAAAAATAATGTTGTGTCCACTACTGTGATAAAGCCACTTTTCACGTCTCCAGAGGGCGAGAGTTTAATACTCAAAAGACAGATTTCGGAGGAGGATCACATGGACACAAAGTCATCTAAAAAGCAGGAAAGCCTGATAAATAGTATGAGACTGAAGAAGAAAGAAAGGAAAGAGAAGAAAGAAAAACAGTTAAAATTCTCCCACATCCACTCTCTTGTCCCTGAACTTGCTTCTGGCTTTGGTCCGAGCCTTGAACGCAGCAGAGTTGTGGAGATGCTGGAACAGAGAGGGGAACAATGGATTCAAAGTTTTAAAAAATGTACGAAACAAAGTGTGCTTGATGTGGCGACCTTGTCACACAACGAGGTTTCAAAACGTGAGATGCCAGATGACTCCGTACCCTTTCAAAGCGAGGTATTTTCATGGCCTTCATTGTGGCTGAATCCACCAGCATCGGTGGTCCCAGTTCAAACACGTCTCTGATGAAATCATTTGCCTGAAGAGAAGTGGAAAAACGTGTTATTTATTTTTTAAATACTTCTACTTACACAAAATCTGCGAGACACTAGCTTGCAACTTTTAGCTAGTGGTTTTTGGGGGGGGGTTATGTGCTCTGATATGTTAAACTATCCCATTTTTCCAGAAGCAGTAGCTTCCAGCCAGAGTGCAGAGACTACTTTCCAAAGCAGCTACTTGTAATTACTTTTGTTCTTCTGCAAGCTGCAACATTATCCTAAATCAAGTTGTAAGTGGTGTTTTCCTGCATCAGGCAGGCCCACAGCTCTTCATTGTCTTTTAGTGCCGTGTCAAGGCAGGAGAAAAGAGCTCCCGTTACATTCCAGCCCAGCCCACCCAAACTCATGATTCTGCAGTGCAATTAAAAAAAAGCTAAACGCATGCGTGTCATTGACTCCTATATGAACGCCAGTCATTTATTAGTTGTGTTTTTTGAAAGACGTAAACACAACATACCTGTAAGTGGTAGTTCATTCCAGAGCCCACAAACTCTCTGAAGGCATCATATGTCCTCTTCCTCACCCAGCTGTCAATGATCATGCGCTCCGTCCCAAAGCGAATGGTCTCGCACTGAAAATCACCGTCCTGGAAGAATGTAGATTGGAGGTGAGAAAATGCCAGAAACAGATTCTTACATTGACAGCCGCCGTCCTGAGAGGTCCTCTCTCCGAGTCTGAACATAAAACACAGAGTCTGGCTTGTTCACCTCTCAAGCACCCAGGTTAAGAGGGAAAAAAACATTGAAAAAGTCCATGAAAACAAAGCAAACCAAAGCCTGGTCACCTGACCACCAGCACCCACCTCGACAGCCTTGAGTACGTCTCTGAACACCGACCGCTGCTTCCTCTTGTCGGTCTTAGCTCGGTGTTTGTTACAGTCGGTGGCCAACGCGTTCAGTTTGTCACAAAGTTGCTCCCATTCATCGAACTCAAACTCCTGCAGGGCCAAAGAAGGAAATGCTGCATTCATGTGCAATGAAAAAAAGCAAGGATAAAGAGCTGTACTGAATGCAATGAGAACATGTAGAGCAACAACAAAGACCAAGCGACAGTCCTTCAGTCCCATCACTGGACTGCACTACAGGAATGACAATGAACTTACCGAGTCCAGGTCTCTGGCCAACTCAAAGAGCAGGGCGATCGTCTCCCCTGCAGCAATTCTCATGTTGACGTCATCACTTTCCAGCAATCGTGGCAGTTTAGGCAGGTGTCTGCATAACGAAACGCATGCATTCAACAACATACGCAGCATTTCTTACATTTCTCAATGCTCGTCTGTGTTGAAATAAAGTAATGTGTGGTAAAGGTGACGCTCACAAACACAGCCGTGAGACTCGGTTGAAGGGTTGACGGCGGCCGATCTTACTTGCGCAGGATGTCTTTGAGCTGGTTGGCGGTGCAGATCGTGAGCAGCAGCGCCCAGGACAGCAGGGCGTTGGTGTGGAGCTGGCTCTTCTGGGGACTGATCAGAGGACAGGTACCGTCCATCCTCGCGTAGGATCGGGTGAACAGGTTCTCAAAGCACTCCATGGTAGCATGCACGTCCTAGAGAAACAAAGCAGCAGAGATCACATATAACATGGTCATCTCAAAGTCATCTCCAATAACACCTTTAGGACTTTGTGACAAATTGCTCGAGCTACGTTTATTAGTTCAACTGTCAGCGCTGTTAACAGAAAGTTGCAGAAGATGCACTAAACCACAGAAAAGATACCAAAAAGAGATCAAGAACTTACCAAAATGTCATCTTCTGCAACTAAAGTACAGAGGCCCAGAGCTGTGGCAACCTGCGAGGTAAACAGAGAGCTTCGTCGAGTTGACTTTGCACAAGTGTACACATGTCTCAAGAGAAAGCCGGACGACCACTTCAGGTACTCACAGCCTGTCTGGCTTGTATGTTGGCGGATCCATCTGCCAGGATGTTCTTGAAGATGGGTTTCAGGGTCTTTAACACCTCCTCGCTCTCGATGCCCGAGCCCAGCTGGATACACAGCAGGCAGGCTAAGGAAGCTGCTGCTCGCTGCTCCTCGCCTTTGCCTGACGGGGGGGGAGGGTGGCCGTTAACGTTTCCTGTCGACTTTGCCATATCAGCCGGTAGATTTGGAACCGATCTCGTTATGATCAAAAATTAGTTTCATGTCCTGATTTAAACACAGTATTTCACCACCTTGAGAGCCACGCATTACAAAAACATCCCATCTGCTGTGGCATTAAAAAACAAGACCAGACTGTCGAAATAACACTTTAAAAATCCTGTCTGGTACCTTTCTTGACGGAGCGTTCAATGCTGTCTGTGATGGTCATGCTTCTTTCGGAGATGAACTCGTACAGGATCCGTGTGGCCAACGCCTTCCTAAGCCCGTCCAGTGCTACTTGTCTGGTCTTAGCACTGAGGGAACAGATTAAATATTCATTAATTATTGCAATAAAGCATATCGTTATCTCTCTCTCAGTATGATGAAATACTGAAGAGTGATGCAGCAAAGTGAAATGTCAGAGAAGAAAGTTAATTGGGTAATTAGCGAATGTTCAGTGTGCGTGCTAAACCGACTCTGCATCAGCCAAGAGCTTGGATGAGGACCCTACGAGTCAAGAGATAGAAACTTATTTCAAATGCCTCTACTTTCTTTCAAATAGCAGCCAATAGGTTAGCTGAAGTAAATGCAACAGTAAAGGCTAAATGCAGTGTTTCCCCCACCATTCTATCAGGGTGGCGGCCTGCCAAAACATCTGTATTTTTTTACTTTTCACAATGGGATTTGCTGTGTAAGCTATCACTATTTTAAAATATCAGCTTTCACTTTTAAAGCCTAAGAATTTATGTATTTGCAGGTCAAGACAAACATCCGCAACAGGCTGCAAGGAAACCATCATGCTGCCTGTGGATTTCAATTAATGGGCCAGTTGTTTCTGACTTTCCTTATCAAGAGGCTCTGGAACTCTTCTTTGAAAAGCCCCGAAAAATCCACTGCAGTGACAAAACGTGCAAACGTGGTGGTCATGAAAAAAATTAACACCAACATGTTTCAAGTGTTTGTGTCGGCCGGTCGGTCGGGTCCCCACCCCTGAAGCCGTAAACCTAGGGGAAACACTGAAATGACATGACATAACAAAAAGGGCAAATCATCCGTATGTAGACCGTTGAAGAGCCGGCAGCCCATTTTATTACCTTTTATCAACCGTGCTGTCTATAAACCCCTTCAGCTTGTACTGGAAATCCTCCTGGGCTGTGTCATCACTGGCCTCTACACCTGGAACTGTCACAGGATGTAGACACTTACTTAATATGCTTTGCAGCACATTCCATAACTTTTCTGAAGTTCTTGAGTTTAAGAAAAACAAAACAACTGGCAGTTTTACTCTATAAGTTGCCCAATAACATGCAATACACAAACATATATGTGCACACAGAAACATACCTTCATCTGCGACACTGGCGGTGTCACTGAAGCTGCTGCAATGACTGAGGGTCTCAATGGAGGCATCCTCATCACTGAAGGGATGCACATTTCCATGTTGCCCTCCTGTAAACAAAAAGAGGGACAACCGTAAGCACAGAAGATATCATTAAGACGAATCAAATCAAATGTGTTCATACAGTGCAGCTAGTCCGGTTGAGACTATTATGCAACCACAGCTGCACACAGGTACTGCAGTTATCTAATCTAGATGCATGTCCTTTGCACGCCTTATCCTGCCTGCTGTACCGTGTTGCCAGGGTCAAGAGCAACCCATGCTTTTGTTGACTTTGTAAACACAACACTGCGTTCAGGTTGGAGGGTCATGGGTCAACGTCGCTGAATTTTGGAGACTTGACCTATGCTCTAAAAATCTGCTCCAGTGAAAACGTTCAGGTCCAAAACTACAGTTCAAAAAAACGTGCATTTTCAGAAACTGTCCAAAACACACAATAGCAAACAACCATGTGTCATGGAGGGCAAGAAGGAAGGTGTTCTACTTCTTCCCAAGTCCACACCATAGTAGTACGAGTGCTCATCAGTACAGAAAGGAAGCGTTCAAAATGCGGCGAGGATCAAATAAAACCGGCAGACAACTAGGCAGTCCCAAAAAAAAGCACACACAATACTTGCACTGTCTTTGCTGAATATTTGTAAAAAGGCCTGAAGCAAAATGTGGGAGAGTTGTACAAATTCACAGCTGAAAATGATGTAAACATCTTCAGTGTGTTCAACACAGTATGATTGTATGTAGTTGTTAGCCACCATCAATAATAATGAAAAAAAGTGTCAGAAAGTGACACTTTAAAGTGCTTCCGCAATGTGTGAGCACTGTAACACACCCAGACTCAGCAGACGTCTGTCTGCTTTGGCCTGCGCTGAATTCCCATCTGGAAGACGTGTTGGTGACGCGTGTCACTATAAGCGCACGTGTTAAAGCAGTCCCAAACATAAATGTACTTTACACTACACACTTTATTATACATCCGACCGTGCCGGGTAATATGTAGCTTCGCACCGTCCGCTGATTTTAAAACGGGCCCGAGTGTTGACGTGGACTCTCCTCACTCGACAGCTGATTTCTGAGAACCAGCGCCGCCCCTCTGCCCGAGGTCCAAAATGTCCGCCTTCATGTCGCTACACAATAACAACAAACAGGTGACGAGCGGTTTACCTGGAATTCATTCTATTTTAACGTCACAAATTAGGCTAAAGATTAATTGAGGTCAATCTACAGAGTCGGAGCGAACGTTTAGCTCACAAACGTACACTTTCTTTTCATTTGGAGGGCCAACACGAACGTCATGTATTAGTCTACTGAGACGATAATCAAATACAAAGCTGTACAATAAGTATGTGTATTATTTAAGCTACATTTACATAACGCGAGAGCAAAGCAGTAGCTTGCTCGAAAGGGAGTTGACACTAGCTAGCGAGAGCAAACAGTAGATTAGTTTATTATCATTAAACTAGTGTCCGTTAATATAAATAATATTGTCGTATACTGGCACGTTTTTGGAAAAGCGATGCGTTGTGTGACCACGGCTAGTTAGCTTTGTATTTCGACGAAGGCCAGCCTTTGGCGTTTGTAGTCCTCACTATCAACACGTTCAACTTCAGTCAATGGACTGGCAACACGAAAAGAACTACAACTACCATGAGCAAATAAGCAGGGCCACTGCACGGCGGCCGCTCGCTCACTTACCCTTGCTTTTCTTCTTCTTGTTCCTCGGCATTTTCGTGCTGAGATATTAACAGTTTGATCAAAAATCAGCCAAT